>NC_091283.1:652340278-652713324 GCF_032444005.1 Ranitomeya imitator | reverse complement strand
TTTTCCATTTCAGGTTGAGGTTGACGCGTCTGAGATTGGGGCAGGGGCCGTTTTGTCTCAGAGGAATTCTGATGGTTCCTTGATGAAACCGTGTGCTTTCTTTTCTCGGAAGTTTTCGCCTGCGGAACGCAATTATGATGTCGGCAATCGGGAGTTGTTGGCTATGAAGTGGGCATTTGAGGAGTGGCGACATTGGCTTGAGGGGGCCAAGCACCGTATTGTGGTCCTGAACGATCATGAGAATCTGATTTACCTCGAGTCTGCCAAACGGCTGAATCCTAGACAGGCTCGATGGTCCCTGTTTTTCTCCCGTTTTGATTTTGTGGTCTCGTACATTCCTGGTACTAAGAATGTTAAGGCGGATGCCCTCTCTAGGAGTTTTTTTCCTGATTCCCCTGGGGTTCTTGAGCTGGTCGGCATTTTGAAGGAAGGGGTGATTCTTTCTGCCATCTCCCCTGATTTGCGACGGGTTCTTCAGGAATTTCAGGCTGATAAGCCTGACCGCTGTCCTGTGGGGAAACTGTTTGTTCCTGATAGATGGACTAGTAAAGTGATTTCTGAGGTTCATTGTTCTGTGTTGGCTGGCCATCCTGGGATTTTTGGTACCAGAGATTTGGTTGGTAGGTCCTTTTGGTGGCCTTCTTTGTCGCGGGATGTGCGTTCTTTTGTGCAGTCCTGTGGGATTTGTGCGCGGGCTAAGCCTTGCTGTTCCCGCGCTAGTGGGTTGCTTTTGCCATTGCCGGTCCCTGAGAGACCTTGGACGCATATTTCTATGGATTTTATTTCCGATCTTCCTGTTTCCCAAAGACTGTCGGTTATCTGGGTTGTCTGTGACCGATTTTCTAAGATGGTTCATTTGGTGCCTTTGCCTAAATTGCCTTCTTCTTCTGATTTGGTTCCGTTGTTTTTTCAGCATGTGGAACGTTTGCATGGTATTCCGGAGAATATTGTGTCCGACAGAGGGTCCCAGTTTGTTTCTAGGTTTTGGCGGGCCTTTTGTGCCAAGCTGGGCATTGATTTGTCTTTTTCCTCTGCATTTCATCCTCAGACAAATGGCCAGACTGAGCGAACTAATCAGACCTTGGAGACCTATTTGAGATGCTTTGTGTCTGCTGATCAGGATGATTGGGTGGCTTTTTTGCCATTGGCCGAGTTTGCCCTTAATAATCGGGCTAGTTCGGCTACTTTGGTTTCGCCTTTTTTTTGTAATTTTGGTTTTCATCCTCGTTTTTCTTCAGGGCAGGTTGAGCCTTCTGACCTTCCTGGTGTGGATTCTGTGGTCGACAGGTTGCAGCAGATTTGGGCTTGTGTGGTGGACAATTTGGTGCTGTCTCAGGAGGAGGCTCAGCGTTTTGCTAACCGTCGTCGGTGTGTTGGTTCCCGGCTTCGGGTTGGTGATCTGCTTTGGTTATCTTCCCTAACCCTACCCCTAACCCTAATCCTAAAGGGATCCCAACCCTAACCCTACCCCTACCCCTAAAGGGATTAGGGTTAGGGGTAGGGTTATGGGTAGGGTTAGGGGTAGGATCCCTTTATCAATTTTATGGTGTGTGGTGGTTTATCAGTGTGTTTTTTTTTTAACGCATGCGTTTTTAACGCATGCAAATGCATGTGGTTAAAAACGCATGCGTTTACATAGCCAGCAATGCATTTTTTTGCCGCAAAAAATGCATGTGTTTTTTTGCGGCAAAAGAAAACGCCGCTAAAAATACTACATGTTGCATTTCTGCAACACAACGCATGCAGAAAAAAACGCATACATTTTTAATGTTAAATATATGGGAAAAAACGCATGCATTTTTTTGTGTTTTTTTACCACAAAAACGCAAAAAAAAAATGCAAATGTGAAACCACCCTAAGACTTTAATGACTTTATAGTCCAGTAAAGGCGGATTTCTTTTTCTGCCAAAGTCTGGATTTTAGCTTCCAAGGACTTGGTGCTGATCAGTTCAGTTCAGTTCAGCTTGGTGCTGATCAGTTCTGGTTATTACTCAGAATGAAAAAGACTACATACTAATTTGTGAACAGCTGGAAAAATCTAAACGGGAACTTTCCTCCCGTATAAGTGGCGATAATTTTAAATCTTTTGAGAAAAAACTGGAGAAGAAATTAATCTTAGTCCAGATGGACACTAAAGAAAAGAAAAAAGAGAAATTTCTCAGAGACAAGCGTGACTTTGAGTCTGGTCAGATTTTTACGTGGAACAAAAATAATCCCAGAAAATCTTTCTCCAGAAATCGTTCTAGAAAGTTTGGAAAATACCAAAAAACTTGTCGTGATGGATGGGTCACTGACTCAGACTCAAGTGCTACGGAGGAGGGTGGAGAAGAAGTGGCCTCTGCTTCTAATACAACACATCCTAGTCCAACACCCCCTACGGCCCAAACCCCTTTAGAAGGAAAAAAATCCGCCGAGGGGGGAGAAAAAAGCGCTTGGAAGAAACGCAAACATGTGTCTTGGAGGCGATAACAACCCAGAATGAGGGAAGTCACGCAGATGATTCGTTACAAATCATTAATTTATCACAAAGAGTGCTCACAGGGGATCAAATAAAAGTGCTCTCACGGGGGGGTCAACTTTTGCTTGCCAGAAGCTTTTGATTTAAGCAAATTTAAAATTGATTTATTTAAGAGTGTTAGGAAGTTGCATTTACACAAACACTTTTGTAAGAGGAAGGATAACATTGCAACTCCAAAGTGCAAAACAATCAACCACCAGCACTCGGATGTAGAATGCACGCTCCAAAGTCCAAGGATCCAATCGGACCAAAGTCACAAGAAAAAAAGAGAAAGAGCAGCATCCATACCAGGTGAATAATATCCAAAACGGTCTTTATTCTGCCATCCAATAGATACAACGTTTCGGCCAGAGTGGCCTTTGTCAAGTATACAAAGTATCAAAAGTGGCCATCTTAAATAGTGTGGAGCCCACATGGGCACCAATCACCATCAAGGGGCGGCCTTTATTAAATTACCATAAAAACATATAATACGTGCTTATATCTCTTACATCATATATTGTTACAGCCAATCACAGCTATACCATATAACTTATTATCGATAATACACCATATAAATCAAAAAAGAAAGCGCAGGAGACATATCATCAGTTCATGGCCCAATCATTGTTATAGCTACCCCGTTACCATGGGGATATTGCCACCAATCACCAGCTTGGGAAGAAAAAGGCGCACAAAACATATGCCGCCAATCTGCATTTACCTATAGAGCGGTGTCCATATGCTGCAGGACGCCAGCGCATGCGCACAGAGCACGCCGGAGAAGCGATCATGTGACCGCCCAACAGCGTAGCTCGCCGCGCACGCACCGAGCGCCACAGACCAGGCATCAACACCGGAGACACAAGACCCAGTCAGGCACATGATCCGTCAGGAGACACCACAGCGAATGAACGCCAGCATCTCCAACACGCCCACATGCAGCCCCAGGTCCGCGCTCACGGGGATGCCACGGACATAGCCAAATCCATGGCAACCACACGCTCACTATGTATACATAATTTACACAAGGCGATTTGACAGACAGGGATCACAAGGAGGACAAAAAGAAAGAAAAAGAAATATTAATAAACTAAGAAATAAACCAAGAAAACTAAATGGAATTGAGAAAAATATATTATATAGAAAACATTTTTATTTAGTACACTACATCCTCCATCTGTTCCCTGGATGTCAAATCCCAAGTGTCCTGTAAAATAAAAAAGAGAAAAAAGAAAAAAGAAGAAAGATTATACCAACAGTACATGATTAAAAATAACACAGAACATAATTAAAAATACACAGAGAAGGACGCACTATGGGAGAGAATAGGGGACGTAAGATGTTATGACCTGGTGGTTAGGAGCACCCGGAATGACCTGATAGTTAAAACTCACACAGGACCTCATATCCAAGATTTTGACTCACGTCCCATTCTCTCATACAGATGGGGGCGTAACCTTAGAGATCGATTGGTGAAGTCAGACATTGGGACAGGCAAGGTTGCCATCTAGAGGACCTTGCATCCTCCTCGGATGGGCAACTTTCCCTGTCTCAATTGTGCCTGCTGTGGCAATATGCTTAAAGGCGATAGCTTTTGCCATCCTCGAACTGGGAAAAAATTTATGATCAAGGAACGATTTACATGCTCTTCGAAATTTGTGATTTATCTAATAGTATGTCCATGTGGACTAATGTACGTTGGTGAAACAACAATGGAAGTAAGAGCACGGATAAGCAAACATAAGAGCACGAACAAACATGCATGATTTACCAATACCTAAGCATTTCAGTGATTGTAGGCATTCTATTAACCAATTGAGGTTTAGGGTCATTGATGGGGTCCCAACTTTGAGGAGAGGGGGTGACAGGACACTCAAATTGAAACAGAAGGAGTTGAGGTGGATCTCGGTATTGGAGACACTACAACCTAAGGGGCTGAATATAGATTATAATCTACACATATGTGCATCATAAATCATAAATAATTTTATTGATGTTGATGCCACAGCCCGATGGGCCATATGTGGATTCGGCCTTGTTGGAATTATATACCCTGACGTCCCCTATTCTCTCCCTTAGTGCGTCCTTCTCTGTGTATTTTTAATTATGTGCTGTGTTATTTTTAATCATGTACTGTTGGTATAATCTTTCTTCTTTTTTCTCTTTTTTTTTATTTTACAGGACACTTGGGATTTGGCATCCAGGGAACAGATGGAGGATGTAGTGTACTAAATAAAAATGTTTTCTATATATTTTTCTCAATTCCAATTTAGTTTTCTTGGTTTATTTCTTAGTTTATTAATAATTATTTTTCTTTCTTTTTGTCCTCCTTGTGATCCCTGTCTGTCAAATCGCTTTGTGTAAATTATGTATACATAGTGAGCGTGTGGTTGCCATGGATTTGGCTATGTCCGTGGCATCCCCGTGAGCTCGGACCTGGGGCTGCATGTGGGCGTGTTGGAGATGCTGGTGTTCATTCGCTGTGGCGTCTCCTGACGGATCATGTGCCTGACTGGGTCTTGTGTCTCCGGTGTTAATGCCTGGTCTGTGTCGCTCGGCACGTGCGCGGCGAGCTACGCTGTTGGGCGGTCACATGATCGCTTCTCCGGCGTGCTCTGTGCGCTTGCGGCATATGGACACCGCTATATATGTAAATGCTGATTGGCGACATATGTTTTGTGTGCCTTTTTCTTTCCAACAAATAGGGATTGGACTAACAATGGGAGGATATGAACAGAAGCTGGTGATTGGTGGCAATATCCCCATGGTAACGGGGTAGCTATAACCATGATTGGGCCATGAACTGATGATATGTCTCCTGCGCTTTCTTTTTTGTTTTATATGGTGTATTATCGATAATAAGTTATATGGTATAGCTGTGATTGGCTGTAACAATATATGATGTAAGAGATATAAGCACGTATTATATGTTTTTATGGTAATTTAATAAAGGCCGCCCCTTGATGGTGATTGGTGCCCATGTGGGCTCCACACTATTTAAGATGGCCACTTTTGATACTTTGTATACTTGACAAAGGCCACTCTGGCCGAAACGTTGTATCTATTGGATGGCAGAATAAAGACCGTTTTGGATATTATTCACCTGGTATGGATGCTGCTCTTTCTTTTTTTCTTGTAACATTGCAACTCCAGTCACCACAGATACACCGGCTACGGTGGGACCTTTGGGGTTTATGGTGTACCCAGTCATAGACCAAAGGGATATTGAGATGAGTACATTACTAGCGGGGTTAAGTGATGATCTAGAAGGGACTTCTGATGATCGGCAAATTCATAATGAACTTGGTTCAGCACACCCCTTTATAGGGGGTATTAAATCTAGCTGGATGCCTCCTACATCACCCGGTAACAACATAGATCTCTTCCAAGATTTGGTGATTAAAGACAGAGGCAATTTTATATAAGCAAGCTCTGTATAATCTATCAGTGGAAGAAAAAAGAGCCCTGAGAGAGATACAAAAATGGGAGGATGTCATCATCAGAAAAGCCGATAAAGGCGGCAATTTAGTCATCTTAGATAAAGCGTATTATATAGAGGCTTTATCCCAGTTAAATGACTAACACATACTCTCTCTTAGCCAATAATCCCACTAACAGCATTAAACAAAAATTGAGAACACTCTTACGAAAATACGTGGAGAAGGGGACAATATCCCAAAGACGAGCAGAAAAACTAATACCGGAATTCCCACAGTTCCCAAATTGGTATAGCATCCCAAAGGTCCACAAAAATGCGGAGAGACCCCCTGGACGCCCAATAGTTTCGGGGAAAAACTCAGTGACCGAGCCGCTGTCCCAATTTTTAGATTGGCTGTTGAAACCCCTGTTGTTAAAAATACCCTTGTTCGTAAAGGACTCAGGTGACTTTTTGTTGGCCCTCAAGGACTTTGGCAACCCACCTTCGCCCTAGCATCGATTGACATTGTCAACTTATATACGAGAATACCGCAACAAAAAGGCTTAGAAGCTGTTCAGCGTATTCTCCTTAACACAGAAAAAGATCAGGACTTTGTCTCTTTCGTGTTGGAAGGACTTGACTTCGTGCTGTCCAATAACACCTTTAAGTTTCTAGATAAATGGTACAGTCAAAGAGTTGGTACCGCGATGGGCACTCCGGTGGTGTGCGTTTTCGCGAACCTGTTTTTGGCAGCATTCGAGGAAAAGCACATCACCGGAGCCCTTAACCCGTATTTAAAGCACATACACCTCTATCTGCGGTTCGCTGACGACGTTTTTATTGTGTGGGACGGAGGTGAACGGACGTTTAACGATTTTGTGGGGTTTCTAAAAGATAACAATGACCAAAACATGAAATTCACGTCGGTGTTTGGAGATAAACAGCTAGATTTTCTGGACGTAAAAATAGAGATCGAGGAAGGTATGATAAAAACTAGTGTCCACAGAAAAACAACTGCAACTAATAACGTGTTACATTTTCATAGCGCTCACCCTGCTCACACGAAATGTGGTATCCCATATAGCCAGATGGTAAGGCTAAGAAAAATTAATAACTGCGAGGACAGTTACAAAAAGCAGCTAGAGGAACTTAAACTGCGTTTTAAAAACAGGGGTTACCCTAATCACATACTGCGACAGGCAGAATTACGGGCTGCCAATTTAACCCAAGTGGACCTATTGAAAAAAGGCAGAAATAAGAGAAGTAGTAGGACAAACAATCGCAATGAAAACGGGATATTTACCTTCTTGTTTAAGCACAGCCCGCTTGAGGATGATATCCATGCGGCTATTCGCAAAAATTGGCATGTGCTTAAAAACGACACCGATTTCCGCAGTTTAACAACCTGTATCCCCCGTTTTGCCTACAAACGCTCAGTGAATATAGGCGACTTGGTAGTATAAAACCGGCTGACTGCTGATACCAGCAGCTGGATGAAAAAATCTCTCCCGCAAGGTAATTTTAAGTGCGGCGGTTGCAGTATGTGTCATTTACACAAAATTAATAATCCTCTTAAAGTGGGCACGATTTACCACACCGTGAGAGACTTTATAACATGTAAATGTAAATTTGTGGTGTATGTAATTTACTGCCCATGCAACCGATTTTATATCGGTAAAACAATAAGACCCCTAGTTGTCAGGTTTCGCGAGCACTATAATTCTGTGCTTACAGGGAAGGGGCGAGTGCGCCTAGTAAAACACATACATGATGTGCACGGCAGCGATCCCAGTTCCCTTTGTTTTGCCGGCTAAGTGGTAGTTAAATTCCCTCAGCAAGGAGGCAACCACAATAAATTATTGCTACAACGCGAAGCCCGCTGGATCCTAAAAACTGATGCGCAAGGGCCCTGGGGTCTTAATGACAAACTAGACATGACGGTTTTCATCTAAATCCGTTTGAAAATCTTGAGATTGTAGTATGAGATGTTTTTATTTGTATTTGATTGCACATGTGTGATAGGTGGTGTGTCCACTCCTACAAAAGGATATGACATCACCAACACAACTCACTGGACCCGTTGAAGCGCTTGTGCGCGAAACGGCCGTGGTCCGTCTCGTCTCTGCACACTCCCTCACCGCTCCCTCCTCATGTCTTAGCCTGTCTTGTCCCAAGTTTGGAACGTTGTGCCATGGTCAATAAAGGACAATTATACTATTGAAGACTGTGGGTGAGTGCTGCATTCATTTATCTCTTCGTTTGCTGGTGATTCATCTGTTCTTATTGCACGCACCTCCCTATCTTCAGAAGAAGCTTGGTCCGTCTAGTCCCCTGGGTGTGCACTGCAGCTGTTTGATTTTGGGAGAGCTCGTTCAGTGTCAGTCGGCTGGTTTCTCTACTGTGACTAGGTTTATATGAGGCCTGGGGCCTCTGTCCCTGCGTTGTGCCCGGCCGGATCCGGAAAATGTAGAGGACCAGTTTGAGTTGCAATGAAAAAAATCAGGACCGAGCCTGCTGTTGCTGGTTCCGAAAGGGTCAAGAGAGTCACTGCTGTGGAAGAAATTTCTTCCCTCCAGTGGTGTCAGAGATAAGCTGATCGAGCTTTTCGCCAGGCGACCACTCTGATATGGTAAGGAGGTTAACGACTTTTTGGAATCGGAATCCGCATGCCAGTCTCTGAACCATAGAGACCTCCTAATGGTGATAGCGTTTGCTGCTGCTTGTGAAGCGCAGTTAGCGGCATCCAAAGAAGCGGTCACCAAGAAATCCCCGACTCTGGCTATCTGAGTAGCGAGAAATGCTACCTCAGGGGGGAAGATTGGTATCTAGAACAGCTGAAGATAAGACTTCAGCCCAATGAGCCATAGCCTTAGCCACCCAAGTAGCGGCGAAAGATGGAAAGAGTGTGGCTGCTGAAGATTCAAAGGCTGAGCGAGATAGATTGTCGATCTGACGATCAGTGGTGGTTTTAGCCGAGGCGCCCTCGGAAAAAGACAAAATAGATTTAGTAGCTAAACACAATACCAGAGGATCTACCGGGGAAGACTGTGACCAATCTTTCCTTAGATCAGGGGCAAAGGGATTGATTCCATGAGCTTCTGCCCTGTGAAACATTTGTCTGGAAGGATCCTGTGAGTCAACAATTTCGGTAAATTCGGGATGATCCGCGAACACCCTTTGAGCTTGCTTGGTCCTCCTAAAGGACACAGCATGATCCGTTTTAGATAAGGGTGCCTCATCTAGTTTCAGGGCTTTATTCACTGAGTCAATGAGGGAGTCGAGGGTCTCCTAATCGTGTTGGAATTCCTGATCCAAGGACGCGTCAGAATCGTCCTCTGAAACAGGTTCTCTACTAGCCTCAGGAGAGGGGGAAAGGGAAATTGAACTCCCAGAACCCGAATCATGGTGATGATCTGGGGAAATGGCATGGGTCCTTTTCCTGGAAGCACGAGAGCTCCTTGGTAAGGTACGACCCCTAATGGACAGCGGGTTCTGTCCATCGGAAGCGTCATCCGTAAATGATAGGTGAGCGCCCTGGTTAGAGGAAGGGTCCCGGAGAGAGTCTACTGCTTTGGCCAGGGATGCCATAGACCGGGAAAGGGAGGTAGCCCACTCAAGGGGACTAGGCTCACTGGGTACGGTATCAGTAATAGGTGGTCCCTGAGTAGTCACCGGTTCACAAGTTAAGGTAACCTTACAAGTGGTACAAGCAGCAAAAACACAGTGTGGGTTTTGCCAGTCTTTTTGGAAGGCTTAGATTGAGACATAGTATCACCTTGAAAGGATAGCGTACTAGCAGGAGAAGGGTTAAGCTATATTTCTGCAGCTTACCCAGGTCCTGTGTCTTGAATCCCCAGGGGAGACGCCGCAATATGTCCACAGAAAATCGCCAGGTCCTGTGAAGGCTGTGACCAATCCCTGGAATAGGCGCTGCGGTATCAGCCCTGCAGGTGGAGAAATATGGCCGCCGAGATCAGGAAGTAAAGGCGCTTCTCATGGAACGAGAAGCGCCAGAAGGAGGGGGCAGCGCTAACTGCCAATGGGCGGAGCTGCGGCATGTACACCTGAGAAAGCTGGGGGCTAAATTTATAATAGCCGGTTGCGGCCTGCAGCACCGCGACCGCTGTTTACGCGCACAGACGCCCGCCGCTCTGGTCGCGACCGCCGTTTGTGGACCGACATGACCCATCGACCAGGGGCTTTGTATGTGTGCGGACCTCCCTTGTCCCAGGATCCCCTACACCTCGGCCCCCACTGGTGTACTCACAGTAGGTGCGGTGCTCAATCCACCGTCGCCATAGTCAGGGAGGGGGTGGAAAGCTTCTGCCGCCTTGCGTCATCCGCTATATCAGTGGTGATGCAATGGGGGGCTGCACGGATGCCATACATATTATGTCCGGCTATGCACCTGGCTCCAGGAGAGGTAGATGGAGGGCTACTCCATGTGGTTGCCTGCTATGGAGGGGGGAGATCGGAACGCGAAGGAACCGTCGCCCGTAAGGTGAGCTCAGGGCTGGCATCCAACGTTGCAGGAAAGTATACGGGAGGGACGCTCCATGTACTTGCCTGTTGATGGTTCAGGGGAGATCGGAACCTAGAAAGGGTCCATCACCCCATTCTCTCCGTTAAGGAAAAAATAGAATCAAAATAAGAATGAAAATAAAAACGGTGGGGTCTGAACCAGACCCAATTGCCTCCTACAGACACTAAGCAAGAACTGGTTCACTTAGAGCCAGCAGGAGGGTGTATACTGCAGGGGAGGAGCTATTCTTTCTGTGTTAACTTAGTGTCCTCCTAGTGCAGCAGCATAACACCCATGGTCCTGTGTCCTCCTGTGAGGCGTAGCAGAAATTAGAAATCGCTGGCCAACTTTTAACCCTACTAACAAAAAAAAATATGTTTCAAAAATTGTGCCGATGTAAAAGTAGACATTTTATTTATTAAATATTGTGTGATATACCTCTCTGGTTTAAAAGCATAAAAATTAAATTTTTTAAATTGGAAAAATGTAAAATATTTTTCACCAAATTTCCAATTTTTCACAAATAAATGCAAGCCATATAGAAGGAATTTTACCACTATCATGAAGTACAATATGTAACAAAATAATCTCAGAATCAGCGTTCTAGAGCTATTACCTCATAAAGGGACAGTGATCAAAATTGTAAAATTTCGCTTGGTCAGGAAGGTGAAAACAGGCTTGGGGGATGAAACAAAAAAACATGGTAAAAAAAATAAATACATATTTGGTATTGCGGTGTTTATATCAAAATATAAAATAAAATGTTCCCATCAGTAAACTACGGTATGCAACAAGAAAAAAATCTAAACGAATTACTTTTTTTGTCAGCTGTGATATTGGAATAAAATGCAGTAACAGGCAATCAAAGCATGGTATCTACCCCAAAATGGGATTAATTAAAAATGTCAGCTCAGGGCGCAAAAATCAAGCTCTCACTCAGTCTCAGATCACGAAAAATGGAGATGCTATGGATCTTGAAAAAATGGCTACATATTTTTCTATATTTTTTTTCTTACTACTAATTTCAGATTTTTTTTACCACTTAAATAAAAAATGAACTTATACATGTTTGGTATCTTTGTACTCCTACTAACCAGGGGAATCAGATTTGCAGGTCAGTTTTACCATATAGTGAACATGGTAAATAAAAAAAACTCAAAAAACAATTGTGGAATTGCACTTTTTTTCCCCCGTTTTCCAGTATCCTATAAGGTAAAATGAATGGTCGTTCAAAACTACAACTCTTCCTGCAAAAAACAAGAACTCACACGGCTATATAGATGGTAAAAATTAGGCTATGTGCACACGTTGAGGATTTACTGCAAATCCACAGCGTTTTTTCCATGCAGAAACACTGCAGAACCAAATAAAAAAAAAAAGACCATGTCAATTCTTTGTTCGTTTCTGCAGCATTTCTGCACCCATTCCATTATAGGAAAATGCAAGGGTAAAATGAAATGAAATGAAATCCGCACAAGATCTGCAGGAAAAACACACAAAATCCGCATAAAAAATGCGCAGATTTTGACCTGCATTTTCTGCCAAGAGATGCAGAATCCGCACAAAAAATTCCACAGGCAAATCTGTAACGAGTGCACATAGCCCAAAGTTATGGCTTTGTGAAAAAGGTGGAGCAAAAAAATTAAAAAGCAAAAAATGTCTAAAAATTTCCATTCGCCCCACTTTTTCCCTCTTATGAAAAAATAAAAACATACTTGACGCAGTGTCTGTAAAAGCACAACCAAACTAAAAACTGAAATTAAAGGGGTTGTCCACTACCAACCCCCTCTCATTCAAAACGTTTGGCCCCGATAAAATAATAAAGCCTGTACTCACCTTCTGTACTGGCGCATTTCCTGTAGCATCAGCACTCACGTTCCCGGGGCTCGCGTGCGGTTGTTGTTAAACTGGTGCCCAATCAGTGCCGGTGTCACTGTCCCTGCTTTCGGAAGCTGCAGCTGACTTCTTCCTCATGCTCAATTCAACAGGAGGCGGTCACAGTGACGCAAGCGATGATTGGGCACTGGCGTCATGTGTCACAACAACAGCACAGGAGCCCCAGGAGATGGAATGCCAACACCGTGGGAATGGCGCCCCCTGGGAATGGCGACTGCATGGGAGACGAGTATAGGCTATTTTATGTGGGCCAAGTGAGGGGTATGAGAAGAAGTTGTCCAAGTAGTGGACAACCTCTTTAACGATCAGTAAATATTGTAATGAAGAAAAAAAAACAAAAACAATTAAACTGTTGAAAACATTGTCTGTACCCAAAATTTGTATCACTGAAAAAAAACTACTCCCTAGGAAAAAAAACAAGCTTTGGCACAGGTCAATTGACAAAAAAAAAGCCCTCATAAGTAGAGGACAGTGGCAATTTTTTCTTTTTTTTTTTTTACACAAATTTAAAATCTTATTAATGGGATTTGTCTACTATTCGGACAACACCTATACTTATCTCCGGCGCAATTCCAGTGGTATCGCACTGCCTCTCCCGGGGATCGTGTGACATTTTTAGGCTAGCCGATTCCTGCAGCCAAATCGCACTGGCTTCACTCTCCACACCTTTGGACGAATCACATCCATCCAGGAGAAGTGAAAATGCAGGAGCTCTATGGTTTTACATCTAGGTTGTCTAAGAAAAAAAAACTACACTGCAGTCTTTTGAGCCAAAGGTAGAATTAGAAATAAGAAAACAACCTGAGAAATCTGAAGAAAGCTCTTGAACTTCTTTTTGCTGAATCAATTTTTAGCATGTGCTGAAAAGAAAACCTACAGTGGCATTTTTTCCAAAAATCCTCAATATTGTATAATTTCTACAGATACAAAAATCTCCTCAAAAAATATTTTAAATATATGTTCAATCGTTTTATTTTACAAATACAACCAGAAAAACGAAGGCTCCTGTTATCATAAATGATTGCGACTTCTCTGATGGATAACCAAATTTGATTTCTTTGTAAAACATTTTCCACATAGTGAACATGAAAATGGTTTTTCACCCGTATGGATTCTGAGGTGTTCAAGTAGTCTGGACTTGTTTGTGAAACCTTTCCCACACTCTGAACAAGGGTACGGCTTCTCCCCAGTGTGAATTCTCCGATGCTCCACCAAATGAGATTTATTTTTAAAACATTTTCCACATTCAGAACATGGAAATGGCTTCTCCCCTGTGTGAACCCGAAGATGTCCAAGGAGATTGGACTTCTGGGCAAAACTCTTGCCACAATGAGGACATACAAACGGCTTTTCCCCTGTGTGAACCCGCTGATGTTCTAGAAGATTTGACTTCTTGGCAAATCCTTTTCCACACTGAGAACATAGAAATGGCTTCTCCCCTGTGTGGGTCTTGAGATGATTGACAAGGTTAGATCTTTGTCCAAAACATCGACCACATTCAAGGCATATATGATCATGTTTTCCCAGCAAAAAGTCATTATGAGAATCTAAACTTGTATATATCGTATTGTCAATGTGAGCGGAAATCTGTGCAGTCACTTGATCCGAATTAGTGGAAAAACGTCTATGTGTAGTGGGGTCAAATGAACAATGTAGGCCATGAAGGGCTGGGTGTATATTCGAAGTAATGGGGTTTTGCTTTGAGTTGTTCACATCTTCAACTTCTGGATATTGTCCAAGCCGACTCTCCCAGGTATTGATCATGACTTCATCTACAGGAAATAAAATGAAAGACAATTTAGAATAAACTGTATTCACTTACTGCATACATAAATGTAGAATTACATGGCAGTCATATAGATGAAGCAAATCTCAATTTTGACTCAGACGAAAAGTCACAAATGAAAAAAGAGACAATTCCTTTGCAGTGCAAATATAAAAATGGATATTTTGAGTCCATATTGAAAAATACAGAATGCATACAGACCATTACAAAGCAGCATCGCTGGTCATACATTTACAGACAGACAATGCTCATAGTGACACAATCTTGAGAACTTTTTACTTATTGTCTTAAAGCCTTCACCTCACAAACAGTTCTATGATTCTCTATGTTTCTGGTTTGTTTTAGTAAAACATGAAGGCTTATTTAATCTTTATCTGTGGTTGTTTTATCTAAACCTTGTGGGCTTTTCTCATCGTTTGATGTTTACCTGGTATCTATGTTTCATCTTATCTTGAAAGCTGGCCACTGGACGGGCAGGGTAAAACCAGAGTTACACAGTGTAAATCACTATATAAGGCCAGAGAAAAATGACTGGGATAGAAGCAAAAACTTGTGTATCTGTACACGTGTACAGTGTTGTGATACCTGCATAAGTGGGGACGCCCGTGCAGTGTTGTTAATTTCCCAGGGGTTCTTTGTCTTGGTGCATGCTTCTCTGATATTACAAGCAGATGATGTTTAAAAGCCTCTTGGTGGTGATGTGAGTATATGTAGTTAATCTTTATATGTACTTAACCTTTGTAAGTTAAAATATACAAAAGTGTACGCAATCATACTACTTCTTTAATTTTGTACATTGAAATAAAATTGCATTATATTGCCTTCTTTAAAGCTGTATCCGAACCTTAGTGTTAGAAACTTGGCAAAACACCAATAGATCTTTGAATAATAATTTCCACAATTGGATATGTTAAAAGAAGTAAAGAAATAAGAGAAAAAAAGGTCAGCTCACCCCTTAGATGTCCAGGAACCATAGCACGGAATCTGTAGTGCAGCAGGATAAGTAATGGAAAAAGGAGGTAATCCAGCTCTTTGTTCCTTCAAAATCCAGCATCATCTCATACAGCATAAGTGTCCCTAGCTTCCCCAGGGATCCATAAGCTGACGCGTTTCGAGCTTAGTGGCTCTTATTCAAATCCCTGGGGAAGCTGGGGAGACTTATGCTGTATGATATGATGCTGGATTGTTAAGTTTTGCTTCAATAAATGATGGATTTTAAAGGAACAAAGAGCTGGATTACCTCCTTTTTCGATTAAGAAACAAATGTGGTATAATCAGATCATGTTCCTGCATGATCAAACGGTCATGTCGGACGCTGTTCACACTAGGGCGTCCGACAGACAGCGGAAATTCCACATTTGTCCACTATACGCTCAGTGGCGCCGGCTAGATTTTATCCAGGTTATCCAGGGTTAATGTCACGCACGCGCCCAGACTGGTTGGCGCGGGCATACGGGGGTGTGGCCCCACTGGACCACAGACCAAACTTCCCTGGAAGGGGCGTAACTAAGTAGCTTCCTAGGTATTCGCTGGAGCCTCTGATGGTGAGGTCAGACTTGTGCAATAGGAAGCTACCAGGTGCCACTCCAGGGTGATGTCTGGCTGTGGCTGCTGATCCCACTAAGGAACGGAGCGGGCACGGCTGGCACTCTGGCTGACAGGCGGGCACGGCTGGGACACAGGCAGGCAGACGGGTACAACAGAGACACTGGCGGGCAGGCGGACACGGCTGGCTCTCTGGTAGGCAGGCGGGTACGGCTGGAACATAGGAAGAACCGGTAGGGACCGGTCTGCAGGCAGGTATGTGAAACAGGTTGGAACCTGTTCAGACAGGAGGACTAAGTAACAAGTAGAAGGTGGAACTAAGAGAAGAGAAGGAGAAGGCAGAGCCAAGAGCGGAGCCGCAAGAGGCGGAGCCAAGGGCGGAGATGCTGGAGGCGGAGCCAAGAGCGCAGACGCTGGAGGCGGAGCCAAGAGCGGAGACGCTGGAGGCGGAGCCAAGAGCGGAGATGCTGGAGGCGGAGCCAAGAGCGGAGACGCTGGAGGCGGAACCAAAAGCGGAGACGCTGGAGGTAACGCCAAGAGCAGAGACGGAGCCAAGTGCAGAAACACAGGAGGTGGAGCCAGATAGAACCGCAAAGAGCGGAGCCACAGAGCAAAGCCAGAGAGTGCGAAGCAAGGTCTGAGTGCAGAGCCGCAAGAGTGCGGAGTGTAAGCAGACTGAGAACACAAGGAAAGACAAAGCAGGGAAGGAAGCCACAGACAAGGAGACCGAGAAAAGACAAAGTACAGACAAGGCAATGGAACAAGACACAGGGACAAAGACACAGGGACCAGGATATTCTGCCTCCTGGAGGGCGGACTACAAGATCAAGGCAATAGCACATAGAAAAGCCTCCAGAGAGGGAGTAACTCAGAGCAAGGCCAGGCAAACTCAGCAGCTAAACACTAACTGAGCTAACACATTGCACAGGCCCAGACCACAGGGTGGAGCTGCACTATATACAGGAGGCCTCTTGATAATTGGTCAGGAACTGATTAGACAGATGCACCTGATTCCTATAAGAACCAGAGAGTTCAGGCGCCGGCCCCCTATACACATAGCCATGAAGCATGCACAGAGCAGAGACACAGAACATGGAGCTGGCATGAAACAGAAACCACATCATGGCCTGGAGCAGTGGGTACGATTGTGTGAGAGATGTGAGGCCATGCTGTGATGCCAGCAGAGTTGTTACAGTACCCCCCCCCCCTTTACGGCCCCTCTTCTTCAAGCCCGCCAGAATAACTTGTAGAAGAAGGATAGGAGCACACATAGTCCAGGCCAACATGACATCTTCAGGGTAGAATAAGGCAGGCGGGTCACCAGGAATCTCACAAAACAAAGTCTCTTGGTGCTCAACAGGGTTAGCTTCCACAATGAGCTGGACCACCTCCTTCAGGTAGACAGGTAACAGGGAATTGAATGCTGCTGTCTTAACATCTTCACCAGCCGGACACATGGAAACTGGAAGCCTTCTCATAGGATTCAACTTTTGCCCGACAAGTAGCAGAGATGTTCTTAGATACGGAACACAAGAAAAGTCATTAGAGATGAGAGAGGAGAACAACAGCTCCACCGGGTCAGAGAAAAATTGAGGTGAACAAACTTCTGTTTTGAAATCTTCACCAGCCGGCCACAAGGACGCTGAACGTATCCACATAGGAACCATCTTCTGCCCGTTATCCAGAAGAAATCGTCCAAACGGCGGGGATGTTCCTAGGAACAGATTACAGGAATAGTCGTGGGAGATGTGTGGAGAGATAGTCACCGCTTCCCCATCTTCAGTGACGTTAGCACACCTTGACTCGACGACTAACTGTTTACTGGTATAGTCGCTGGAGATGTGTGGAGACATCGTCACCATTTCCCCATCTTCAGTGACGTCAGCACACCTTGACTCGACGACTAGCAGACCAGCTGAAGAAGATGACACTGCTGAGTGTCTTTGACGCATGGGAACCAGACACTTCTCAAGACTGGGTAAGTTCAAACGAAGCACTTTACTGGAACTCTTGACCAGAGCGGGTGGTAGAGTCCTTGGCTCAGAATGACCCATGGGCATAACAGACAACATACGGAAAACAAACTTCTTCGTGCATAAGGCTCCAACTTGGAGCTGTAGTTGTCCTTGCAGGACTAGACTGCTCTTTAGCAGGGCTCGGCCATTATCAGGCAACGCACACACCGGGTTCTGGATCTGTAGAACGGAGACCATACACTGACTCCGAATGATAGGCAGCTTAAACACACCAAAGCTCCCAGAAGGCAGAGAAACAGTCATTAACTTTGACGGAGAGGAAGTACTCTCGCCAGGGGCAGCCTCTCCTACTGGCCCAGGGTTTTGGAGTACAGGCTTCACAGGGCAAAGACCATCTGAATGTTCTTTACACCACAGGGATACCGTATTTCAATCTCAGCACCAGATTCAGGCTGCAGATTTGCCAGACCCCTTTTATTAGACCTCTTGGATCTTGCTCGGGTGGCCGTTTTGGCAGGTTGTGGAACAGATGAGTCTTGGACGGTCATGGACGGAAGTGACGGTTTACCTACAGGTTTCTTTCGTCTGGACCGTCTCTGTGAGCTTGAAGGGGAAGACTTTTCAGGAGATGCAGTACTTGGCTCATCGAAGGCTTTACAGAAGGCCACCAGGAAGGCCGGCAGATTCGAGATGATGGGGTCCCCTGCTTCCCAAAGGGGGTCGCACCACATCAAAGCATCTCCTCTAAGGTAGGCCATTAAGAAACCTCCTTTCAACCAGTCAGTGGGGAATTGGGGAGCATGCCACTTGAAATAACGCAAGCACCGCTCCAGGAACACACGACATTGCTTTGGGTCCCCATAGTAGCATGGAGGATCTGCTGGCTTGGATTCGTCATTAGGAGCGCAGGCTTGAAGTCGATCAAACAGCTCATTAGAGATGACAATTGGGGATGGAGCAGTGAAGGACTGGCTTTCAGACTGGGTAAACATTTTCCTCGGAGACCAATACTGGCAAGAAGAGAGTTCATCTTGCTCCGAGAGCGAAGGCACATGGGACTCAGCGGGGACCATGGCCTGTGCAAACTGTCACGCACGCGCCCAGACTGGTTGGCGCGGGCATACGGGGGTGTGGCCCCACTGGACCACAGACCAAACTTCCCTGGAAGGGGCGTAACTAAGTAGCTTCCTAGGTGTTCGCTGGAGCCTCTGATGGTGAGGTCAGACTTGTGCAATAGGAAGCTACCAGGTGCCACTCCAGGGTGATGTCTGGCTGTGGCTGCTGATCCCACTAAGGAACGGAGCGGGCACGGCTGGCACTCTGGCTGACAGGCGGGCACGGCTGGGACACAGGCAGGCAGACGGGTACAACAGAAACACTGGCGGGCAGGCGAACACGGCTGGCTCTCTGGTAGGCAGGCGGGTACGGCTGGAACATAGGAAGAACCGGTAGGGACCGGTCTGCAGGCAGGTATGTGAAACAGGTTGGAACCTGTTCAGACAGGAGGACTAAGTAACAAGTAGAAGGTGGAACTAAGAAGAGAAGAAGAAGGCAGAGCCAAGGGCGGAGCCGCAAGAGGCAGAGCCAAGGGCGGAGACGCTGGAGGCGGAGCCAAGAGCGGAGACGCTGGAGGCAGAGCCAAGAGCGGAGACGCTGGAGGCGGAGCCAAGAGCGGAGACGCTGGAGGCGGAGCCAAGAGCGGAGATGCTGGAGGCGGAGCCAAGAGCGGATATGCTGGAGGCGGAGCCAAGAGCGCAGACGCTGGAGGCGGAGCCAAGAGCGGAGACGCTGGAGGCGGAGCCAAGAGCGGAGACGCTGGAGGCGGAGCCAAGAGCGGAGACGCTGGAGGCGGAGCCAAGAGCGGAGACGCTGGAGGCGGAGCCAAGAGCGGAGACACTGGAGGTAACGCCAAGAGCAGAGACGGAGCCAAGTGCAGAAACACAGGAGGCGGAGCCAGATAGAACCGCAAAGAGCGGAGCCAGATAGAACCGCAAAGAGCGGAGCCACAGAGCAAAGCCAGAGAGTGCGAAGCAAGGTCTGAGTGCAGAGCCGCAAGAGTGCGGAGTGTAAGCAGACTGAGAACACAAGGAAAGACAAAGCAGGGAAGGAAGCCACAGACAAGGAGACCGAGAAAAGACAAAGTACAGACAAGGCAATGGAACAAGACACAGGGACAAAGACACAGGGACCAGGATATTCTGCCTCCTGGAGGGCGGACTACAAGATCAAGGCAATAGCACAGAGAAAAGCCTCCAGAGAGGGAGTAACTCAGAGCAAGGCCAGGCAAACTCAGCAGCTAAACACTAACTGAGCTAACACATTGCACAGGCCCAGACCACAGGGTGGAGCTGCACTATATACAGGAGGCCTCTTGATAATTGGTCAGGAACTGATTAGACAGATGCACCTGATTCCTATAAGAACCAGAGAGTTCAGGCGCCGGCCCCCTATACACATAGCCATGAAGCATGCACAGAGCAGAGACACAGAACATGGAGCTGGCATGAAACAGAAACCACATCATGGCCTGGAGCAGTGGGTAAGATTGTGTGAGAGATGTGAGGCCATGCTGTGATGCCAGCAGAGTTGTTACAGTTAATCTGGTTGGTAATCTGGTTGGAGGCTGGGTCACTCCCGTGGCCTTTCAATAGTCATTCTGGACTTTGGGCGTCGCCGATTATAGCTTGTGTCTTGTGCCTGGTGATCTCGGTCTGGAGTGGTGGTCTAGGAGTTGAAGTATCTTATTGGCCACCATATCCCATCCACCACTCTGCCCTCACTCATGCAGACCCGCTGAAGCGCAAGGACCGCGCGAAACGGCCGTCGTCTCCCCTGCTCGCACGAGCTCCTTTTCTTCTCCCCCGGCCATGAAGTTTTAATTGTGAAGACTCAATAAAATTTGCTACTTTGAAGATTGGGGAGTGCATCCTGCTTTTTTCCTTTGCTACCTGGGACACATATGTTATTTCATGGTTTTTCATGAAAATTGGCCATGGCTGTTGCTGACATGATATAGCTTTCTAGTACCGGCTTTCCTGAAGATTATGGATTTAGTTGGGGCAGTGCCGTCCATATGCTATTTTCTCTCTTTTATTCGTATCTGGTGGTGTATTATCCTTTGTCATATTTCTCCTTCCTATATTAGTGTTTATTTTTGCCCTGGCGTACTTTGCTCTGCCCTCTTGAGGGCAGAGGATAGTACTGCAGTGCGCAGGCGCCGGAAAGGTCAGAGGCCCGGCGCCTGTGCACTGCAGTACTTTGTCTGCCCTCAACAGGGCAAAGGACGCCTGTGCTGGAGCCGTGGCTGAAGATCAGAAGAGGACGTCTTGTAATGAAGATGGGAGGCGCCGCAGCGGACCGGAGACGCCCATCTGACCTGACCAGCAGCGGACCGCCCCTGGGTGAGTATAATATAACGTCTTTTTCTCCTTTTTCAGGTAACATTGGGGGCTTATCTACAGCATTACACAATGCTGTAGATAAGCCCCTGATGCCGGTGGGCTTACCTCACCCGCGATTTTCGGGGTGACAGGTTCCCGTTAATAAATCACATTTTCCACGTGTCTATTTTACATTAACACAATTTTTGAAACACATTTTTTTTTCTTAGGAAGCTAGAAGGGTTAAAAGTTGACCAGTGATTACTATTTTTTTTCCAACAAAATTTACAAAACCATTTTTTTTCTTAGGGACCACATCACATTTTAAGGGACTTTGAGGGGTCTATATGACAGACAATACCACAATTTCACAACATTCAAAAAACTGCAAAGGTGCTCAAAATCATACTCAAGTAGTTTATTAACCCTTCAGGTGCTTCACAGGATTTTTTGCAATGTTGAAGGAAAAAATTAACATTTAACATTCTGCCACAAAAATTTTCCTTCAGACCCAAATTTCTTTAATTTTCCCAAGGGTTACGGAAGAAAATGGACCCCAAAATGTTTCGTGCAATTTTTCCCGAGGACGCAGATACTCCTAATGTAGGGGAAAAGTACTGTTTGGATGCACGACAGAGCTCGGAAGGTAAAGAGCGCCATTTTGAGCACAAAATTTGCTGGAATCAGTGGACAACATATCTTGTTTGAAGAGCCCTTGATGTGCCTAAACAGTGGGAAACCCCCACAAATGACCCAATTTTGGAAACTAGACGCCTCAATGAACTTATCTAGATGTGTAGTGAGCACCTTGAACCGCCAGGTGCTTAACAGAACTTTACAACCTTGATCTATGAAAATAAACAAAAGAAAAATCCCACAAAACTGCTGTTTTAGCCCCAAATATTTTCATTTTCACAAGGATAGCAGGAGAAAATAGACCACAAAATTTGTTGTCCAATTTTTCCTGAGTACACAGATACTCCATATGTGGTCGAAAATTACTTGTCAGGCAGTGCAAAAGCGCAGGAGGGAAGAAGCACGATAATAGAGTTCAGATATTGGTGGAATGATTTGAGAGTTCCATGTCACTTTGGCAGAGCTGAGGTGCCAGAAGAGCCCCCATATATGACCTCATTTTACAAACTACACCCCCAATTAATTAATCTAGATGTGCAATGATTATATTGAAACCACTGGCGTGTCACAGAATTTTATACCATTGGGCAGTGAAGAAAAATTACCATATTTTTCGCTTTATAAGATGTACCTGATCACAAATTTAGGAGGTGCGTCTTATAAAGAAAAATAGAAAAAAAATATATATTTTTTTTATGTTAAATCGGGGTCTGTTTTATAATGCCAGTGTCCATCTTACAAATCATATATATGTCCCTCATCCTGGTATCTATATAACCCCCACCCTGCCACATGGCTCCCCCTGTGCTGCTGGCACGCTGCCCCCCCTGTGCTGCTGGCACACTGCCCCCCTTGTGCTGGTACATGGTCCCCCTGTGCTGGTACATTGCCCCACTGTGCTGCTAGAACATTAGCACATTGCCTCCTTGTGCTGGCACATAGCCCCCCATCTCATCCTGGATATGGCCCCTTGCGGTCACTATATGCCCCCTTGCTGGCAAGCACATGGCCCCCCTCTCTCTATATGCCCCCCTGCAGGCATGCACATGGCCCCCCATCACTATATGCCCCCCTGCTGGCACGCACATGGCCCCCCGGTCACTATATACCCCCCTGCTGGCACGCACATGATAAAATAAATACTTAACTCGCCTTCCGATGACAACTCTGTGCTCCCAGCTCCTCGGTTGCACTTCCTGCTTCCTGGGCATATGAACATCTGACCAGGGCACACAGTGATGACATCACTGTGCTGTGCCAATCGGATGTTGGCACAAAACACAGGAAAAGCCACGGGGGAGCTAGGAGCATGGAGCCATCATCGGAAGGTGAGTAAAGTATTTGTCATTTTATCATGTGCATGCCAGCAGGGGGGCATATAGTGATCGGGGGGCCATGTGTGTGCCAGCAGGGAGCGTATAGAGTGACAGGGGGGCATATTCATGATTCTGGGAGTGCAGGCACATAAAATATGTGCCACTCCCCTGTCAACCAACTTGGCGCGGCTTCAGCACCGAGGTGATGGACAGCGGGTGCAGTGAATATTACATGAGGCTAATGAATGGGAGCACATGACCTTCCGCTGTCTGCAGCCCGCAACCAGCCCACACCAGCCCCCTGACACCACTCCTGAGCCGCCCCCTTCCTCTCTACAGCACAGCACACAGATTCGGATTGTAAGACTCACCCCCTACTTTCCCCCAAAATTTAGGGGAACAAAAGTGCGTCTTATAATCCGAAAAATACGGTACATTTTGTTTTAGCCCCTGATTTTACATTTTCGCATGGGAAAATGGGTAAAAATTACAAAAAAATTTTGTCCCACAATTTCTGCTGTACGTGGAATTACCCCCATACGTGGAAAGCCAATTAGCGCTCCATGCCTCCCGAGTTTTGCCGTATGGCTAAGCAGTACTGTTATACATGAGGCAACCTGGAGCACAGAATTTTCTATAAGGTTATGTGCACACGTTGCGGATTCGCAGCAGTTTTCTCCGAGTTTACAGTACCATGTAAACCTACGGAAAACAAAATCCGCAGTGCACATGCTGCGGAAAAAACTCATGGAATTGTAGCGTTGTTTATTCAGCAGCATATCAATTCTTTGTGCGGATTCCGCAGTCGTTTACACCTGCTCCATAATAGGAATCCGCAGGTGTAAAACTGCAGGTGGAATCCGCAAAAAAGTTGCGGTAAATCCGTGGTAATTCCGCAGGAAATCCGCAGTGCGGTTTACCTGCGGAATTACCAAAATCAGTCCGGAAAAATCCGCAGAGTAATCCGCAACGTATGCAAATACCCTAATAGTTTGCGGACTCCATATACATAGCCCTCAGTGTTAGAAGAGCAGAAGCCCACCCTCAAGTTACCAGATTTTGAAAATCATAACCCTTTGGGAATTTAGTGTATCTATAGGTGTGATGACGATTTTGACTCCATGAGCATTTTCAAGAAACAAACAGCAGGAGATGTTGCTGAGTGAAAATTGCAAACTGCCATTGTATTGACCAGTAGGCTGTAGTGACCAGTATGTTGTGCCCAGCTCATGCACCAGTAAATTAAACGGGCTGTCATTGCTACAGAAATGCCAACCATGTGGACGCTAAATGTAGATTAGGCACACTGGGGCTCAAAAGGTAAAGGAGGGCAATTGGATTTGGGAGCACAGAATTTGCTGGTTTTCTTTTGGAGGGCAAGGGCCATTTAGTTTTTCCAGAGCTTTTGTGCTACCAGTAACGTGGAAACCCCCTATATTTCCGTTAACAGATGACATACCTGGGTGGGGATTTGCTTTTTTTGTGGATTGAGTTAAAGCTTTTATTACAAACATTTTACGTAACAATTTGGATAACATTTATCCTGTGCTCTACGCTGAGCACTTAAATCGGGATTTCCCTTTAAATTTCCGAGTGATGTGATTCAGATGAAACCCCTGAAGGATCCATTCCCTATAATGATTTCGTCTGGCCTCTGTTCAGCATTGTCCTTTTTTCCCCAGAGGTGCAGAAAACTGTGGCTGAAGGCACTTTTATGCATTGTTAATAAAAAGATGGATCACAAGTCAGACAGCGTCCACGGTGCCATCATCTGTCTCATTATAGGGAATCTTCCATCAGAGGTTCCGTCTTAATCACGTATTTCAGAGATTTTCATGGAAACCTCGGTGCAAGCGCTCAGCGCAGGATAAATGTGCGCCGAGCCTTACTGTGATCTTTGGGAGGCAGAATGAAAAAGAAAAAAAAAAAATCAACAGCAGGTGAAGAATTGGTTTTATTTATTTTTATGCAGTTCCTTGTGCGGTTTATGTGAGTAGGCGACTTTATTCTTTGGGTCGGTGCGATTACAGCAATACCAGATTTATATAGAGTTTTTCTAGTTTAATTTACATTCTTTTTTTATCACGTTTTATTCCACTTTTTGTTTGGCGGTTTGATGAAAAATCATAGGTATTTTCCTTGTTTGTTTTTTTTTTTTTTTTTTACAGTGTTCAATAAAGGGGTTAAGTACTGGAACAGTTTTATAGGTCGGATCGTTCCGGATGTGGCGATACCAAATATATGTACTTTTAATTGTTTTTTCATAATAATATTTATTTATGGGTACAATATTTCTTTTTTTTAAATGTTTTGCAATTTTTTTTTTCATTTTTTTTTACTTATGGGACTTTCACTTTCTGCAGTCTGATCGCAGTTACAAGGCATAGTAATGCAAAAGCATTGCTATATCTTACAACCTGTCAGTGCTGCAGACACAAGTTAGTTAGATCAAGCTCTCCGCATGATCCAACCAACGTGCTAGTGCCTGGTGACCTGGATGTTGTCATGACTACATCAGGTCACCATGGCAACGTTTGGGACCCCGAGATGACGTTGCGGGATCCCCAATCCAAGGGCAGAGAGGCATTGCAGCATTTAGGTGGTTAAAGTGCCGGCAGAGGTGTGGGCACTGCTCCTGGCACTGAGAGCTGGGGGTCAGCTGTCAATCAGCTGAAACCCTCGGCGATTGCCGGAGCACAACCCCCTGTGAGCGGGCGATCGCCATAACGTACATGTACTGCATTGGTAGGGAAGTCCTTCTCGTTCATGACGTAAATGTACTGCAAATGTCAGGAAGGGGTTAAAGAAGAACAAAAATGTGGATTGCTTTGCCAGAGGTATCAACATGTTAACTTCCTAGGTATTTTGTGGGACATATTTTACACATATGCATGTACACTTGTATATATAAACATTATGGGGTGGGGGAGTACATTTGTAGGCAGTGTCTATTATTATAAGTATTAGAGTGTGTGTATACATATACCACACACACATTTTATTAAAACACCGATAACTCGCAGCCTTATACTGACGGACAGAGCAGTAAATGACCTCAGACTCCAGTTCTCCAATTAAACAAAAAGAAAAGTAAAAATACATATCCTCTTGCTAACATGACAGATAAAAAAAAAATCCACACAATGCCCAAATCTGCTTTTTGCTCCACTATGTGAGTGGAAGGTGGAGATGATCCCACCCATATCTCTCAAGTGTCAGCAGCCGTGCAATGTTCCCAATGTGAAGGCTTCCCCAGCATCGGCACAGTTAATGGCTACACTCAGATCGTGCATGGATACGGGATTACACAGAATGCATTGACAAAAAAACTGCATTTCTGGATGCCATTTATCTTTAATCCCTGGTCTACTGGTAGCGCAAAATTAACCCTTTCAATGCCATTTATATCTTTTGTGGGTCTGCATTTTTACTGGTTGCGATCACACAACCATACCAGGTAAGTAGCATTGCCCTAGGTCTTCCCACTGTCACTGGGATAAAACCCTATTGCACTTATTGTTATTTCAGATTTTAACTTCAAACATGACTAAGCACATCAGCCAAACAAGGGTCTCATCTGCAGACAGTGTTTTGTGGGTCTGCGCCTTGTCAGTAGTGTGGGATTTTGGTTCTCTGTTCTGACGAGAACGAAAATCACAGATACAGTGCTATATAAAAGGTGCATCTGGTACAGTGCTATATAAAAGGTGCATCTGGTTTGACTTATATTGGCTTTACTGGGAAATATTTACCTGTATTGATATCTGTACAAACTTCAGCATTATACTGCTGATCATCCATCTCCTCTTCATCTAGATTTTCAACCTCAATCTTGATCAAGTCTTCATCCTAAAAAGACATGTAAATCGATTAACCTCACTTATACAGTACAGTGGGTATGTAAAGTATTCAGACCCCTTTAAATTTTTCACTCTTTGTTTCATTGCAGCCATTTGGTAAATTCAAAACAGTTCATTTTTTCACATTCATGTACACTCTGCACCCCATCTTGACTGAAAAAAAAACTGAAATGTAGAAATTTTTACAAATTTATAAAAAAGAAAAACTGAAATATACATGGTCATAAGTATTCAGACCTTTTGCTCAGTTTTGAGTAGAAGCACCCTTTTGAACTAGTACAACCATGAATCTTCTTGGGAATGATGCAACAAGTTTTCCATACCTGGATTTGGGGATCCTCTGCCATTCTTCCTTGCAGATCCTCTCCAGTTCCGTCAGGTTGGATGGTGGACAGCCATTTTCAGGTCTCTCCAGAGATGCTCAATTGGGTTTAGGTCAGGGCTCTGCAAGAATAGTCACAGAGTTGTTCTGAAGCCACTCCTTTGTCATTTTAGTTGTGTGCTTAGGGTCATTGTCTTGTTGGAAGGTGAACCTTCGGCCAAGTCCGAGGTCCAGAGCACTCTGGAAGAGGTTTTCATCTAGGATATACTGTATCTGTACTTGGCCGCATTCATGTTTCTTTCAATGTCAATCAGTCGTCCTGTCCCTGCAGCTGAAACACCCCCATAGCATGATGCTGCCACGACCATGTTTCACTATTGGGATTGTATTGGGCATGTGATGAGCAGTGCCTCATTTTCTCCACAAATACCGCTTAGACCTTTTTGGTGATAATTCTATCTTCATCTCATCAGACCAGAGAGTCTTATTTCTCATAGTCTGGGAGTCCTTCATGTGTTTTTTTTTTAATCAAACTCTATACAGGCTTTCATATGTCTTGCGCTGAGGAGAGGCTTCCGTCAGGTCACTCTGCCATAAAGGCCCGACTGGTGGAGGGTTGCAGTGATAGTTGACTTTGTGGAACTTTCTCCCATCTCCCAACTGCATCTCTGGAGCTCAGCCACAGTGATCTTGGGGTTCTTTACCTCTCTCACCAAGGCTCTTCTCCCACGATTGTTCAGTTTGGCTGGACGGCCAGGTCTAGGAAGAATTCTAGTGGTCCCAAACTTCTTCCATTTAAGGAGTATGGAGGCCACTGTGCTCATAGGAACCTTGAGTACTGCAGAAATTCTGTTGTAACCTTGGCCAGATCTGTGCCTTGACACAATTCTGTCTCTGAGCTCCTTGGCCAGTTCCTTTGACCTCATGATTCTCATTTGGTCTAACATGCACTGTGAGCTTTGAGGTCTTATATAGACAGGTGTGTGCCTTTCGAAATCAAGTCTTAGTTTAATTAAACACAGCTGGACTCCAATTATGGAGCAGAACCATGTCAAGGACGATCACAAGGAAATGGACAGCATGTGACTTAAATATGAGGGTCTGAATACTTATGACCATGTGATATTTCAGTTTTTCTTTTTTTAATAAATATGCAAAAATGTCTACGTTTGTTTTTTTTCCAGTCAAAATGGGGTGCAGAGTGTACATTAATGAGAACAAAACTGAACTTTTTTTGAATTTATCAAATGGCTGCAATGAAATAAAGTGAAAAATTAAAGGGGTCTGAATACTTTCCATACCCACTGTATATATGGGTCCATAGAGGGGGACCTGACACCTAATTGTTTATACTGTAGAGGGTGCTGTACCTGCCTCACCAGGCAGCTGAGGAGGTGGGGTGGTGTGTTCCTATTGAATTCACCACCCACATTGAAGCATGTTCCATTGTACTTTTCCTAAGTATGTAGTCATTGTCATGGGACAAGAACTCCATTCCAGTCATCATCCTAATAGAAATGGCTTCCAACCAGAGACAACCATCCCTCCTGGTGAATGGCATATACATACTCTCTTAACTCACTTTCTATAGGAAAAGAAGTTGAGCACTTTTATTTGGTCATTTTTGAACTTCCACAAAACTGAAGCAAAAGAGAAGGGCATGTTCAGCCACAATTCCATTCACAGCTGGCACATCATTGAACCAGATAGGACATAGACTGGAGGATCTTAGTTCTGGAGATGTGACCTGCACCTATCAGACATTCATAGAATATAATTTTTATATGTCAACACTGCCTACATCGGAAAAACACCCGATGTAATGTGTAATAATGCTTGGTATCTGGAAATGCCAATTACCTGAGGTTCCTCTGGGATATTGTGATTTTCCTCTGGGCAATCCTGGGAATTATTATGACTTGAACATTTTCTTAGTAGATTTCTCTTACTGGTTCTATCTGAAGGAAACATATACAGTTTATTTAGTCACCATGTGTAAATGATAATCAGTTGATGGGTGTATCTGTAACCTCGAAAAGTGAACTCTTCTTTTACCCTCTGAGGAAAGAGACAAGTCTTTCTCCATCATGATGTCCTTGTACAGATCCTTGTGTCCTTCTAAATATTCCCACTCCTCCATGGAGAAATAGATGGTGACATCCTGACACCTTACAGGAACCTGATGTACAATGATACAGTCATTATCCACATACATTATCCCTTATGTTACGATATAACGTCCCAGCAGAGCTCACCTCTCCAGTCAGCAGCTCAATGATCTTACTGGTGAGTTCTAAGATCTTCTGCTCATTGTTTCTTTCATTTATCAGTAAGCAGGATGAAGGCAGCATAAGGGGACTTTGTGGCATGCTCCATCTGCTGGAAACATGTGGCTGCCACCGCTTACCCAATTTCTTTACAGGTTCATAATTCTAAATTAGAAAAGAAACTATTGTATACTAAATGCCCTCCATGCTTGTAAAGGTCATCCTTTTATGTGAAGAATCTCTCACCTCTCCAGTCAGCAGGTACATTATTTCCAGAGTAAGGTCTAGTATCATATCAGTGGTGTTCTTTTCTTCACCCATCCTCAGTGAATCGGTCTGATGACCCATAGAGTATTTAATCTTGACCCTAAAGGCTGCAAGACCAGCAAAAGAAGAAGGTTGAATCACAAGGTTGAGGGCCAGATGTTTCTTTACACATCGCAACAGAAGATTATGCTACCACTGAAACTGAGAAGGTAGTGGGAACCTGGATTTCTTCTGTAAGAACTTGGTATCACCATCTAAAATTGGTAGATTAGTAACTTTCACGACTAGAGAGGTGGATTTTTGTTTAACCCTTTAAGGATTGCACAATTTAATTTTTGCACTCATTTTTTCCAAGAACTATAAATTACCCCCCACACCTCTTCAATATAGCCGCATGAGAGTTTGTTATGCACGTGGCATGCTGTAGTTTTGAATGGCACCATTCATTTAACCATACAATACATTGAAAAAAAATGAGGGGAAAAAATCCAAGTAGCATAACAAAAAATTTAAAAAATGAAAAAAAAAAATGAATTTCCAGTAGGTTCATTCAGTTTTGTTTTAACTGTATGGTAAAAGAGACCTGACATTATGATTCTCCAGGTCAGTCCAACAGCAATAACAAGTTTACATGTTATTGGGTTTTTTTTAATTTAAAAGGGGTCGTCCACTACTTTCAATTAACCCCCCAATGTATCCCCCCGGGGCCCCTAATGAATTTTGTAAATACCTTGTGTTGCCTTTTTTACCTGAGAGCGGCACTACGCCGGCAGCCGAGTCCGGGTCACGTGACCTCCAGGCTGCAGCCGCCGCTAATTTCCGCCGACGTCACGTCAATTTTCAGACTCTGGAAATTGATGTGACGGCATCAGTAGGAGTTACCCAGCCTCCACAGACAGCGGTCACTCATCAAGAGTGACTGGCCTGTGGGCGGTGCTTGGGGCTGCTGGTATGTGCGGGCGGGGCTAGGCTGGAATGTACAGGCTGTGCGGGGATGGGTGGGGCTGTGCTGGGATGGGCGGGCGCAAGGAGGTCTGCGTGGCTGCGTTGGGATGTGCGGTAGCCGGGCGGTGCAGTGGGGCTGCGCTGGGATGTGCGAGCGCCGGGCAGTGCTGGGGTCTGCAGGTGTGTGCCGTGGGTCTGCTGGGGTCTGCTTCGGGCGGGGGAGTCATTGGTGTGTGTGTGTGTGTGTGTGTCTCTGTGTGCTGGCATCGTCCGATGGGAATTGGGCTATGCCTGCTACAGTGACAGTGAGTGACACATTAGCCAATGATGGGACAGTAGTAGTCCCATCATCCGGCTAATGTGCTGAATGTAAAAAAAAAAAAAAACAACACATATACAGACAGACATACAGACAGACAGACATACAGACATACATCATACAGACATACATACAGACAGACATAATACATACCAAAAGTTTGGACACACCTCATTTAAAGATTTTTCTGTATTTTCATGACTGAAAATTGTACATTCACACTGAAGGCATCAAAACTATGAATTAACACATGTGGAATTATATACTTAACAAAAAAGTGTGAAACAACTGAAATTATGTCTTATATTCTAGGTTCTTCAGAGTAGCCACCTTTTGCTTTGATGACTGCTTTGCACACTCTTGGCATTCTCTTGATGAGCTTCAAGAGGTAGTCACCGGGAATGGTTTTCACTTCACAGGTGTGCCCGGTCAGGTTTAATAAGTGGGATTTCTTGCCTTATAAATGGGGTTGGGACCATCAGTTGTGTTGTGGAGAAGTCTGGTGGATACACAGCTGATAGTCCTACTGAATAGACTGTTAGAATTTGCATTATGGCAAGAAAAAAGCAGCTTAGTAAAAAAAAAAAACAAGTGGCCATCATTACTTTAAGAAATTAAGGTCAGTCAGTCTGAAAAATTGGGAAAACTTTGAAAGTGTCCCCAAGTGCAGTGGAAAAAACCATCAAGCGCTACAAAGAAACTGGCTCACATGAGGACCGCCCCAGGAAAGGAAGACCAAGAGTCACCTCTGCTTCTGAGGATAAGTTTATCCGAGTCACCAGCCTCAGAAATCGCAGGTTAACAGCAGCTCAGATTGGAGACCAGGTCAATGCCACACAGAGTTCTAGCAGCAGACACATCTCTACAACATCTGTTAAGAGGAGACTTTGTGCAGCAGGCCTTTGTGCATAGCTGCTAGGAAACCACTGCTAAGGACAGGCAACAAGTAGAAGAGACTTGTTTGGGCCAAAGAACACAAGGAATAGACATTAGACCAGTGGAAATCTGTGCTTTGGCCTGATGAGTCCAAATTTGAGATCTTTGGTTCCAACCACCGTGTCTTTGTGCGACGCAGAAAAGGTGAACGGATGGACTCTACATGCCTGGTTCCCACCATGAAGCATGGAGGAGGAGGTGTGATGGTGTGGGGGTGCTGTGCTGGTGACACTTTTGGGGATTTATTCAAAATTGAAGGCATATTGAACCAGCATGGCTACCACATCATCTTGCAGCGGCATGCTATTCCATCCGGTTTGCGTTTAGTTGGACCATCATTTATTTTTCAACAGGACAATGACCCCAAACACACCTCCAGGCTGTGTAAGGGCTATTTGACCAAGAAAGAGAGTGATAGGGTGCTGCACCAGACGACCTGGCCTCCACAGTCACTAGACCTGAACCCAATCGAGATGGTTTGGGGAGAGCTGGACTGCAGAGTGAAAGCAAAAGAGCCAACAAGTGCTAAGAATCTCTGGGAACTCCTTCAAGATTGTTGGAAGATCATTTCCGGTGACTACCTCTTGAAGCTCATCAAAAGAATGCCAAGAGTGTGCAAAGCAGTCATCAAAGCAAAAGGTCGCTACTTTGAAGAACCTAGAATATAAGACATATTTTCAGTTGTTTCACACTTTTTTTGTTAAAGTATAATTCCACATGTGTTAATTCATAGTTTTGATGCCTTCAGTGTGAATTTACAATTTTCATAGTCATGAAAATACAGAAAAATCTTTAAATGAGGAGATGTGTCCAAACTTTGGGTCTGTACTGTACATACAGACATACATACAACATGCAACGTGCGCCATGCAACATACAGTATATACATACATATAGACATACAGTACATATAACAGTACATACTCACCATCACCTTGTCATCTTGATCCCCAAAGCCAGTGTCACCTGTAAAAAATATTAAAATAATAAACACTATACACCCTGATCCGCAGATATCCAATTAAAACGAGTGTCCCACAACGATCTCCCGTGGAGAGCAGCAGCACCAGCTGATGTGACCACTCTCCAGGAATACAATGATGGAAGGTATCCCTCCGCATTGTATTCCCCACAATGTATTCCTACGACCCTGAGAGAAAATAGTCCCTAGTCTCACTTCTAGCACTGCTGTGTGGGAAAATTCCGACGCAGCATTGCCATAAAGTGAGACCCTGAACTGAGGTAACCTCTTCAGTGATGCACTGCAGGAGCTATTGTCTCCTGTCAGTGTGTCACTGGAGGCCTATAGAGCAGTGACATCAACCGATGTCACTGTCCTATAGGGGAGATAGTCGTGGGACATTCGTTATTAAATGGACTATGGCGGACAGGTAGTATATGATTGGTTTATTATTTTAATTTTTTTGCAGGCATTCGAGTATGGTAAGTATGGTGAAATGAAGAATATTAAAATACTTTTTTCTAGCTGTGTCTTTAATTTTTTTTAATCCCTTTCTGTCAGGATTCTGCATTCTCTGTTTTCATTTGTGGTACTTTTCGCCCTTTTCCAAGATGGCATCTGCTACCTCGCTTCTGCTCATGTGATTCGCCTTCCCTGTCTTTATAACCCTGGTTCACATCGAACTCCTTGCTTGTGTACTCTGCTAGAATTCCTGGCTTGTGCTACAAGAGGCTTTCCTCTTCAGATATTCCGGCTCCGCCTTCTCAGCAAACCTGCTCAGCAATCAGTGGTGTCTATGCTGCAAGCTGATTTTGCCTGTGTCTATCTGCAATCTTCTCCTGCCTGCTTGGACACGTAAGCTCTGCCTGCTACAGCCAATTTAGGCTACGTTCAGACTAGCGTTGCGCGCCGCTGCGTCGGCGACGCAACGCACGACGCACACAAAAACGCGGCAAAACGCACGCAAAAACGCTGCGTTTTGCGATGCGTGCGTCGTTTTTTGCCGAAAATCGGACGCAAGGAAAATGCAACTTGCTGCGTTTTCTTGGTCCGACGCTAGCGGCAAAAAAGACGCAAGTGCTGCAAAACGCAACACACAAAAACGCATGCGTCCCCCATGTTAAACATAGGGGCGCATGACGCGTGCATCGCCGCTGCGTCGCCCGACGCTAAGGCGACGCACACTAGCAGAACGCTAGTGTGAACGTAGCCTTAGTTTGGTATCCGCTGCCAGTTTGACGGTTTCTGGACTCGAAGCTCTGCACTGCTTTTGGACTCTTTTCTAGTGACTGACAAACCTAGTATGAACTATGTCTTATTATCTGCTTCACCACAGAGGGTGCTACACCCGTAAGACTTTGCCCACAGCAGAGCTGAAAATGAACTACTCCTAAGAAGGACCTTGTTTGTTATTTACTTTAACTGTTGTGCACATGCTGCATGTGCATATAAAAACTGACTCTGCCTGCACCAGAGCTGCTAAGGCACTTCTCCTGATATTATCTTGCTTGCTGTGTTTGAACTTGCTCACGCCTTGCACCTGTGTTTATTTTGTATAATACAGACTTTACACTGCACTTTGGTTCAGTTGCCTTATTCGCCTCAAGCCAAGAGATTCCTGTGTTTACCACTATAATTGTTACACTTTCACTACTATAGGATTAGTAATGGATAGACGTCTTATTGACGCCTCTCCATTATTAGCCAGGCTCAATGTCACCTTACAATAGCAGGGTGACATTAACCCCTTATTACCCCATATCCCATCATTACTCGGGAGTGGGAAGAGAGGGGCTAAGTGCCGGAATTGGCGCATCTTACAGATACGCCATTTCTAGGGTGGCTGCGGGCTGGTATTTGTAGCCAGGGGGGCCAATATCCGTGGCCCCTCTCTAGGCTATGAATATCAGCCCGCAGCTGTCTGCGTAGCCTTTCTGGCTATAAAATATAGGGGGACCCCACATCATTTTTTTTTTTTTTTTTTGGGGGGGGGGTCTCCCTATTTTAATAGCCAGTAAAGGCTACGCAGACAGCAGCGGGCTGATATTCATAGCCTAGAGAGGGGCCATGGGTATTACCCCCTTCCCAGGATACAAATATTGGCCCCGGCCATCGGCTTTCCCCCTGTGGCGCAGAAAATTGCGCGGGAGCCCACGCCATTTTTTTTCCCACTGAAACATATTGTTCATTAACCCTTTTCTGCCAGCTGACGTAATAGTACGTCAACTGGCAGTATCCCCACTTTGAGGTGGGCTCCGGCGGTGAGCCCACATCAAAGCCGCAACATGTCAGCTGTTTTCAATAAAAAAAAAAAAGTTTACATGATCGCTAAACGGCATAGCGAGAAAGAAAATCAAAAGCCAAAATTATGTTTTTTTGGTCGCCGAGACATTGCATTAAAATACAATAACGGGCGATCAAAAGAACGTATCTGCACAAAAGTGATATCATTAAAAACACCAGCTTGGCACTCACAAAATAAGCCTTCCCCCAACCCCAGATCACGAAAAATGGAGACGCTACGGGTATCGGAAAATGGCGCAATTATTTAAGCAAAGTTTGGAATTTTTTTTCACCACTTAGATAAAAAAATAACCTAGACATGTTTGGCATCTATGAACTCGCAATGACCTGGAGAATCATAATGGCAGGTCAGTTTTAGGCTGTGTGCACACGTTGCAGATTTTGGTGCAAAATCTTCTGCACAAAATCTGCATCTCCAGGCAGAAAACGCAGATGTTTTTAATGCGTTTTTGCATGGTTTGATGCGTTTTTTGATTCAGTTTTTGGTGCGTTTTTTGCATGGTTTTGATGCACTTTTGATGCAGTTTTTGCGCGATTTTGATTCGGGTTTTGGTGCAGTTTTGATTAGAGTTTCTGTTGCGATTTTTGCCCGATTTTGATTCAGGTTTTGATGCAGTTTTTTGTGCGGTTTTATGCAATTTTGGTGCGGTTTTTATGCACGGTTTTGATGCAGTTTTGGTGCGTTTTTATGCGATTTTAGTGCAATTTTTAGGAGTTTTTGGTGCAGTTTTGATTCAGTTTTTGGAGAAGTTTTGATGCGTTTTTGGTCTGGTTTTTGGTGCGGGTTTTGGTGCAGTTTTTGGTGTGGTTTTGATGCAGTTTTTGGTGCGGTTTTCGCACGATTTTGATGCAGTTTGATGCGGTTTTTGCACGGTTTCGATGCAATTTTTGGTGTGGTTTTGATGCATTTTTTTATTCGTTTTGATGCAGTTTAATGCGTTTTTGTATGCATTTTTGAAAGCTAAATAAAGTATTATTGAACAAAAAAAAATAAAGATTTGTGATGTCATTATTGTCCAACCTCCTCTTTTACATTTGTCCAACCCACACTCCATTACACACACAGATAGACAGATAGATGATAGATGAGATGGATAGATAGATCTACATATAGATAGATCTATAGATGAATACATCTATCTATTCATATATCTATCTATAGATATATCTGGATAGATATATCTATGGATAGATATATCTATTGATAGATATATCTATTGATAGATATATCTATTGATAGATATATCTATTGATAGATATATCTATTGATAGATATATCTATTGATAGATATATCTATTGATAGATATATCTATTGATAGATGTATGGATAGTGTAGAGTGCGTGTCCACTGTCCGGATTACATCCGAATTAGCTGCAGATTGGATGCTGCGTACTTGTAGTCCCATCGGATGATGCCTGCACACATATACACCCCCAAAGACCCCCAAAGTCCCGCACACTCCATAACAGTCCCGCACACTCCCAAACAGTCCCGCACACACCCAAACAGTCCCGCACACACCCAAACAGTCCCGCACACACCCAAACAGTCCCGCACACACCCAAACAGTCCCGCACACACCCAAACAGTCCCGCACACACCCAAACAGTCCCGCACACACATACACGCACACAGTCACCGCCCACACACTTCCCTCCTCCTGAACTGCAGCGTTTCTTGGACCCACATCCGCAGCAAAACTGCAGTTTTTTTTACATCTGAGGTTTGCCTGCGGATGTGCCCGACTCAATGCAAGTCTATGGGTGCAGAAACGCTGCAGTTCCGCACAAAAGAAGTGACATGCTGCGGAAAAAAACAACCAGCGTTTCGGTGTGTTTTTTTCCGCAGCATGTGCACAACAAGTCTGCAGTTCCCATAGACTTACATTGGTTGTGCACTACACTGAGGATTTGATGCAATTCCGTGAGGCAAAAAACGCTGCGGAACTGCAATCAAATCCGCAACGTGTGCACACAGCCTTAGCATTTAGTGAACCTAGCAAAAAGCCAAGCAAAAAACAAGTGTAAGATTTCACCTTTTTTGCAATTTCATCGCACTTTGAATTTTTTTCACATTTTCTGTTACACGATATGGTAAAACCAATGATGTCGTTCAAAAGTAGAACTTGTCCCGCAAAAGACAAGCCTGCACATGGCCATATTGATGGAAAAATTATGGCTCTGGGAAGGAGGAGAGCGATAAACGAAAACGAAAAAAAAGCTCCAGGGGTCAAGGGTTTTAGAAACATGGCTATGGACATATCTATGGAAATAGATATAGATATATAGATATATCTCTGTAGGTATCTATCTATCCATCCCATATCTATCTATTATCTATCTATCTAGCTATCTACCTATATGTGTGTAATAGAGTGTGGGTTGGACAAATGTAAAAGAGGAGGTTGGACAGAAATGACATCACAAATCTTTGTGAAGCTAGAGGAGGGAGGGGTTTGGGTGTGTTTTGGAGTGGGTGTGCTAGGTTCGGGCTTACAGGTCAGTGCAATGCATCATGGAACTTGTAGTATTAGAGCACAATAAGTCAGGAGAAAGGAAGTTGTCGATTAACCCCATGAGAGCTGGATCCAGCACTGAAGATGTGCTGCTACAGCATGATAAAAGGTAATATTGCTAAAATAAACACAGTGGATGTTTTCAGTGGGACATAATAGCAAGATTTTTGAAAAAAAAAAGTTATAGTAGTGGACAACTTCTTTAAGTGGTGAGAACAAATTCGAAAGTTTGTATATACACTGCTTAAGAAAATAAAGGGAACACTTAAACACCAGAACTTAACTCCAAGTGAATCAAGCATTTGTGAAATCAAACTGTCCACTTAGGAAGCAACACTGTTTGGGGGCGTGGCTTCGGTCTCAGAACATGTGAGACACATTTCTTGGGAGCTCCTGAGGATTACCTCAAATCCTACAAATAACTCGACATATTCAAGCCATTTGCACATTTTTTGCTCATAGAGCATCTTTAATCATACCCAGGCCTCACTAGAGACCTTTATTTCATTACTTCAAGCATTTTCAAGAAAATTAAACTCTAGGCCTGCTGAGGCCCACCATGGTCTGAGGCCTGCCCTCACAAACTTGGGACTTCTTCATGTAGCCCTCCTCTACAACCGTTTACAGGGAGGACACGTCGGAGAGGAGAGGAGATCGGAGCGGCTGGGAAGTGGGACCCACGGTGGACTGGCGCCCTCCTGCCCGCCTTTCAGTGGATGGCCTAAACCGGAAGAAGGAGACTGCCATTACCTCCCCTCAGACACAGTGCGCACGAGGCTGAAGCGGGATCTAAGGTACAGCGTATCTCTAACTCAACGGCCTCCAACTGATATCAGACACGCAGCTCTGATCCCTTGCTGATCCACTAGGACACCGACTGTGAAGACACGGAAACTTGTGATCGCCTACACGCCTCCCAACTATCGGCAGATCAGCGTTCCCTCCTTGCTCCCCGGCTTGCCACCGACACAGGTACGCTCCGCTGCAGCGAACTTGCAGGAGAACGGGGCTTCCAGTACAGGCTTTGCTATCTCTTGCTATCTGCCTGGGGCTGCTAGAGATTACCCCTTGTTTTTTCTCCCTCTATTGGCAACTTCCCAACAGTAAACCAAGGGCATGCTGCGCCCTGTAGTGCCCTACTTATTAAAGTCTGCCGACTACTAGAGGAATCCTCCACGTATAGTCCCCTGCAACGGAGGTAAAGTCAAGTTGTGACAAGTCCTAAATCACTACATCAATACATTTCAACAGTATCCTTTGTCAGGGCTTGCTGTGACTTCTGGTCCTACCACAACTGGCTTACCTGCCCTGCCTTCAATGATTATATTGAACATACAGACAAAGTGACATTGAAATTCACCTGTCACTAAGAAATAACCCCCTCAACCCTGCCATAAAAACTATCTACCTACTCGGCAAATAAAATCTACTGGCTGACAACAGAGAAACACTTAAGCAATAGCTCTTCTAAGTAAACTACATTTAATCCCTCAGCATTCACTGCTACATTTACAGTTTGACATAGGAATTTGAACGAGGTCACAATCCTCACTTATTTGATTTCATGCATAAAAAATAGCTTCTGTTTCAAGTTCATATAAGAGGTTCAGCGAGGGATTGCTGAGCTCTCTGGTGCTCCCATTGTTCATTTATCTCTATTGATTATCCTTCAAAAAAGTGTTTATTTTTTATTTTTATTTTCGTTTTTATATCTCACCTGTGGGGATTCTTTGGTTTTTAGCCTTATGATCAGTTGTTTTTGCTTATTTCATTATTTCTCTTAAAGGGATCACCCTAACTTAAAGGGATCAAGCAACATTGAATAACTTTCCCTCAACAGGTATACTACATATACAGTCCTATATCCAGAAGTTGCACATGCTCTTTCTTCCAACAGGTGGATAATATTTCTCATCAGCCTCCTAAGCCTCTCATCCATATATCTTATACTAAGAGCAATTGGCTGAGAGCCACCAACTTCAAAACTTGTCACCACATTTTTGATTTTTTTTTGTTTATTTAGTTTTATTGATTTTTTACTGAGGCATTTATTATTTACTCATATATTTAGTTTTTATGTTTGGTTGAGTTTCTGTTAGATTCATCTGGCTGTCTCACACAGACATAATTACTTCTCATCTGGTTAACGAATTCATCTAAACCTAAGGTTTACAATCTTCTATATATCATTAAGATGTCAAAAGGGGTCTTCAATTTTAAAGTGAACACCTCAACTTCAGCTACACATCAAAAAAGCGAAAGAGCAAAACAAAAATCTTTCCACAATCCGAAGGAGGATCCGGTTAATACTCTTAGTCCCGACAGGTCTAGATCTCCACATAAAAACAACAAAAAAAATTTCAAATATCCCCAGATTAAACAAGAAAACTAGTCTCACATTTAATTCTTCAGATTTAGAGATGCAAAAAAATACCCAAACCTTCAATAGCCCAATTAAACCTTCTACAGATGACATGGACCAATCACTCTCAGGCAAAAGGAAGGCACCAGGAACTTCCAATGAAAAATATTCCACCAATCCACAAGAAAGTTCAGATGAAAAGGGACTATATTCCAATGACCCCTCCCCCTCTCAAAGCCCAGCAAAAAACAAACTAAAAAAGGAATCAGACTTTACTTTAATTCCTGAAAATTCCTCCTCTGTAACCTACTCCAATTCTGAAAAACTTCTTCTAGATCTAGCTGAAAAAATTAACCTAAACATGACTAAAAATTTTGAAAGCCAGGCAAAAACAATCCAAAAAACACTAGATTAGTTTGGTAACAAGTTTGTAGAACAGGAGAAAAGAATTAAAAAAATTGAGACAAAATCAGAAGAGACATCTAAAGCCATACATAGTCTATCTCAAGAAATTAAACATCTTAGGATCAAAATCGCGGACCTGGAAGACAGGAATCGCAGAAATAACCTCAAAATACGGGGCATTCCCGAGAATGTCTCCAATGAAAATCTGGCTGATTACGTCAAAGATGCCTTTAAAACAGCCATTCCTTCTCTCACAAAACTAGAGCTCACTGTGGATAGAATCCACAGACTACCTCGACCACCAAAAATTCCAAATGAAATCCCCAGAGATACAATTTTACGTATCCATTTCTATAATACAAAAGAAAAAATCCTACAATATTTGAAAAAAGAAAAATCCTTTCCTGAACCTTTTCAAAAGCTAAAGGTCTTTGCTGATCTATCAAAAGAAACACTAACTTCAAGAAAAGAATTCATTATCACTACCACTTTCTTGAGGGCAAATAACATCTCATACAGATGGGGCTTCCCACTAAAATTATTAATATTTCATGAAGGGAAAACAATCCCGATATTTTCGCCACTAGAGGGTCAAAACTTTATTTCAGCGTTAAAAAAGAACCACCCACAGGGTAGAAATCGCTGAATCAGGGCATACCACAGATTCTAGACCTTAACATATCATAGGTCTCAGACTTTAAATACTATTATTACTCTGAACTTTAATCTTAATTTTGAATTTATGACATGGCTATCAAACTACATACAGAGGTAATTTCTCATTTCCCATTCTTTAGTCAACCCATAAAAAAGTAGACGTAAGTTAATTGTTCCAGTTTACTTCTTAAATTGTATTAATAGGTTAACTGTTCCAGTTTTATTATCTAACTGCTCTGGTATATTTTATATACCCCTTCTCTTAACACTTTTTGATTTGTTAATCAGTTTAGTGTTTAAGTACGCCAGGATTCCCGCCCAGTGAGACCATTTCTCCCTTCCGTTCACCCCTGAAGAAAACATGAGTCTTAGTGTAATGACCTATAATGTCCGAGGACTGAATAGTCCAAAAAAAAGACACTCCATATGGAAAGAACTTGCTAATTCTAACGTAGAATTAATCTGCATCCAAGAAACTAAATTCAAATTGAATGATCATCCAAAATTCTCACACTCTAAGTTTCCACACATATATGAGTCTTGTAATTCCAAAAGAAAAGCCGGAGTAGTCACATTAATTAAAAACACAACATCATTTGAATTCCTAGAAGAATTTAAAGACCCTGAGGGCAGATTCCATATATTAATCTGCCGTCTCAACAATCATCTATGTACAATAGTTAATCTTTATGTCCCTAATACTAGACAAATTTACTTCCTTAACAAAGTCACCAAAATACTCAATAAAATTAAAAAAGGGGATACAATTCTCCTGGGAGACTTCAACTCGGTTCCGAATCACAAAATTGACTCATCCTCTAAAAAGAGACCACAGTCTGCTGATTTGGATGGTTGGTTGTCCCGAAGCGAGCTCTTTGATATTTTTAGATGTATCAACACGTCATCTATTGAGTTTACGCATTTTTCTGAGGTCCATCAGTCGGCATCTAGAATTGATTTAATACTCTCGGATGTATTTACGCTCCCAAAATTTGAAAAAAATACACATAAGAGACAAAACAATCTCTGATCACTCTCCAGTGATCGGGGTGCTCGCTTTGGGACCACCGATCAACAACAAAAAAACATGGAGATGCAACCCATACATTATAAATAATCCTTCCTACAAAAACATAATTGAAAATTCAATTAAAAATTATTTCAAGGAAAACGACACGGAAAATATTAACCCCATCATTAAGTGGTGTGCCCATAAGGCAGTTATTAGGGGAATAATTATCCAACTCACATCACAAGAAAAGAGAAACAACAAATCTAAGATAGAAAACATTCAAACTCAATTAAAATTGAAAATCAATTCTCAGATAACCCTTCCTACACCTTCTTTAAACTTACAATTAGAAATTTCTAAACTGAGACAAGAACTTAGACTCTTGATCTTTTCCTCCTTTGATCAAATGGTAGCCTCCTCCAAATTCAAAATGTATACTTCCCTTAACAAACCCACCAAATTTATGACCAGCAAAATCAAAAATAAAAGAATACGAGAAAGAATCAACAAAATTAGAGCTTCTGATGGCAGAACCTTAGTACACCCACAAGATATCGCAAATGAATTCGCAAATTACTATGAAAAAATTTACAATATAAACTCCCTCCCCTCCCTCTCACAAAGCCACGAAAAAGCCATTACCTCATATCTCTCCTCCCTCAATCTCCCTAAGATCTCAACGGAGGACTTGGCCCTTCTCACCTCACCCTTCACAACTGAAGAAATAGAGGAATGCATCAAAAACCTTAAAGCGGCTAAATCCCCAGGTCCTGATGGCTTCGGTAATGACTATTACAAAACATTCTGTGGTCTTCTCTCCCTGCAGCTATCTCAAACCTTCAATACAGCCTCACTCTCTGGTGCATTTCCCAAAGAGATGTTGGAGGCATCCATAGTTCTTTTACCTAAACCCAAAGGGGACCCTGAAAACATTACAAATTTTCGCCCTATATCTCTCATAAATTCGGACATCAAAATTTATGTTAAGATTCTTGCCAACAGACTTGGAGAAGTGCTGCCTAAATTGATTAACAATGACCAAGTGGGCTTTGTGAGAAACCGCCATGCTTCAGATGGTACAAGGAGAGCAATCAATGCAATAAAAATTGCTAACTCCACCAAACAACCTACAATATTTATTTCTCTGGACGCTGAAAAAGCGTTTGACCGCTTAAGCTGGTGCTTCCTCAAACAAACTCTGCTTAAATTTGGTTTCAATAATAACTTAATATCCTCCATATTTGCCTTATATCAAAACCCTACAGCAAAAATCTTCACAAATAATCACTCCTCTGCCCCCTTCTCCATATCCAATGGAACGAGGCAGGGATGCCCTCTCTCCCCCCTTCTCTTCGATATGGCGATGGAGCCTCTTGCCCAACATATCAGACAAAATGAAAACATTAAAGGTATAAACACCCCTTCTCATCAGTTTAAAATCAGTCTCTTTGCGGATGACATTTTGCTCACTCTCACAGACTCCATAAATTCTATAAGAGAGCTTCACAATGTACTCAAAATTTTCTCTCCATTATCTCAATTCAAAATCAATGAGGAGAAATCTAGCATACTACAAATTAATCTTAATGAAAAACAAATTCAAAAAATTAAAGAAATTTCTCCTATAATTTGGACAAGAAAAGAAATTAACTATTTGGGAATCACCCTATCTAGTAACCTTTCACACATAATTAAAGCCAATATAAGCGCTTTACGCAAATCTATTCAATCTGATTCTACCTTGTTTGGAAGTAAGATTCTCTCACTCTGGGGCAAAGTTCTAGCTATGAAAGTTTACACATTGCCTAAAATACTCTATGTACTGGGCAATATCCCTCTCCCAATTAACGACTCAATGATCGCGTCTCTACAAAAAGACATAAATGCTTTCATCTGGAGTGACAAAAAGCCAAGAATTCCTTTAACTCTAGCATATAAAAAAAGAGGCCATGGAGGCCTAGGCATTCCCAACATAGCAGCTCATCATCAAACAACAATTATAAAACAAAGTAAGTACTGGATGCCGAATTCAGGCTCCCCGGCTTGGCTAGACTTGGAATCACATATATATATATATAATGACAAGAACCTCAAAAACATAATTATAAAATCTATCTTCAGTCAGCAAACAAATACCCCTACTTACTCACCCGGTCTTTCAAGCAGCCATTACTGCTTGGAAAAAACGTTCAACCCGAAAAAAAGGGACTTCTAAGAGGTCCATTTTAAAACTTCTACATCTCCACACCATAGCTAGTTTATCAGACCAATCCATATCGGCATCATGGAAGGACTATCATATTGAAAGGCTTAGGGACATCCATGACGGAAATAACTTTCTAAAATTTAAAGATATTAAAAGCAAATTCAAACTTCCGTCGTCTATGTTCATGGAATATCTATCTTTGAAGGAACTAATTTCTTCCTTTCTTAGGAAGAAACCCAGTCTTTCAGAAGCGACTCTGAATCTTATAAGCAACTTGAATCATTGTATTTTCTGGAGCCATAAATACATATACGATTGGCTAAACCATGATGCGGATATGACAAAAAACTCACATACAAACAAATGGGAAAGAGACTTAAGCATTTCCCCTTCGCAGGAAGATTGGGAAAATGCATTATCCATTACATATGACTCTACACTATCATTGTCCCTACAGGAATCTCATTTTAAGGTCATTTCTCGTTGGTACTTCACTCCAGCTAGACTAGCTCATGTCAGCCAAGACAATTCACATCTATGCTGGAGAGAATGTGGCCAGAAAGGGGACATACTCCACATGTTCTGGAGTTGCCCGAAATTAAGTTTACTTTGGTCTCAAACGTCAGATACCATAAACAAAATTACAAAGAAAAAAGGACTCCTAAGCCCACAAACAGCTCTATTATCATTAGGTCTTACAGAACTCAGCACGGACAAGAAACAAATAATTCTTCAAATCCTACTCACAATTAAAAATACTATAGCCACAATGTGGAAAAATAAGCTTCCACCTTCCTTTTCGGACATTACTGAAAAAATCTCATTACATAGGTCTTACGAGATGAAGTTTGCAATGTTAAACAACCAAATTCCCAAATTCTCAAAGAAATGGTCTCACTGGGACAACATCTATCCCTTATCCTCTCCCTCCCTCCCTCCTCTCCCTCCCCCCCCTCCTAAAATCAATATATAATTTAATATCCTAAAAAAGACGTACTGTTTTAATATACAGGACATTAAGCTTACAATGTTTCTACTTGTCAAACCATCTGTTATAATATGTTATAATATGTTATAATTTGTACTGTATTCGCAATCTCAACCTATGTGAACTTACAAAAAGTTTTACAAAGAAAAATGTCAAAATGGTTAATAAAAATTATTTGAACAAGGAAGCAACACTGTTTGACAATCAATTTCACATGCTGTTATGCAAATAGAATAGACAACAGATGGAAATTATTAGCAATTATCAAGACACACTCAAAGGAGTGGTTCTGCAGGTGGGGACCACAGATCACATCCCAGTACCAATGCTTTCTGGCTGATGTATTGGTCACTTTTGAATGTTGGTTGTGCTTTCACACTCGTGGTAGCATGAGACAGACTCTACAACCCACACAAGTGGCTCAGGTAGTGCAGCTCAACCAGGATGGCACATCAATGCGAGATGTGGCAAGAAGGTTTGCTGTGTCTCTCAGCGTAGCGTAGGGCAACAACCCAGCAGCAGGACCGCTACCTCAGCCTTTGTGCAAGAAGGAACAGGAGGAGCACTGCCAGAGTCCTGCAAAATGACCTCCAGCAGGCCACCAATCTGCATGTGTCTGCACAAACGGTTAGAAACCGACTCCATGAGGATGGTCTGAGTGCCACACGTCCACAGATGGGGGTTGTGCTCACGGCCCAACACCGTTCACGACACTTAGCATTTGCCACAGAACACCAGGATTGGCAAATTCGCCACTGGCGCCCTGTGCTCTTCACAGATGAAAGCAGGTTCACACTGAGCACTTGACAGAGTCTTGAGACGCCGTGGAGAGCGATCTGCTGCCTGCAACATCTTTCAGCATGACCGGTTTGGCAGTGGATCAGTAATGGTGTGGGGTGGCATTTCTTTAGAGGGCCACACAACCCTCCATGTGCTCGCCAGAGGTAGCCTGACTGCCATTAGGTACCGAGATGAGATCCTCAGACCCTTGTGAGACCATATGCTGGTGCGGTTGGGCCTGGGTTCCTCCTAATGCAGGACAATGCCAGACCTTATGTGGCTGGAGTGTGTCAGCAGTTCCTGCAAGATGAATGCATTCAAGCTATGGACTGGCCCGCCCGTTCCCCAGACCTGAATCCAATTGAACACATCTGGGACATCATGTTTCTCACCATCCATCATCACGTTGCACAGCAGACTGTCCAGGAGTTGGCGAATGCTTTAGTCCAGGGAGGAGATCCCTCAGGAGACCATCTGCCGCTTCATCAGGAGCATGCCCAGGTGTTGCAGGGACGTCATACAGGCACGTGGAGGCCACACACACACTACTGAGCATCATTTCCTTGTCGTGAGGCATTTCCATTGAAGTTGGATCAGCCTGTAACTTCATTTTCCACTTTGATTTTGAGCATCATTCCAACTCCAGACCTCCGTGGGATATTAGTGGTGATTTAGGTTGATAATTTTTAGGTTTTATTGTTCTCAATACATTCCACTATGTAATGAATAAAGATTTACAACTGGAATATTTCATTCAGCGATAGCTAGGATGTGGGATTTTAGTGTTCCCTTTATTCTTTTGAGCAGTGTATTTAAGAAAACAAAACTGGTTTGTGTTGCTATTTTCACTATACCTATAACGTTTTTATTTTTTTATTGATGGGAGCTGTGTGAGTGCTTGTTTGTTTTACGTTTTAATCACTTTTTATAGTTTTCTTTAAGGAGGTGTGGAGACTGATCAAAATGTTAGAAATGTAGTGTTTTTTTTTTTGTATTGTGGAGGAGTAGACAATTGAAAAAAAAATCATATGCTAACTAGGTGAGGATCCGCAGAATAAAGAGGAATGAGCACGTATCCCATATATACAGGTGTATATTGCATTCCAGGGGCTTATTACATGGTAATGCAGGGCTGTCGGTATGACATGGAACGACTCCTAAAATATAGAATAAATTGGGTACAGGATTACAATGCAGGATGTACTGAATATTTTTTCATAATAATTTGGGAAAGTTATGAAACGTCTGTTCTATTCCTGATCGAAGGATCTCTTCTTTTAGTTGAGATGAAAGTTTGCTGCACTTTATGTAGGTGCTCAGTAGTAAAGCTCCTCCTCTACAGATCAGAGCAAAAAGGCACTGATAAGGAATGCCTGCAGCCCTGCACTCATCTCAAGAACTGCCAGCTTGAAAAGGAAAGTAGGAATTAAGTTACCGTCACACATAACGATATCGTTAACGATATCGTTGCTTTTTGTGACGTAGCAACGATATCGTTAAGGAAATCGTTATGTGTGACAGCGACCAACGATCAGGCCCCTGCTGGGAGATCGTTGGTCGCTGAGGAAAGTCCAGAACTTTATTTCGTCGCTGGACTTCCCGCTGACATCGCTGGATCGGCATGTGTGACACCGATCCAGCGATGTCTTCACTAGTAACCAGGGTAAACATCGGGTTACTAAGCGCAGGGCCGCGCTTAGTAACCCGATGTTTACCCTGGTTACCAGCGTAAACGTTAAAAAAACAAACACTACATACTTACCTTCAGCTGTCTGTCCCCGGCGCTGTGCTTCTCTGCACTCCTCCTGCATCCTGTGTCAGCGCCAGCCAGCCAGAAAGCACAGCGGTGACGTCACCGCTCTGCTTTCCGGCTGACCGGCGCTGACAGTGCAGAGGAAAGCACAGCGCCGGAGGACAGACAGCTGAAGGTAAGTATGTAATGTTTGTTTTTTTAACGTTTACGCTGGTAACCAGGGTAAACATCGGGTTGCTAAGCGCGGCCCTGCGCTTAGTAACCCAATGTTTACCCTGGTTACCGGGGACCTCGGGATCGTTGGTCGCTGGAGAGCTGTCTGTGTGACAGCTCTCCAGCGACCAAACAGCGACGCTGCAGCGATCGACATCGTTGTCGGTATCGCTGCAGCATCGCTTAGTGTGACGGTACCTTTAGTCCTACCGGTAATAGTGTTTCCAGGAGTCCATCATGACAGCACCACCAGGAGGTTGTCCTTCTTATCCTTGATAGGGACAGGAACACAGAAGAGGTTAAATAGCCCCTCCCCACCTCCACCCTTCAGTGATTTTTCCAAGTACCACACCAGGATGGATGCAACTCTATTTTATTGGAATTCATTTCTAAACATGTTTACATCACAGACCAAACAGGAACTCAAGGGAGGGTATATAAGGCGTGCTGTCATGATGGACTCCTGGAAACACTATTACCGGTAGGACTAATTCCTACTTTCCAGGACGTCCCTCCTAACAGAACAGGAGAAATACCAAATAACTCCTATTTTAGGGCAGGATTACAGCCTGGAGGACTTTCCTCCCAAATGTAGTCTGTTGGTTCGCTGTAACATCTAATTTTTAATTTTTAGTGCCTACAGAACGTATTTGATCTAGACCAAGTTGCAGCTCTGCATATTTGGTCCATAGAAGCCCCAGCGTTTTCTGCCCATGAGGCCGAGACTGCCCTCAACGAGTACGCTCTGAGCCTTTCTGGTGGGGGTTTCCCTGCCAAGATATAGGCTGCCCTGATAGTTGACTAGAGTAGCTTTGGATGCCTTCTTCCCTCTGTTCTTTCCGGCTATCTGGATGAATAGGTTAGAATCCACTCTCCAATTATTTGTGATCTCTAGGTAGTGTAGAATTGTCCTCTTAACATCTAAGGCGTGAAGAGAACGCTTCTTCTCATTACTATAATTTTGGCAAAATGTGGGTGGAACAATCTGTTGACTTCTGTGGAAGTCGGAAACGACCTTAGGGAGAAACCCGGGATCTAGCTTAAGTATGATACAATCATCATCTTGAATTTTCAAGTATGCATCTTTAATGGATAAGGATTGAATCTCGCCAATACGTCTCGCTGAAGTTATTGCAACTAGGAAGAGGGATTTAAGAGTAACAGCTTTTAAGTCCGCCTGATTTAGTGGTTCGTATGGCTCTTTACAAAGTTCATTCAAGACCAGGTTTAGATCCCAGGGAGGTATTGTACTGCGAATTATAGGCCTAAGTCTTTGGATGTCCTTAACAAATCTCACTATCCATGGATAAGTAGCTAACTGAAAGTCATAGAAGGAACTAAGGGCTGAAATTTGTACTTTTAAAGTACTAGGTCTTGGTCCTTTTTCAAAGCCTGACTGGAGAAAGTCTAGGATCTTAGGGATGTTTGGGCCCTGAGGGCAAGACAGCATTGAGGGTGGCAGGACTCAGTGTCCTTCCTTTTTTAGCATACAGGCACTCTATCTCCATGCACAAGCAAGTCCCCTGAAGATTTGGCTTGGATGAAACGCGTCGGGACGGACTATACAGGGAGAGTGCAGGGCATGTTTTGACAGGGGTAGCTGTGGACTGCCCTTGTAAGGGCAGGAGCTTTGGGGATAGTCTATCGATAGCCCCATAGGGACTGACATAGGGACTGTCGTCTCCATTATTTTTCCGGATTTTCTTTTGACCAGAAATTATCCAGCGCTCCTGGGCCCTCATCTAGGAACCGGTGAGATTGTTCCTTTTTTACATTATCTATAGCCATCAGTGGCACTGTCTATATGCAACTATTGATGGGTTTTTATTGTTCGTTCATATAACTAGCCTGACGTTGTGTGCTGTTTCATGTTATTTTACTCCAGCCCTATATGTCAAATTCTAGTTTTTTTTTATATCTCCAATATGTTGTGGAGGTTATCATTCTGTCCTTTCTGGGGATAATCAGTCTCTGTGGTCACCATACCAATTGTTTGAGACTTTGCCCCAGTGTTTTTATTCACTTGGGTGTTTGGTTTAAGTTTTTTTGTGTGTGACTTTAGTCATAATAAAAGTTACGTTTTATTTTTTCCACTTATGCTTTGTTAGATAGAGAGATGGATGTTTGGGCCCTGAGGGACCGACACAGGAGTTGTACTCTGTGAACAGTACTTCTTCCATACTTTCCCATATATTGCGGAAGTCACAGGCTTCCTGCTGCTCTGGATAGTGGCAATGACTGGATCTGAGAGGCCCTTTGACCTTAGGATTTCTTTTTCAGGATCCATGCTGTTAACTGTAGCAGATCCGGGTTCTGATGAAGTAGAGGGCCCTGGGATAAAAGATCCGGCCTTGGTGGTAGATGAATTGGCTCTTCCAAGGACATCCATTTTAGTAGAGGAAACCAGCTCCTTTTGGGCCAGTATGGAACTATTAGGATTACTGATGTCTGGCTCTCCTGGATCTTCCGCAAGACTCTCGGTATTAGAGCCAATGGAGGAAAAGCATATGCCAGATTCATATCCCACTTCTGAGCCAGGGCGTCTATTCCTGACAGCCTGTCTCCTGGATTTAAAGAAAAGAACCTTTCTGTCTTTGTGTTTTTATTTGAGGCGAATAGATCCACCTCTGAGAAACCCCAACGTTGGGTTAAGTGGAGGAAGATTTCCTGATTTAGGGACCATTCTGTGGGGCATAACTTTTGTCTGCTCAGAAAGTCGGTTACCTGGTTTTCGGTGCCCTTTAGGTGAACTGCTGTTATTGATTTGACTGTGAGCTCTGCCCAGGTGAATATTATATCTGACAGGTCCTGTAAATGGCGATGTTTTGGACCTCCATGGTGAAGTAGGAAGGCTACTGTTGTTGAATTGTCGGAAAAAATACGGATGTGTTGGTCCTTTAACTTCTGATTTGTTTTTAAGGCTTCCCAGACTGCCCTGAGCTCTCTGTAATTTGAAGACTTGCTTCGTATTGACGCAGTCCAAGTTCCTTGAGAGTAGTCCTCCTCTATGTGGGCTTCCCAGCCTCTGAGACTTGCATCCGTGGTGATGTTCACACACGGAGATGTTCTCCAAGGTCTTCCTTTCTCGAGTTTTCTTGGTATGGTCCACCATGACAGTGATCTTTTTGCGTCTCTGGATAGACGCACTTTATTGTTCAGGGTTGTGTCCCTGCCGTCCCACAGTGACAGGACTTCCTGCTGCAAGGGTCTTGAGTGATACTGACTCTATTGAACGCTGGAAATGCATGATGTCATTAACCCCAGCACCCGCATTGCCTTTCTTATGAAGGTCTGTTTTTGCAACATTTGAATCTCTTTTTTGAATGATTCTTGCGTGTGTTGCAGGAGGTACGCATATTCCTGAGTTGAGTCTAAGATCACTCCGAGAAAAGACTTCCTTGTCTCGGGTTTGAAGTTTGATTTTTTTTTAGATTTATTATTTTTTAGGACTGACATCGTCATTGCTAAATTCTTCTCCATCTGTTGAGAGGAGTTTGCTATAAGCAGGATGTCGTCCAGATAAGGGACGATCATTATCTCTTTTTCTCTCAAAAAGGCCATCACCTCTGCCATGAGTTTGGTGAAGATTCTGGGAGCAGACGAGAGGCCGAACGGCAGGCACGTGAACTGAAAGTGTAGAATGTGATCTCCATCTTTTATAGCAAATCTGAGATATTGTTGGTGTGAGGCGTAGATGGGAACCTGGTAGTAAGCACTTTTTAGGTCTAAAGTGCTCATTACTGATCCTTCCTGGATTAGAGGTATTACGGATTTGGGGGACTCCATCTTGAACTGTTTGTAGGTTACCAACAGATTTAGAGGTTTTAGATTTATCATTGTACGGTATTCTCAACTCGTTTTTTTTATGGAGAACAGGCTTGAATATATGTCTCTTGAACCTCTGAGAGTGGGGTACCGGAATGATGGCTTTTATCTGGCTAAGTTCCTGAATATCTTTTAGAAGTCTCTGGTGAACTGTCAAGGACTGGGTCTGAGTCAGACAAAATCTCCTGGGGGGTGATTGGCTGAATTCTATTCTGTACCCCCGTTCTATCGTACTTAAGATCCAAGAATTTTGAGTGATCTTTTTCCAGCCCTGTAAGAAGTACTGGAGTCTTCCACCCACTAAGCTGACGTCATTGTCTGCTGTTTCTTGGCTTCTGATCCTGAAAGGTACCTCGACCTCTACCACCTTTCGGGTAGCTCCATCTTCCGTCCTTTCCCTCTATAGTTCTGTCTGGGATGGGAACGAGTCCTCCGAAAGGACGGTGGATTTTTCGGCTTTTCCTCAGGAAAGCCTTTTTTCTTGTCTGCTTTTTCAAGCAGTTCGTCCAAAACTGGACCAAAAACATGAAGGCCGGAAAAGGGTATTGAACACAGTTTGTTCTTTGACTGTGTATCGCCAGACCATGACCTGCGCCATAGAGCTCTTCTTGCTGCGTTAGATAGGGCGTTGTTTCTTGCTGCGCACCGATTCCGCCAAAGCATCGGCCATAAAGTCTGTTGCCATCTTCAATAACGGTAAAGACTTTAGGATTTCCTCTCTGGGTGTTTTATTGTTGGACCTGTTGAAGTGCTTTAAGCACAAAACGGCCGTCGTCCGTATGTGTTCACAACCCTCCCTGCAGCACATAAGTTATGTCTGAATAAATCTGATGGTTCATCACCGGTGAGTGCGCTTCATCATTTTTTCTTTTTTTTCTTCTTTTTTGTGTTTTATTGTTAATTTGGGTTTCTACCCACAGAGTCATTGACCTGGCTACTGAGGTAGCCGCGATATTAGTCTTCATGATAGCTGATGACGCTTCCCAGGCCTTCTTGAGGAGATCTTCTGATCTTTTGTCCATAGGGTCTTTGAGACCAGAGGAATCTTCAAATGGTATAGGGGTCTTTTTTGAGATCTTGGCCACTGGTATATCCACTATAGGTACAGATTCCCATACCTTGGTCTCGTCTGGATCAAAAGGGAGTCAGTATCTAAAATCTTTTGGGACTACTAGCTTCTTTCCGACATCCTCCCTTTCTTCCAGGATCATTTCTGTTATATGGTGGTTCACAGGAAACACCCTGTTTCTGCGAGCTCTGGGCCCTTCAAACATCTCATCTTGGACCGTAAGGGGTTCTGTGGCCTCTTCCACCTTCATGGTGTTTCTAACGGCCTGCAGGAGTATGTCCGTGTTTTCAAAAGAGAACAGATATCTCTTTCTCTCTTCTGGGAGGATGGCTGAAGAACATTCGCCTTCCACGGAATCAGATATAGAGTAAGTTGAAAGCTCACCCTCTTCTGAGCTAGGATCCTGCTCCCACCTGGGCCTTTTAGGACAGGGGGATTCGACCGGCATCAGGGCTGATACCGTGGACTGTACCTCCTCTCTAATGATAGTATTAAAACTATCTAGAAAGGAGTACTGCTCCCCTTTAAGTAGTCCCGACATACAGCCGTCACAATTTCTTAGAATGTCCATCTGGAAGTTTGTTAGAACATAGTGGGCATCTATTTGTCTTGCGTTTAGGAACTGCCGCTGAACGTTTGGGCGCTTCTTTATCCTGCAATAGAGATATAAGAACGCCCTATAGCTTGTGTGTGACTAGTGCTGTGAAATAAACCCCACTATGTATAACTTACATGTTCTGGGGCGAGCTCTGAATGTCTGCACGACCTGCACCTTCCATGTTCCTAGGACAAGTGTGCTGTCAGAACCCTGCCCCCGGAAATAGTCACAGGAAATGGATGCCGGCGCTTCCGATGACGCGTTACGCCAGGAGACAGATCACCGCCAGCGTGCGGCCGGATACACAGCTGCAGAGCCCTCTGGAGAGGGGTGCACCGAAGATGGGAGCACATAGCTCAACCCGCGGTGAGGGACCTCCCTCCGTGTCAGCGCGCTCTGCGGAGTCTGCTGCTGGTTCAAGCCTCCGTTGCTAAGAGCCCTCTGGAGAGGGATGAAGCTTCCCGGGAGCCCTGCTCAACCGGCTGTCCTAGAATCTTCGGCACGTCTGCGTCTGTCCCTCATAGGGACAGGAAAAACACTGAAGGGTGGAGGTGGGGAGGGGCTATTTAACCTCTTCTGTGTTCCTGTCCCTATCAAGGATAAGAAGGACAACCTCCTGGTGGTGCTGTCAGGAGGGACGTCCTGGAAAACAGGATTAAGGCAAGTACCTCTTAAAGCAGATCTAAACTTTCAATAAAACAATAGTCCTGTGCATATTTTCTCTGTAACATATTCATAGACTGCACAAATGTTATTCTGTACATTTTTGTTGTTCTAAAGGTCTCAGGTTTGTTTCACATTTGCGGTTGTGTCCACAGCGTATCGTCCGCAAATGCATGCGTTTTTACATCCGTTTGCGCTTTATATGCGCATGCGTTTGATATTTCCAAGAGGGCGTGTCTAAATCAATGGGCATGTCTAAATCAGTTCCTGGGCATGCACAGTCCGAAGTACGTAAGCGCATCAAGTGTATGCAAAGACATGCGTACGCATGCGTTCCCATAGACAGTAATGCGTTTTTTTTACGCACTCATCCACATGCCTGCGCATATTCGATGGAAACTTGCTGGCTCAAAAATTCCAACATGGTGCGTTAGCCGCGCCCCACTGTGAAAAAAACGCATGCATAACCAAACGTGGGCGAACGCATGCAAACACATGCACCTGCATCCACAATGTTAAAGATAGGAAATCAAGACGCATGCGGATGTATGCATCAGAAACGCTGCGGACACAACCGTAAATGTGAAACTGGCCTCAGTCAGACGTCTGCAAGTCATTTATGCGTTCTTTAGGTATACCCCTTATAGTGTTGCTGTATATGTCCATTTTTAATCAGTCACAGTTCAAAATTACCAACTAAAAATCCTACAGACCCTCGCACTAGTAACAAGCTGCAGAGCTGGCAGCCCCCCGCATTAGTGACACAAGCAGCAGAGCCTGCAGCCCCCCTGGCACTAGTGACACAAGCAGAAGAGCCTGCAGCCCCCCGGCACTAGTGACATACAGGAGAGCAGCCCCCATACTACACTGGCCCCATCAGCAGAGCCTGCAGCCCCCCATACTACACTGGTCCCATCAGCAGAGCCTGCAGCCCCCCATACTACACTGGTCCCAGCAGCAGAGCCTGCAGCCCCCCATACTACACTGGTCCCAGCAGCAGAGCCTGCAGCCCCCCATACTACACTGGTCCCAGCAGCAGAGTCTGCAGCCCCCCATACTACACTGGTCCCAGCAGCAGAGTCTGCAGCCCCCCATACTACACTGGTCTAAGCAGCAGAGCCTGCAGCCCCCCATACTACACTGGCCCCCTCAGCAGAGCCTGCAGCCCCCCATACTACACTGGTCCCAGCAGCAGAGTCTGCAGCCCCCCATACTACACTAGTCCCATCAGCAGAGCCTGCAGCCCCCCATACTACACTGGTCCCAGCAGCAGAGCCTGCAGCCCCCCATACTACACTGGCCCCCTCAGCAGAGCCTGCAGCCCCCCATACTACACTGGTCCCAGCAGCAGAGTCTGCAGCCCCCCATACTACACTGGTCCCATCAGCAGAGCCTGCAGCCCCCCATACTACACTGGTCCCAGCAGCAGAGCCTGCAGCTCCCCATACTACACTGGTCCCAGCAGCAGAGCCTGCAGCCCCCCATACTACACTGGTCCCAGCAGCAGAGCCTGCAGCCCCCCATACTACACTGGTCCCATCAGCAGAGCCTGCAGCTCCCCATACTACACTGGTCCCAGCAGCAGAGTCTGCAGCCCCCCATACTACACTGGTCCCAGCAGCAGAGTCTGCAGCCCCCCATACTACACTGGTCCCAGCAGCAGAGTCTGCAGCCCCCCATACTACACTGGTCCCAGCAGCAGAGCTTGCAGCCCCCCATACTACACTGGTCCCATCAGCAGAGCCTGCAGCCCCCCATACTACACTGGTCCCAGCAGCAGAGCCTGCAGCCCCCCATACTACACTGGTCCCATCAGCAGAGCCTGCAGCCCCCCATACTACACTGGTCCCAGCAGCAGAGTCTGCAGCCCCCCATACTACACTGGTCCCAGCAGCAGAGCCTGCAGCCCCCCATACTACACTGGTCCCATCAGCAGAGCCTGCAGCCCCCCATACTACACTGGTCCCAGCAGCAGAGCCTGCAGCCCCCCATACTACACTGGTCCCAGCAGCAGAGCCTGCAGCCCCCCATACTACACTGGTCCCAGCAGCAGAGCCTGCAGCCCCCCATACTACACTGGTCCCAGCAGCAGAGCCTGCAGCCCCCCATACTACACTGGTCCCAGCAGCAGAGCCTGCAGCCCCCCATACTACACTGGTCCCAGCAGCAGAGCCTGCAGCCCCCCATACTACACTGGTCCCAGCAGCAGAGCCTGCAGCCCCCCATACTACACTGGTCCCAGCAGCAGAGCCTGCAGCCCCCCATACTACACTGGTCCCAGCAGCAGAGCCTGCAGCCCCCCATACTACACTGGTCCCAGCAGCAGAGCCTGCAGCCCCCCATACTACACTGGTCCCAGCAGCAGAGCCTGCAGCCCCCCATACTACACTGGTCCCAGCAGCAGAGCCTGCAGCCCCCCATACTACACTGGTCCCAGCAGCAGAGCCTGCAGCCCCCCATACTACACTGGTCCCAGCAGCAGAGCCTGCAGCCCCCCATACTACACTGGTGCCAGCAGCAGAGCCTGCAGCCCCCCATACTACACTGGTCCCATCAGCAGAGCCTGCAGCCCCCCATACTACACTGGTCCCAGCAGCAGAGCCTGCAGCCCCCCATACTACACTGGTCCCATCAGCAGAGCCTGCAGCCCCCCATACTACACTGGTCCCAGCAGCAGAGCCTGCAGCCCCCCATACTACACTGGTCCCAGCAGCAGAGCCTGCAGCCCCCCATACTACACTGGTCCCAGCAGCAGAGCCTGCAGCCCCCCATACTACACTGGTCCCAGCAGCAGAGCCTGCAGCCCCCCATACTACACTGGTCCCAGCAGCAGAGCCTGCAGCCCCCCATACTACACTGGTCCCAGCAGCAGAGCCTGCAGCCCCCCATACTACACTGGTCCCAGCAGCAGAGCCTGCAGCCCCCCATACTACACTGGTCCCAGCAGCAGAGCCTGCAGCCCCCCATACTACACTGGTCCCAGCAGCAGAGCCTGCAGCCCCCCATACTACACTGGTCCCAGCAGCAGAGCCTGCAGCCCCCCATACTACACTGGTCCCAGCAGCAGAGCCTGCAGCCCCCCATACTACACTGGTCCCAGCAGCAGAGCCTGCAGCCCCCCATACTACACTGGTCCCAGCAGCAGAGCCTGCAGCCCCCCATACTACACTGGTCCCAGCAGCAGAGCCTGCAGCCCCCCATACTACACTGGTGCCAGCAGCAGAGCCTGCAGCCCCCCATACTACACTGGTCCCATCAGCAGAGCCTGCAGCCCCCCATACTACACTGGTCCCAGCAGCAGAGCCTGCAGCCCCCCATACTACACTGGTCCCATCAGCAGAGCCTGCAGCCCCCCATACTACACTGGTCCCAGCAGCAGAGCCTGCAGCCCCCCATACTACACTGGTCCCAGCAGCAGAGCCTGCAGCCCCCCATACTACACTGGTCCCAGCAGCAGAGCCTGCAGCCCCCCATACTACACTGGTCCCAGCAGCAGAGCCTGCAGCCCCCCATACTACACTGGTCCCAGCAGCAGAGCCTGCAGCCCCCCATACTACACTGGTCCCAGCAGCAGAGCCTGCAGCCCCCCATACTACACTGGTCCCAGCAGCAGAGCCTGCAGCCCCCCATACTACACTGGTCCCAGCAGCAGAGCCTGCAGCCCCCCATACTACACTGGTCCCAGCAGCAGAGCCTGCAGCCCCCCATACTACACTGGTCCCAGCAGCAGAGCCTGCAGCCCCCCATACTACACTGGTCCCAGCAGCAGAGCCTGCAGCCCCCCATACTACACTGGTCCCAGCAGCAGAGCCTGCAGCCCCCCATACTACACTGGTCCCAGCAGCAGAGCCTGCAGCCCCCCATACTACACTGGTCCCAGCAGCAGAGCCTGCAGCCCCCCATACTACACTGGTCCCAGCAGCAGAGCCTGCAGCCCCCCATACTACACTGGTCCCAGCAGCAGAGCCTGCAGCCCCCCATACTACACTGGTCCCAGCAGCAGAGCCTGCAGCCCCCCATACTACACTGGTCCCAGCAGCATTACAATAAACAAAGACTAGAGAGCTGCTCCTACCTGTAACAGTGATGTCTGCTTCCTCAGCATGTGACAGGTCACACTACATTGCTCGCAGCCGGTCTCTGCTGTGTGTCCTCTCTGTGCCGGCTGCTGTCACCTCTGACCCGGATGTTATTCCTAGTGTGATCGTTCTGTCAGGCTGCTTTCTGACTAACCACACCCCCTTACTGCTATTGGTGCTGTAGTTAGCAGGAGGAAATCACATTTGGAAGTAGTGACGTCACTGGCACGGAATAACAAAAGCACAGCGAATGTAGGGGTGCAGTTCCCACTACGGCGGATTACTCCAGCTACTGGCAGCTGGCAATAGTATACACTGTATATATAGTGACTGTGACTCCACCGCTCACAGGAGCAAATCACGAGAAACTACATCTCCCAACACCCTTAGCGGCACACGGGCTTCGCTTGGTGACGTCATCCTTGTGCGCCTGTGTGAGCTGCGGAGGAGAGGTGAGCAGCTGCGGCTTCTCCTTTGTTATGTGTGGTGCATCTGGGGATGTGACGCCGAAGTATCCGGCAGGTGTGTACGATGACATATGCGGGGACTGGGGTTGTGTCACACAGGGGAACTGGGAAGGTGATGGCATCAATGTAACCAGTAATATAGCAATCTGTGAGGAGTGTGGCCATGATTTATGTGGGAGCTAAAGGGAGTGGGCACTTAGGGTATGTGTCCACGTTCAGGATTGCATCAGGATTTGGTCAGGATTTTACATCAGTATTTGTAGCCAAAACCAGGAGTGGAACAAATAGAGGAAAAGTATAATAGAAACATATGCACCACTTCTGTATTTATCACCCACTCCTGGTTTTGGCTACAAATACTGATGCAATCCTGAACGTGGACACAAACCCTTATAGTCTCCAGTGCCATGTCGCTATGTGCCCACTATCTGGAGTAGCAGCGGTTTGGACGCAGCGTATTTTTGTGTTGCGTTCTGATCATGCAGGTAAAGCCACATGACCACTGACCCATGCGCATTTACCGCATCCAATGTATTTTCCGCTGCGGATAATTGACATGCTGCGGCTCGTGTGCCCACACTGCGGGTGAGATTGCGCAGCGTTAAGTAGAAGCACAGTGGGCATGGGATTTCTATAGGTCTCATCCACTGTGCTTCTAATGTAGAACCCTAAGTGAAGGACGGTGGTAGCGTTTCTGTGCATGTAGGGAAAATAAGCTAGCACTCTCACCCTTCCCAGGTCCGGTGCTTCCTCTCTGCTGCTACGCCTGCTTTTGTTAACAAGCTGCAGTGGTGATGTCAGGAATATAAATGACTGCTGCAGACTATCGTTGAGCTCATTTGGTTGTGTTGTCTATATCGCCATTATCCCTGATCGTATAGTGGTTATGTGATAAGACATTAGTCTCTATGGCTGTGAAGACCGTTCAGAGGGAACCAGTCAGGTCTATTAATCTGCGTAAATGACATTAAAAGTCATGATAGCCTGTCTTACTGGAGCAGCGGCTGCAGGGAGAAAATCACCTGTGTTCTACCTGTGGCTGCAGATTCAGGGGCTGTTAGATAGGAGATGGCAGCTGTTACTGATAAGATTCTATGTAGACCGGAGGATGGAGGAGCTACAGAGCGAGCTCCACCCTGCCCCTCCGTCCTCTCGTCTACATAGAATCTCATCAGTAGCAGCCGCCATCTTCTATCTCAGTAATGGGAAAGTCTTCACTGAATACAGATTTGACCTCCGGATTGAGAATGTTGATAATAACTGATCAATTCTGGAGGAGAAAGGAGATCTCTCTCTCTCTGATAAGATATAAAGTTGCTGATTTTCTTTTGTACTGTTGATTTATGAAATACAAATTAAAACCCCTTTCCCACCTGAGGCGTATCCATACATCCCTGTGACCTGGGCCTTATTGACCTGGGATGTATGGATACATCCCAGCGTACACAAGTGTTGTGCACACGATTGCTGCCGGGTGTCTGATTCTGACAGCTGACACCCAGCACTGAACTCGGAGGCTCAGTGCCAGGAGCGGTCCCGCCCCACTTTAGTTCCCGGTACTTTAATTCCTTAAATGCTGCTGCATCCCCATGCTATAGAAGCGATCAGTCTGCAAAAAATAATAGTTCCATAATGGGCCAAGTGAAAAGTTAAATGGAACCTGTCACCAGGTTTGGCCAATACAAGTTACAGCCACCCCCTTTCAGGGCTTATCTACAGAATGCTGTATATAAGCCCGCGATGAGACCTGCAAGGGCAGAAAAATGAATTATTATACTCACCTGCAGGGCGGTCAGGTCTGATGGGTCGCTCTTCTTGGTCCGACACCTCCTATATTCTTACAATCCCCGTCTTCCTGCGTGCTTTATGTGGATGATGCATCCCTGCATCCTCCACACTGGCTCCCTGGCATCGCACTCCTGCACAGGCATACTTTGTCTGCCCTGTTGAGGACAGAGCAATGTACTGCAGTGCGCAGGTGCTGGGAAAGGTCAGAGATGATCAGTGCCTGTGCACTGTAGCCCGGTGTCAGCACCCACGCGTGTCCCCTTCCTGCTTGCTCAGGGCTTCGGTACTTGCAATTCTTATCTCTCCCCTTTACTCAGGCGTCTTCCTCATCTCCTGACTCTGACGTTTCAAGTCAGAGGGCGCGATAATGTCACTATAGCATGCCCTCTTCCTTAACATTCACAGTGCAGAGGGCCGGAAGACGTAGACGCTGACAAGTCCGGGCCTTCCACCAGCGAGGAGCCGTGAGTATTTGACTTTTTTTTTTTTTTTTTGGAGAAATATATGGGGCTCATCCTGTATGGAGCATTATATAGGGCTCATCCTGTATGTAGCATTAAATGGGGCCCATTCTGCGTGGAGCATTATATGGGACCCATCCTGCGTGGAGCATTATATGGGACCCATTCTGCGTGGAGCATTATATGGGGCCCATTCTGCGTGGAGCATTATTTGGGGCCTATTCTGCTTGGAGCATTATTTGGGGTCCATTCTCCACCGAGCATTATATGGGGACCATTCATCATGGATCATTATATGGGGCTCATTATGTATGGAGCAATATATTGGTGTCATTATAATGTATGGAGCATCATATGGGGTCCATTCGCCACCGAGCATTATATGGGGCCCATTCTACATGGAGCATTATATGGGGCTCATTATGTATGGAGCAATATATTGGTGTCATTATGTATGGAGCATCATTTGGGGTCTGTAATACTGTATGGAGCAATATATGAGGCCCATTATACTGTATGGAGCTGTCACGACTCAGCTGTCAGGTGATCCGGGACCAGGGGCTCCTTCCCTGTCCCTAACACTAGGGGGCGCCCTAACTCGCCCTATTCCCCGGGATGCTTCTGAAGGTGAAGATGTCGGGGCTACCACCCTTGCCTTATGTCTTGTATCAGCCCTCCATCTGTTCTTTTCTCCCACCTAGGGAAGAGGGGTGCTACCGTGTACTGTAGTACACTAACCCGACAAGCAAGGCAACACCAACAAGGGCAAATGAAAATACCAGGCATACAAATATTCACTCAGATATAACAGCGGAATCCACCAGGGAGTGGAGGATGGGGATAAATCAAAATAAGAGGAGGGAAGGGAATTATCACTCTTACAAACCCACGCAACTGTCACAGATTACTCTTCCAAGCTCCTCATATAAAGACCTCTCCTCCAAGCCATGCAGCATTAGGCTACGTTCACATTAGCGTTCCACTAATGTGCGTCGCTGTTGCGTCGGCGACGCAGCGGCGACGCAGCGGCGACGCGCCCCTATGTTTAACATGGGGGACGCGTGCGTCTTTTTTGTTGCGTTTTCCGACACGTGCGTCGTTTCCGACGCTAGCGTCGGACGCAAGAAAATGCAACAAGTTGCATTTTTTGTGCGTCCGATTTTCGTCAAAAAACGACGCACGCGTCGCAAAACGCAGCGTTTTTGCGCGCGTTTTTTTGTGCGTTGCGTCGCCGACGCAGCGGCGCGCAACGCTAATGTGAACGTAGCCTAAGCTAGCTCTGACATGGGTTTTAATCGGGACACAGATTATAAAGGGGATGGGAGTGGCTAACTGAACACAACTGAGAGCTCAGATTCCCAGAGCTCCTAACATAGCCAATAAACCCCTGTTCTGACAAAAGAAATTAACACCATTTAAGAAGGTGAAGTGCTTCTTTTCAGTGCAGGAGTAGGAGCAATCAGACGATGCAGTCTTCTGGCTCATCTCTGTTGTGGTAACCAACAGGAGCAATATATATGGCTCATTATACTGTATGGAGCAATATATATGGCTCATTATACTGTATGGAGCAATATATGGGGCTCATTAGTCTGTCTGGAGCACTATGTGGCGCTTATAATGCTGTATGGAGCAATATATGTGGCTTATTATACTGTATGGAGCAATATATGGGGCTCATTATTCTGTATGAAACAATATATGGGGCTCATTGTACTGTATGGAGCACTATGTGGGGCTCATAATACTGTGTTGAGCAATATATGTGGCTTAATATACTGTATAGAGCAATATATGGAGCTCGTTATACTGTATGGAGCGCTATGTGGTGCCCATAATACTGTATGGAGGACTATTCTGTCCTGTTTCTAAGCTTTTGTAGAATTTAGGCTATGTGCACAGATTGTGGCTTTCCTGCTGATCCGCAGCGTTTTTACCGTGCAGATTCGCTACAGTACAATGTAAATGAATGAAGAAAAAAATGCTGTGCTAATGGTGCGGAAAATTCCACGTGGAAACGCTGCAGATTAAAAGTAGCATGTCTCTTCTTTTGTGCGGATCTGCAGCGTTTTTGTACCCATTCCATTATAGAAATCTGCAGGGGTAAAAACGCATGAAATCTGCATAAAAAACGCATCAAATCCGCACCTGCGTTTTCTGCCAAGAGATGCAGAATCCGCACAAAAAATTCCAGAGGCAAATCTGCAACGTGTGCACATAGCCTTACTATAGATATCACTCATGTAATGTAAGAAGTGAAATCTTTGACATTGTACTATACCAAAGCAAGGGAATGTGTGAGACATGAAATGTGAATAGCATAATGGCTCGTGAAATCTATGAAAAAACACATAAGATGCTTAGCACAATATTTGGCCAAAAATGTGAGCCCATCCACCAAATGTCCAGGTAATCTCATGGATCGGATGGGTCCCTCACCTGACTGCCTAGTGTGAACACTTACCTCTGGCTAATAACATGGTAAAGCCTGCATTTATAGGAAGGTCGGAACCAACTGTGTTTGGATGTAATTAAAATCACCGCATGGTGAAGGGCGAGGCGTTCAAGTCAGAAAAAATAGTACATGGTAAATATAGGAAAACTGACCGAACAGCAATCTAGTCTGAACTGGTGTATAACCAAAAAAGTCATATAGCAAATAGATTAATGGCTGCACTCAACTGTACTAAAGCAAGGAAATGTGCGATACATTCTAAGCATCTCATGTGTTTTTTCATAGATTTCACAAGCCATTATGCTATTCACATTTCATGTATCACACATTCCCTTGCTTTAGTACAATTGAGTGCAGCCATTGATCTATTTGCTATGTACCGTATATACTCGAGTATAAGCCGACCCAAGTACAAGCCGACCCCCCCCCCCCTAATTTTGCCACAAAAAACTGAGAAAACTTATTGACTCGAGTATAAGCCTAGGGTGGGAAATGCAGCAGCTACTGGTAAATTTCAAAAATAAAAATAGATGCTCCATACCATAAGAGTTTGTCTGTCTGTCTGTCTGTCCTGGAAATCCCGCGTCTCTGATTGGTCGAGGCTTGGCGGCCTCGACCAATCAGCGACAGGCACGGTATCGACGTAGAAATCCTGCGTCTCTGATTGGCCTCGACCAATCAGCAACGGGCACAGCGACGATGATGTCATAAAGAACGTAGAAATCCCACGTTTCTGATTCAGCGACGGGCACAGTATCGACCTAGATGTCATAATGGTTGCCATGGCGACGATGATGTCATAAAGGTTGCCTCGATCAATCAGCGACGGACACAGTCTAGCGCGAATTCTGGAATAATAATAATAATCTTTATTTTTATATAGCGCTAACATATTCCGCAGCGCTTTACAGTTTGCACACATTATCATCACTGTCCCCGATTGGGCTCACAATCTAGAATTCCTATCAGTATGTCTTTGGCATGTGGGAGGAAACCGGAGTGCCCGGAGGAAACCCACGCAAACACGGAGAGAACATACAAACTCTTTGCAGATGTTATAAATACAGACACTGGCGCTCACCCAAAAAACCTAGCGATTCTCAGCTGCTGGCATCAATCAGGGTAGTGCCCCCCTAAATAGCAATAAAATTCAATACAAACAAATAGATGCCGCGCTAACATACAAAAATCAATCCTATATAGTACATAATAAATAGCTAAAACAAAGAACAAACAGACCCTCCCCGTGAATGCACAACGTAAAATAAAATAAAAAATCCCGCATACTAATGCATTTAAAATTAATAAAACCAATCAGCAACGGGCACAGCGACGATGATGTCATAAAGGACGTAGAAATCCCACTTTTCTGATTCAGCGACGGGCACAGTATCGACGTAGATGTCATAATGGTTGCCATGGCGACGATGATGTCATAAAGGTTGCCTCGACCAATCAGCGACGGGCACAGTCTGCCGCGAATTCTGGAATCATCATTGTCCATATACTACGGGGACATGCATATTATAGAATACCCGATGCGTTAGAATCGGGCCACAATCTATATATATATATATATATATATATATATACAGTGGGGCAAAAAAGTATTTAGTCAGTCAGCAATAGTGCAAGTTCCACCACTTAAAAAGATGAGAGGCGTCTGTAATTTACATCATAGGTAGACCTCAACTATGGAAGACAAACTGAGAAAAAAAAATCCAGAAAATTCAATTGTCTGTTTTTTTAACATTTTATTTGCATATTATGGTGGAAAATAAGTATTTGGTCAGAAACAAAATTTCATCTCAATACTTTGTAATATATCCTTTGTTGGCAATGACAGAGGTCAAACGTTTTCTGTAAGTCTTCACAAGGTTGCCACACACTGTTGTTGGTATGTTGGCCCATTCCTCCATGCAGATCTCCTCTAGAGCAGTGATGTTTTTGGCTTTTCGCTTGGCAACACGGACTTTCAACTCCCTCCAAAGGTTTTCTATAGGGTTGAGATCTGGAGACTGGCTAGGCCACTCCAGGACCTTGAAATGCTTCTTACGAAGCCACTCCTTCGTTGCCCTGGCGGTGTGCTTTGGATCATTATCATGTTGAAAGACCCAGCCACGTTTCATCTTCAATGCCCTTGCTGATGGAAGGAGGTTTGCACTCAAAATCTCACGATACATGGCCCCATTCATTCTTTCATGTACCCGGATCAGTTGTCCTGGCCCCTTTGCAGAGAAACAGCCCCAAAGCATGATGTTTCCACCACCATGCTTTACAGTAGGTATGGTGTTTGATGGATGCAACTCAGTATTCTTTTTCCTCCAAACACGACAAGTTGTGTTTCTACCAAACAGTTCCAGTTTGGTTTCATCAGACCATAGGACATTCTCCCAAAACTCCTCTGGATCATCCAAATGCTCTCTAGCAAACTTCAGACAGGCCTGGACATGTACTGGCTTAAGCAGTGGGACACGTCTGGCACTGCAGGATCTGAGTCCATGGTGGCGTAGTGTTACTTATGGTAGGCCTTGTTACATTGGTCCCAGCTCTCTGCAGTTCATTCACTAGGTCCCCCCGCGTGGTTCTGGGATTTTTGCTCACCGTTCTTGTGATCATTCTGACCCCACGGGGTGGGATTTTGCGTGGAGCCCCAGATCGAGGGAGATTATCAGTGGTCTTGTATGTCTTCCATTTTCTAATTATTGCTCCCACTGTTGATTTCTTCACTCCAAGCTGGTTGGCTATTGCAGATTCAGTCTTCCCAGCCTGGTGCAGGGCTACAATTTTGTTTCTGGTGTCCTTTGACAGCTCTTTGGTCTTCACCATAGTGGAGTTTGGAGTCAGACTGTTTGAGGGTGTGCACAGGTGTCTTTTTATACTGATAACAAGTTTAAACAGGTGCCATTACTACAGGTAATGAGTGGAGGAAAGAGGAGACTCTTAAAGAAGAAGTTACAAGTCTGTGAGAGCCAGAAATCTTGATTGTTTGTTTCTGACCAAATACTTATTTTCCACCATAATATGCAAATAAAATGTTAAAAAAACAGACAATGTGATTTTCTGGATTTTTTTTTTTCTCAGTTTGTCTCCCATAGTTGAGGTCTACCTATGATGTAAATTACAGACGCATCTCATCTTTTTAAGTGGTGGAACTTGCACTATTGCTGACTGACTAAACACTTTTTTGCCCCACTGTGTGTGTGTGATATATATATATATATATATATATATATATATATATATATATATATATATATATATATATATATATATATATATATTATACCAAACAAAAAAGAGAAGGCAGCACTCCAATAGTTTGTAAGGTGAAAAAGCTGTGAAGTTTATTTCAGACCCACATCTCGCGACGTTTCGGCTCACACTGAGCCTTTCTCAAGCAGTGGGTGGTAACAAATTGTGTCCTTATATACATATAACCTTCAATCATTTACATAATAAATAGCCACTGGCTGGCGTCACAACACGTGGATATGGGTGGTTTTGTCATGCGCAGTAAACTTTAGAGAACGCCGAACTTAGCGGCTATATAGTCCTCCATGTGAGTCCATCTGTCCAACGGGGTAAGTGCTATATTTTATTAATATCAGAGGATATGAATCATTATATATATATATATATATATATATATATATATATATATATATATATATATATATATATATATAATCAGAGAATGAAATATAAACAGCCTTAAAAGCAGTAATATCAGTGGATATGTGGAAGCAAGAGAAGTCTACAGCACCTTAGCACATTGCACTTTATACACCACGGTAACACATGGAGCGTTTTTTAAGTATAATGTAAATTTATCACAATAACTGTAAGCGAATGTATGGCTATTTATTATGTAAATGAGTGAAGGTTATATGTATATAAGGACACAATTTGTTACCACCCACTGCTTGAGAAAGGCTCAGTGCGAGCCGAAACGTCGCGAGATGTGGGTCTGAAATAAACTTCACAGCTTTTTCACCTTACAAACTATTGGAGTGCTGCCTTCTCTTTTTTGTTTGGCATATCACTTGGATATATATATATATATATATATATATATATATATATATATATACTCTGCACCTTTGATTATGGCCCCATAGATGCTCCTTATAAAGCTGTGCTACATAATATATATATATATATATATATATATATATATATATATATATATATACTAGATTGTGGCCCGATTCTAACGCATCGGGTATTCTAGAATATGCATGTCCCTGTAGTATATGGACAATGATGATTGGGCAGCACGGTGGCGCAGTGGTTAGCACAGTAGCCTTGCAGCGCTGGGGTCCTGGGTTCTAATCCCACCCAGGACAACATCTGCAAAGAAAATTCAATACAAACAAATAGATGCCGCGGTAACATACAAAAATCAATCCTATATAGTACATAATAAATAGCTAAAACAAAGAACAAACAGACCCTCCCCGTGAATGCACAACGTCAGAGGCTCCTTACCCCAGAAACAAATGCTCCCCTCACCGCTGCAGTACCGCACTAGCCGCACAGTCTGTCTCTCAATATATTAAGTGCCAATCACTTCAGCTTACCTACTTATAAGACTGTCACCGCCACGTGCAAGTCCGCGCTGAGTGTGGGTAGGTGTCCCTCTTCCTGGTATGAATCGCCGAGGGTCCCGGCGTGGTGCGTGCCAAAAAATACTATGCAGCGTACCCCAGGGAAGCTCCGGCCGGTAGCGTTCCCTGGATACCGCCAACAGAAACAGCAATGGCCGCTAAGCTCCTCCTACCTAGTGACGTCACCTGCAGTAAGGAGCGCTGGATCACTCAAAAAGGGGGAGAGGATTAAACCAACATGTTTCCTCAGGGTTACCGCTCCCCTAGATCACCCTATCTTATATACTATCTGGCCATTGTTACGCACCACCTCCTCCTTAACCCCCGATGTCCCAGCTATCATAGAAACACCCACACCACTACTATGCAATCACCAAATATAGCGCAGAGTGTAGCACAGTGTGAATGCATCGCCTTGCCTGTATAGAAATAGGTTGCAGATGGATCCCTCGGTATGCAAACTACCTAAATACATATATTAAAACCATAACTTTATTAATATATAAAATGAAATAAAATAAAAAATCTCCGTGGTGCCTGAGCCTTAAATACATTACAATACAATAAAAACACCACAATAAAACTACCATAAATTAAAATATACTCACACAATATTTAAAAAAACTCAAACTATCACCTCCAAAGAGGAGCCGCTTCCTTAAGCTTTACCAGGGATTCCCAGCCAGTCTCCCATGCTGGTACTTGCCCAGCCTCAAGCTGCGTAGCATTTGCGATCTGACAAGGGCAGGCACATTCAGCTTAGAGTGGCCATTGACGTGTTGATAATATTAGCCATTATATGAGGCTACCGATAATCTATTAGTGCCTCTCGTCATTGACACTATTAATTTTAAATGCGTTAGTATGCGGGATTTTTTATTTTAGTTCATTTTATATATTAATAAAGTTATGGTTTTAATATATGTATTTAGGTAGTTTGCATACCGAGGGATCCATCTGCAACCTATTTCTATACAGGCAAGGCGATGCATTCACACTGTGCTACACTCTGCGCTATATTTGGTGATTGCATAGTAGTGGTGTGGGTGTTTCTATGATAGCTGGGACATCGGGGGTTAAGGAGGAGGCGGTGCGTAACAATGGCCAGATAGTATATAAGATAGGGTGATCTAGGGGAGCGGTAACCCTGAGGAAACATGTTGGTTTAATCCTCTCCCCCTTTTTTGAGTGATCCAGCGCTCCTTACTGCAGGTGACGTCACTAGGTAGGAGGAGCTTAGCGGCCATTGCTGTTTCTGTTGGCGGTATCCAGGGAACGCTACCGGCCGGAGCTTCCCTGGGGTACGCTGCATAGTATTTTTTGGCACGCACCACGCCGGGACCCTCGGCGATTCATACCAGGCAGAGGGACACCTACCCACACTCAGCGCGGACTTGCACGTGGCGGTGACAGTCTTATAAGTAGGTAAGCTGAAGTGATTGGCACTTAATATATTGAGAGACAGACTGTGCGGCTAGTGCGGTACTGCAGCGGTGAGGGGAGCATTTGTTTCTGGGGTAAGGAGCCTCTGACGTTGTGCATTCACGGGGAGGGTCTGTTTGTTCTTTGTTTTAGCTATTTATTATGTACTATATAGGATTGATTTTTGTATGTTAGCGCGGCATCTATTTGTTTGTATTGAAATTTTATTGCTATTTAGGGGGGCACTACCCTGATTGATGCCAGCAGCTGAGAATCGCTAGGTTTTTTGGGTGAGCGCCAGTGTCTGTATTTATAACATCTGCAAAGAGTTTGTATGTTCTCTCCGTGTTTGCGTGGGTTTCCTCCGGGCACTCCGGTTTCCTCCCACATGCCAAAGACATACTGATAGGAATTCTAGATTGTGAGCCCAATCGGGGACAGTGATGATAATGTGTGCAAACTGTAAAGCGCTGCGGAATATGTTAGCGCTATATAAAAATAAAGATTATTATTATTATTCCAGAATTCGCGCCAGACTGTGTCCGTCGCTGATTGATCGAGGCAACCTTTATGACATCATCGTCGCCATGGCAACCATTATGACATCTACGTCGATACTGTGCCCGTCGCTGAATCAGAAACGTGGGATTTCTACGTTCTTTATGACATCATCGTCGCTGTGCCCGTTGCTGATTGGTCGAGGCCAATCAGAGACGCAGGATTTCTACGTCGATACCGTGCCTGTCGCTGATTGGTCGAGGCTTGGCGGCCTCGACCAATCAGAGACGCGGGATTTCCAGGACAGACAGACGGAAAAACCCTTAGGCAATTATATATATATATATAGATATGCTCTGCACCTTTGATTATGGCCCCATAGATGCTCCTTATAAAGCTGTGCTATATATATATATATATATATATATATATATATATATATATATATATATCATACAGTGGGGCAAAAAAGTATTTAGTCAGTCAGCAATAGTGCAAGTTCCACCACTTAAAAAGATGAGATGCGTCTGTAATTTACATCATAGGTAGACCTCAACTATGGGAGACAAACTGAGAAAAAAAAATCCGGAAAATCACATTGTCTATTTTTTTAACAATTTATTTGCATATTATGGTGGAAAATAAGTATTTGGTCAGAAACAAACAATCAAGATTTCTTGCTCTCACAGACCTGTAACTTCTTCTTTAAGAGTCTCCTATTTCCTCCACTCATTACCTGTAGTAATGGCACCTGTTTAAACTTGTTATCAGTATAAAAAGACACCTGTGCACACCCTCAAACAGTCTGACTCCAAACTCCACTATGGTGAAGACCAAAGAGCTGTCAAAGGACACCAGAAACAAAATTGTAGCCCTGCACCAGGCTGGGAAGACTGAATCTGCAATAGCCAACCAGCTTGGAGTGAAGAAATCAACAGTGGGAGCAATAATTAGAAAATGGAAGACATACAAGACCACTGATAATCTCCCTCGATCTGGGGCTCCACGCAAAATCCCACCCCGTGGGGTCAGAATGATCACAAGAACGGTGAGCAAAAATCCCAGAACCACGCGGGGGGACCTAGTGAATGAACTGCAGAGAGCTGGGACCAATGTAACAAGGCCTACCATAAGTAACACACTACGCCACCATGGATTCAGATCCTGCAGTGCCAGACGTGTCCCACTGCTTAAGCCAGTACATGTCCGGGCCCGTCTGAAGTTTGCTAGAGAGCATTTGGATGATCCAGAGGAGTTTTGGGAGAATGTCCTATGGTCTGATGAAACCAAACTGGAACTGTTTGGTAGAAACACAACTTGTCGTGTTTGGAGGAAAAAGAATACTGAGTTGCATCCATCAAACCCCATACCTACTGTAAAGCATGGTGGTGGAAACATCATGCTTTGGGGCTGTTTCTCTGCAAAGGGGCCAGGACGACTGATCTGGGTACATGAAAGAATGAATGGGGCCATGTATCGTGAGATTTTGAGTGCAAACCTCCTTCCATCAGCAAGGGCATTGAAGATGAAACGTGGCTGGGTCTTTCAACATGACAATGATCCAAAGCACACCGCCAGGGCAACGAAGGAGTGGCTTCGTAAGAAGCGTTTCAAGGTCCTGGAGTGGCCTAGCCAGTCTCCAGATCTCAACCCTATAGAAAACCTTTGGAGGGAGTTGAAAGTCCGTGTTGCCAAGCAAAAAGCCAAAAACATCACTGCTCTAGAGGAGATCTGCATGGAGGAATGGGCCAACATACCAACAACAGTGTGTGGCAACCTTGTGAAGACTTACAGAAAACGTTTGACCTCTGTCATTGCCAACAAAGGATATATTACAAAGTATTGAGATGAAATTTTGTTTCTGACCAAATACTTATTTTCCACCATAATATGCAAATAAATTGTGAAAAAAACAGACAATGTGATTTTCTGGATTTTTTTTTTCTCAGTTTGTCTCCCATAGTTGGGTCTACCTATGATGTAAATTACAGACGCCTCTCATCTTTTTAAGTGGTGGAACTTGCACTACTGCTGACTGACTAAATACTTTTTTGCCCCACTGTATATATATATATTGCTCTGCACTGTTCATTATGGCCTCATAGATGCTCCTTATAAAGCTGTGCCATATATATATATATTATTATTATTATTATTTATTATTATAGCGCCATTTATTCCATGGCGCTTTACATGTGAGGAGGGGTATACATAATAAAACAAGTACAATAATCTTGAAAAATACAAGTCACAACTGGTACAGGAGGAGAGAGGACCCTGCCCGCGAGGGCTCACAATCTACAAGGGATGGGTGAGGATACAGTAGGTGAGGGTAGAGCTGGCCGTGCAGCGGTTTGGTCAATCGGTGGTATATATAAATATATATATATATATATATATATATATATATATATATATATATATATATATATATATATATATATATATTGCTCTGCACTGTTCATTGTGGCCCCATAGATGCTCCTTATAAAGCTGTGCCCCATATATATTGCTCTGCACCGTTGATTATGGCCCCATAGATGCTCCTTATCAAGCTGTGCCATATAGAATGCTGCTGGTGCTGCAATAAAAAAAAAAAAAATCACATAATCACCTCTCTTGCTGAGGACGCCGGCGCTTTCAATATTTACCTGCCCCTCGTGCGGCTCCGTCTCCAGCACTGACGCTCAGCAGAGGGCGCGCACTGACTATGTCACAGTGCCCTCTAACCTGAGCGTCACTGCTAGAGGACGTTGGAGACGGAGCCGCACCGGAACGAGGAGCAGGTAAATATAGCGCAGCACTGCGCTCCCCTTACCTGCTCCGGCGCGGTCCCTGCTTCCCCGGCGCTGCAGCTTCTTCCTGTAATTGAGCGGTCACAGTTACCGATCATTTACAGCAATGAATATGCGGCTCCTCCCCTATGGGAGGTGGAGCCGCCTATTCATTTCTGTAATGAGCGGTACCATGTGACCACTCAGTACAGGAAGAATCTGCAGCGCCGGGGAAGCCAGGGACTGCAGGGACCGCGCCGCAGCATGTAAGTATGATTACACAGCCCCCGCTCTCCCTCACCTGCCGACCCCCGGGTATATGACTCGAGTATAAGCCGAGAGGGGGACTTTCAGCCCAAAAAAATGGGCTGAAAATCTCGGCTTATACTCGAGTATATACGGTAAGTAGTTTTTTGGTTATGCACCAGTTCAGACTAGTTCGCTGTTCAGTCAGTTTACCATTACTTGCATTGTACTGTACCTATATTTCTCTGCTGTATCTGTGCATCATGGATCGTGGTATGTGTTACAGGGGCCCACTGAGACTGTAATAAACTCTCCTTCGTTCATGACTTCTTCCTTTCTAATTCTCTTAATCTCCTGGCTCTTACTGAAACCTGGATCCAGCAGTCAGACACCACCGCTGCTGCTGCTCTTTCATATGGTGGACTACACTTTTCTCATACCCCAAGATCAGACAACAGAGCAGGTGGAGGCGTTGGTCTGCTCCTTTCACCCAAATGTACTTTCCAAGTTATCCCCCAAGTACCCTCACTTGTCTTCCTTTCTTTTGAGGTCCATGTGGTCAGACTCTACGTCCCCTTCTCCATGCGAGTGGCGGTGGTGTATCGTCCTCCTGGCCCCTCTCATCAGTTCCTGGATCACTTTGCCACCTGGCTTCCACACTTTCTCTCCTGTGACACCCCCACCCTTATCATGGGTGATTTCAACATCCCCTTTGCCTCTCCCCTCTCCCCATCTGCTTCTCACCTTTTATCTCTATCCTCCTCTTTTGGCCTCTCGCAGCATACTAACTCTCCAACACATGAAGATGGAAACTCCCTTGACTTGGTCTTCTCCCGGCTTTGCTCAGTGGATGATTTCACAAACTCCCCTCTCCCACTCTGACCACAACCTTCTTTCATTCTCTATCAAGAACTGCCATCCCGCTCAGGTCACCCCCACTTTCCACACTTATAGAAACATACAGGCCAATAACACCCAGAAACTTATGAAGAACTTGCAGTCCTCATTGGCCCCAATCTTCTCCCTCTCATGTCCTGATTCTGCTCTGAAGCATTACAATGAAACCCTGCAAAGTGCTCTGGATGAAGCTGCTCCTCCTATACATAAAACAACTCGGCACAGACGGCAACAACCGTGGCACACGCTGCAAACACGTTTCCTGCAGCGGTGCTCCAGGTGTGCAGAACGTCTGTGGAGAAAATCTAATCTACCCGAAGATTTCATCCATTATAAGTTCATGCTAAAGACATACAATTCTGCCCTTCACCTCTCCAAACAAACCTACTTCAACACCCTCATCCCCTCCCTGTCCAATAACCCTAAACGTCTCTTTGACACGTTCCAGTCCCTACTCAACCCAAGAGAGCAGGCCCCAACCACGGATCTCCGTGCTGACGATCTGGCCAATTACTTCAAAGAAAAAATTGACCACATTCGACAGGAAATCATCTCCCAATCTCTTCATACCATGCATTGTCCTCCCTCCCCCACTGCATCTAGTTCACTCTCTGACTTTGAAGCAGTTACAGAAGAAGAAGTAAGCAGGCTCCTTGCATCTTCTCGCCCGACCACTTGCACCAGTGACCCCATTTCGTCACATCTCCTCCAGTCCCTTTCCCCGGCTGTCACCTCTCACCTAACAAAAATATTCAACCTTTCTCCAGTCACCTTCCACGACAGCGGTACTGGAGGATGTCTCCCCGCCCTAATGGGGGACAGGAAACACAAAGAGGTTAAATACCCTCCCCTTCCTGCCACCTCCAGTGTTTTTCCTGTCCCCTATGGGGCATGAAGAGGTCCTGCGGTAGTGCTGCCGTGGCCGGCGATCGTAGCACTCAGGTCTTACCTAGCCGGGCAGCCTGGGTCGGGATGTGTCTCCTCCCTGCGGCGCTGCTCCCGTCTCCCCACATGGTGCTGACTCGGGACCCTTTCTCCGCTCCTCCCGCGCTCCTTCGGGAGTAAAGCGGAGCGGTGTGGTGCGGCCGGGGTCCCCGCGCGGCTCCCCGGCATTTCCTCCTCTCCTCATGGCCGGAAACGGTGGACGCGCGAACCGGAAGTACCCGAACTTCCGGTTCACGGCTTGTGCGTTCCAGCGGTGGAACGCACGCGCGTCGGACTACAGTTGATGGCGGCATAGCGGTCTTTCCCCTACGCCTGGGACCGGGAGGAGGAGCACAAGATCGGACGCAGCTTCCACGGTATTTAACCCTGGTAGTCACCTCCAGGTAAGGCCCCCTGTCTGACTGACTGGACTACAGTACTGACTGACCATGGAGGGTGACAGATCTATCTCTGCTTCTGCCGAGCCCTGCATCCTCCCTCCTACCGTGAGTAGTGGGTTAAGGTCCCTCTATCCCTGTATTCCTTAGGGTGCCATATACTTAGTCCCCCTTCTCTCTCTTTTTTTTAGGGAGACAAGGCCTCTGCCCCTAGGAAGGACAGATCTTCCAAGACAAAATCGGAAGATCGAAAATGTGGTGTTTGTGCATCAAAGCTACCTTCTTCTTACAAGAAGAGACTGTGCCAGCCCTGCACTGACGAAATAATTCGCTCAGAACAGCCATCCTTGTTTGAGAGCATTAAATCCCTCATTAAACAGGAAGTTCAGTCCTCGGTATCGGCCCTTTCCCAGTCTCTGTTACCTCCGCCACCTCCTCCTAAAAAAAGGAAGATGGCAACGGTTACTTCTGATTCAGATTCTGGTGAACTTCATTCCTCCGGCTCGGAGGATTTTTGGGAGAATGAGGGCTCCACTTCCACCCCCAAAGAGGAGAGTAAAAAATATTACTTTGCCTCAGAGGACATACAGGAGTTAATTGGTATGGTCAGGGGGACAATGGGTGTCGAGGAGGAGGAGGAGAAGCCATCAGTGCAGGATGAGATGTTCGGTGGGTTAAAACCTAAAAAATTAAAGGGGTTTCCTGTACATGAGAATGTACAGAGTCTCATCCTTCATGAATAGGAATCACCTGAAAAGGGTCTTTCTGTTCCCTCTGAGCTTAAAAATCGTTTTTCTCTCGATGGAGATGTCTCCCTGTGGGATACTCCTAAAGTAGACGTGCAGGTCTCTAGAGTGTCAAAAAAGACGACCCTCCCTTTCGAGGATTCTTCCCAACTCAGAGACCCTATGGACCGCAAGATGGAGAGTTTACTAAGAAGATCGTGGGAGACTTCTACCAATCTCCTTAAAACAAACGTTGCGTCCACCTGCGTGGCTAGATCCCTATTTCGTTGGCTCCGCACGCTGGAAGACCACCTTACCCAGGGAACATCTAGAGAAGTAATCTTAGATTCTCTCCCGCTTCTCCAAAAAAGCTACGGGCTTCCTTGCCGATGCATCGGCAGAGTCCGTAAGAGTGGCTGCCAAGTCGGCAGTTCTCTCTAACTCAGCCAGAAGAGCTCTATGGCTCAAGTCTTGGAGTGGGGATATAACTTCCAAAACAAAACTCTGTGCCATTCCCTTTCAGGGCCGCTATCTGTTCGGGCAGGCCCTAGATGATATTCTGGATAAAGCAACGGACAAGAAGAAAGCGCTTCCGGAACAGAGAGATCCGAAGAAACGTTTTTTTCGTCCCTCAAAAGAGCAACCCTTCCAACGGGAATTCAAAGGGAAAGGCAAAACAGGACGCTGGAGCTATCCTAAAGTAGGGAAGGGTAGGAAAATCCTGGTTCCCCAGTCCCAGCAGACCCTGGACAAACACTGACTACGCCCAGGGCGTTGGGGGGCGTCTCTCGAGCTTCATCAACCAGTGGTGGTCCATTTCGTCGAACCAGTGGGTACTCGACACTATCCAGAATGGACTAAAATTAGAGTTCGAGAGCCCTCCCCCTCATCACATAAGGATAACCTCATTGCAGAGTGTCAGCCCTCAGGGCGCATTCCTTTCCGGCCTCCAGAACTTACTCCAGGAAGGAGTAATTTCCCCAGTACCTCAGCAAGAAATTGGCAGAGGACACTATTCCCACCTGTTTCTGATCAAGAAACCTTCGGGGAAGCACCGAATAATAATCAACTTGAAACCCCTGAATCAAGTAATAACCTACAGGAGGTTCAAGATGGAGTCGGTCAAAACAGCGATCCCTCTGATAGGACAGGAGTGGGCGATGGCTACAGTGGATCTGAGGGACGCTTATTACCACGTCCCAATCCATCCAGAATTCCGGAAGTACCTAAGATTCGCAATATCTCAGGATCGGGAGATAGTACACTACCAGTTCAACTCCCTTCCCTTCGGAATCGCCTCAGCTCCCAGAGTCTTTACAAAGATCATGACAGAAGCCATTATATTCATCCGTCTTCAGGGGATCTGCATAGTACCCTATCTAGACGATCTACTCATTGTCGCTCCCTCAGTCTCCCGCCTCAGAGCCGACTTAACAAGATCTCTAGAAATCCTAAAGTCGTTGGGTTGGATCCCAAATCTAGAGAAATCGGACCTTCGTCCCTCCAGGAGGAAGAAGTTCCTAGGAGTCCTTCTGGACTCAGAGGCGAGGAGTTCCTTTCTGCCCAGAGAACGTCAACTCGATCTGGTACAGAAGATAACAGCATTCAGAACCCTGAAGGCTCCTACTCTACGACATTCCATGTCTATACTGGGATCTCTAACATCTTGTATCCAGATGGTACCTTGGGCTCAAGCCCACACGAGAGTCCTCCAAACCCATATCCTATCATCCTGGGACAGACAGCAGAGTTCTCTCTCTCCAAGAGAATTTGCCTTCCCAATCATGTCAAAACATCCCTGACATGGTGGCTACGGCTCCGAAACCTCCAACAGGGGGTCAGTTGGGATCAAATCCCGCTAAAGACACTAACATCGGATGCCAGTCAAAGGGGATGGGGAGCTGTAGTCGAGGGATCCTATTTCCAGGGCACCTGGGGCCCAGACATCAGAGCAAGCTCTTCAAACTTCAGAGAACTGAAAGCGGTGGAAGAAGCATTAAAAGCTGCATCCTCCATTGTTCAGGGACACCATGTCAGAATATATTCCGACAATATGACCACGGTAGCATACCTTCGTCATCAAGGAGGCAAAAGATTCAGGAAACTAAAAACCTTGGCCTCAAACATTTTTTTTTCTGGGCAGAGAAGCACGTCCTCTCTATTTCAGCAGTTCACCTGAAGGGGTCAGCCAATACCCAGGCAGATTTCCTGAGCAGAAGGGATGTACATCCAGGGGAATGGTGTCTGGACCAGGAGGTCTTTCTCTCCCTGATTTCCGGATGGGGGATCGCAGAGGTATACCTTTTTGCCAACAGTCAGAATGCCAAGCTGCAAACTTATTTCTCCCTAAATATGACAGACAGAGCTCTGGGCATGGATGCGTTCTCTCACCCGTGGAGGTTCAACCTCGTTTATGCATTTCCTCCGATCCCATTGCTATCAAAAACTCTACAGAAGATCCGATCGGAACGAGTTACGGCGATTCTAATCGCACCAACATGGCCAGGGAGGAGTTGGTACAGCGCCCTGTTAGACATGGCCCAGGAAGGTCCAATATGTCTACCTCAGAAGGAAAATCTTCTTCATCAGGGACCGTTGCTGCATCCAAACCTTCACAGATTGAATCTTTCAGCATGGCTTCTGAAGCCGAGATACTAAAGGCAAGAGGTCTCTCAGATGGAGTAATTCATACTCTCCAGAACAGTAGAAAACCCATAACAAATGCCATTTATGCCAAGATCTGGAAGAAGTTTTCATCATGGTATCTTCCAGATATTCCAGACCCATTTCATCCAAATATTGCCAAAATTCTGGACTTCTTGCAGAAGGGTCTAGAGTTGGGTCTTAGGCCTAACACCTTAAAAGTACAGATTTCAGCACTTAGCTCCTATTTCGATCAGGAACTAGCCAAACATCGGTGGATCAGGCGTTTTGTAACTTCAGCGAGTAAAATCCGTCCCAGAGTTCTCAACAATACTCCTCCTTGGGACCTTAATTTGGTCCTTAATAGTCAAACTCGGGACCCCTTCGAACCTTTATCTCAGTCTTCATTAAAGGTTCTTACCCTAAAAACGGTCTTTTTAGTGGCTATTACCTCTGCCAGACGGATAGGAGAACTACATGCCCTATCCATACAAGAGCCTTACTTAAGGGTAACATCTGATAGTATAATCCTTCGTCTAGATCCTACCTTTCTACCTAAAGTAACATCAGACTTTCATAGAGGTCAAGACCTAGTGTTGCCCTCATTCTACCCGGATCCTTCTAATATAAAAGAGGAGTCCTTCCACACTCTGGATGTTCGCAGAGTGGTTCTACATTATCTTTCACAAACAGAGAGTTGGAGGATTGACCAAAATCTCTTCATTCAACTCTCCGGGAAGAACAAAGGCAGAAAGGCTACGAAAAATACTATCGCCAACTGGATTAAACAAGCCATATCTCTGGCATACTCATCCCAGAATCTACCACCTCCTCCATAACTGAAGGCCCATTCTACACGGTCGGTGTCAACATCATGGGCAGAGAGAGGTGATGCTTCTACGGAGCAGATTTGCAGAGCCGCCACCTGGTCATCAGTACATACGTTCACCAGGCACTACAGGCTTGATTTCAATCGGGATTTAACTTTCGGCAGAACAGTTCTGCAAGCGGTTGTCCCCCCCTAGAAATTATTTGTTGGTACTACTCCAGTACCGCTGTCGTGGAAGGTGACTGGAGAAAATAGAATTATTCTTACCGTTAATTCGGTTTCTAGGAACCTTCCACGACAGCACTAATTTCCCTCCCTATCTGATGATTTTATTGGATGATTCCTGCACTTAAGTGGTAACTATACATACTACTGTGTCCAGAAAAAACACTGGAGGTGGCAGGAAGGGGAGGGTATTTAACCTCTTTGTGTTTCCTGTCCCCCATTAGGGCGGGGAGACATCCTCCAGTACCGCTGTCGTGGAAGGTTCCTAGAAACCGAATTAACGGTAAGAATAATTCTATTTTCCCTCACTTCCGGTATTTTTCCCTCCTCATTTAAGCATGCCATCATACATCCATTACTTGAAAAACCATCCCTCGATCAAAACTGTGCCGCTAATTATAGACCTGTCTCTAATCTTCCCTTCATCTCTAAACTCCTCGAACGCCTGGTCCACTCCCGTCTTACCCGCTATCTCTCAGATAACTCTCTTCTCGACCCTCTTCAATCTGGCTTCCGCTCTTTACACTCTACTGAAACTGCCCTCACTAAAGTCTCTAATGACCTACTAACAGCTAAATCTAATGGTCACTACTCCATGCTAATTCTCTTGGATCTCTCTGCAGCATTCGATACTGTGGATCATCAGCTCCTCCTCACTATGCTCCGCTCCATCGGCCTCAAGGACACCGTTCTCTCCTGGTTCTTCTCCTATCTCTCTGACCGATCCTTCACTGTATGTTTTGTTGGTTCCTCCTCCTCTCACCTTCCCCTTACTGTTGGGGTTCCTCAAGGATCAGTCCTAGGCCCCCTCCTCTTCTCGTTGTATACTGCCCCTATTGGACAAACAATCAGTAGATTTGGTTTCCAGTACCATCTCTATGCTGATGACACCCAATTATACACCTCTTCTCCTGTTGTCACGTCGACCTTTTTAGAAAACACCAGTGATTGTCTTACCGCTGTCTCTAACATCATGTCCTCCCTCTATCTGAAACTAAACCTGTCAAAAACTGAACTCCTCGTGTTCTCTCCCTCTACTAACCTACCTTTGCCTGACATTGCCATCTCCGTGTGCGGTTCCACCATTACTCCAAAGCAACATGCCCGCTGCCTTGGGGTCATCCTTGATTCTGACCTTTCATTCACCCCCCACATCTGATCACTGGCTCGCTCTTCTTACCTGCATCTCAAAAACATTTCTAGAATTCGCCCTTTTCTTACTTTCGACTCTGCAAAAACTCTTACTGTTTCACTTATTCATTCTCGTCTGGACTATTGTAACTCTCTACTAATTGGCCTCCCTCTTACCAAACTTTCCCCATTCCAATCTGTCCTGAATGCTGCTGCCAGGATCATATTCCTCACCAACCGTTACACCGATGCCTCTACCTTGTGCCAGTCATTACACTGGCTACCCATCCACTCCAGAATCCAGTACAAAACTACTACCCTCATCCACAAAGCACTCCATGGCTCTGCACCACCCTACATCTCCTCTCTGGTCTCAGTCTACCACCCTACCCGTGCCCTCCGCTCCGCTAATGACCTCAGGTTAGCATCCTCAATAATCAGAACCTCCCACTCCCGTCTCCAAGACTTTACACGTGCTGCGCCGATTCTTTGGAATGCACTACCTAGGTTAATACGATTAATCCCCAATCCCCACAGTTTTAAGCGTACCCTAAAAACTCACTTGTTCAGACTGGCCTACCGCCTCAATGCATTAACCTAACGATCCCTGTGTGGTCTATTTATATATAAAAAAATAAATAAAAAAAAAACCAGGTTCCTCGCATCATGTTCTCATTCACTTTATGCTGTTAATAGCCCTCTGTGTCTGTACTGTTACACACTTAGGCAGTTAACTGGTTCATGCAGCTTTACATGAACACCCGAGCCTTACACTATGGCCGGTCCGAATAACTAAAGCAATTGTTACCATCCACCTCTCGTGTCTCCCCTTTTCCTCATAGTCTGTAAGCTTGCGAGCAGGGCCCTCATTCCTCCTGGTATCTGTTTTGAACTGTATTTCTGTTATGCTGCAATGTCTATTGTCTGTACAAGTCCCCTCTATAATTTGTAAAGCGCTGCGGAATATGTTGGCGCTATATAAATAAAAATTATTATTATTATTATTACTCTTTTGCCCGGGGCCATCAAAAACCTGGAGCCGGCCCTGGCTACTACTGGTCACTACAACGGCAGTTTGCAATTTTCACTCAGCAACATCCACTGCTGCTTGTTTCTAGAAAACACCCATGGAGTCAAAATCATCACTACACCTGTACGTAAATTCCCAAAGGGGTATAATTTCCAAAATTATCACATGAGGGGGATTCTGCACTTCTAGCAATTAGGGTCTCTGTATATGGAGTCCTCAAACTGTTCTAGCCAAATAGCGCTCCATCCCTCCTGAGTCTCTCCGTATGGCTAAGCAGTACTGTACAACCACATACGGGGTATTGCCACATTCTGGACCCACTTCTTGTGTGAAAATGTAAAATCTGGGGCTAAAACAAAATTTTGGTGTTAAAAATGTAGTTATTGTTTCTACACTGCCCAGTGGTATAAAATTCTGTGACACACCTGTGGTGTCAATATGAAAACTGCACCCCTAGATTAATTAATTGACAGGTGTAGTTTGTAAAATTTGGTCACTTATGGGAGTTCTGTTGTTCTGGCCCCTCAGGGGCTCTGCCAATGTGACATGGCACCCTCAAACCATTCCAGCAACATCTGAACTCCAATATGGCGCTTCTTCCCTTCTGAGCTTTGCACTGTGCCTCAAAAGTAGTTTTCGACCACATATGGGGTATCGGTGTGCTTAGGAGACATTGCACAACAAACTTCTGAGTCCATTACCTCCTGCTGTCCTTGTGAAAGTGAAAAAAATGGAAATTGAAAGAACATTTTTGTAGGAATGTTTTTTTCATTTTCACAGACCAGCGTTGTAAGGCTATGTGCACACGATGCGGATTTGCTGCGGATCCGCAGCGGATTTTTCTGCGCAGAAACGCTGCAGATCCGCACTGTGATGTACAGTGCAATGTAAATCAATGGGATGAAAAAATAGCTGTGCGGAATTGCTGCGGATTTCAAAGAAGTGCATGTCACTTCTTTTGTGCGTATCTGTAGCGTTTCTGCACCCCTCCATGTTAAAAATCCGCAGTGGCAAAAACCGCAGATAATACGCACAAAATCCGCATCAATTCCACATAAAAACCACACAAAATCCACATAAAAACCGCGGCAAATCCGCGGCTGCGGATTCTGCCAGGAGATGCAGATTTTGTGTAAAAAAATTCAGCACCTCTTTTCCTACGTGTGCAAATAGCCTTAAATTCTGTGAAGCAACTGTGGGTTCAAGATGCTAACCACACATCTAGGTAAATTCCTTTAACGGTCTAGTTTCCAAAATAAGGTCACTTGTGGGGGTTTTCCACATCAGGGGCTCTCCAAACGCGACAGGACACCCATTCCATGAAAGTCTGGTTTCTAAAACATCACTCCTTCTTTTCTGACCCCTTTTGTGCGCCAAAACAGTAGTTTTCCCCCACATATGGGGTATCAGTGTACTCAGGTGAAATTGCGCAACAAATTGTGTGCTGCAATTTCTGCTTCAACCTTTGTGAAAATGTTAAATTTGGGACTAAAAACATTTTTTGTGGGAAAAGTCTTTTTTTTTTTTTTCACAACTCAATTTTTTAAACTTCTATGAAGCACCTGGGGTTTGAAGACGCTCAATTCACATCTAAATAAGTTCCCTGAGGGGTCTAGTTTCCAAAATGGTGTCATTTATGGGGGAATTCACTGTTTAGGCACATCAGGGGCTCTCAAAACGCGACATGGTGTCCGCTAATTAATCAAGTAAGTTTTACATTCAAAAAGTCAAATGGAGCTCCATCCCTTCCGAGCTCTGTCGTGCGCCCAAACAGCAGTTTTCCCCTACATATGGGGTATCAACATGCTCATTTTATCTCAAGATGCTATGCAATATAATGTCATAAAGAAATGCAGGTCCTAGTGGGTGAATAGTTCATCGGCTATTCCTCTTGATTTGATACTCTGTCTTGTTTTTAATATTTTAACCATATATTGCCGTTCACCCACCTCTTCTCACCCCTTTAATTTTATATCTTCCTTTTTTTCCCCTCCCACCTTTCCATGTCTTCTTTTACATCACCTACCCAGCTCATTTTGACAATTCTTTGTCTTCTCTACAAGCTAGATCTATATTTTTCTCTATAAATACCTTTTTACATACACCTGCATAATACGGCTTTGCTGTCAGTTTGTACTGAAAACCTTTATTATGGTTCTTCGTTTACTGAATCCCATTGTATTTACCCTTCTAATAAGTTAGAGTGAAGAAAAATAATCTTAAACAATAGATACACTTTTATTGCCAGTGAAGGGAACCTCTCACCAGGTTTGTGCCGCTAATGAGAGCAGCATTATGTATAGACCGTAATTCCAGCAAAGTGTCACTTACTGAGCTGCTTGCTGTAGTGTTTATGCAATCACTGTTTTATCAGCAGGAGATTATCACTAGAAGACTAGTAAACCTAGTGCCATGTAGTCCTCCATATTCATGATCTCTATATAACCCTGGCTCAGCATTCAGAGAACTGCTAGACCTCAAGAAGATAAAAACTTGATTGTATCAAAACTATAGCAAGCAGCCCAGTAATTGGGGTCTGTGTTCCTACATCATGCTGCTCTCAGATTACATATCAAAAACCTGATGAGAGATTGCCTTTAAAAAGATCAACCTTGGTGCTTCTTTTATAATGGAGAAAACCGATGACTGCTTGGATGAGCTTTGTTCTTAGTCAGAGCACTGCGTGGGCATTGTGTCATTCAAGAGACCAACACCGCCAGAAAGGAGTGCAAATTTTTTTTTTTTCAAAACTATTTGCCTTATAGCAGTGAATGGATATGTTAGGGGTACAACTTAGTCCATCTTTTGGTATGAAGACGTAGCCTTCTGACTGCTTCGCTCAGATCGCTTTTGTATTCTGAACTGACCCGTACAGAATAGTATGTAATAATGAGCTGACAATAATGGAGGAGAGAAATAATTAGGCTTTGATCCACCATTGGCGATATTTATCATAGTTTTGTAATCTGAATATATTCCCTGTATAGAGCAGAGAAGGATAACAAAGGTGGGGATAACGGGAAGAGTGAGGATGAACAAAAGCCCATTTAGATAGACCTATAATTGGGAATGATCGTTTTGTACTCCTAAAAGAGCCCGACCAGAGCAGACCGCTAAACTACCGCCCATCAGCTTTCATGTAGCTGCTTGTCTGCGGTCGGCCTTTCTAAATGGGTTTTATTGAGCGGCAAAGGTCCAGAGGTCTAGGTAAGCCAAAGATAAAGATGTTTCTTCCTTATCAAAGTTACCCATCATGTGGGCAATCACTTCTGTCAGTGGTGCATTCTGCTGGCTGGGGATCAGCAGATGTTTGCTAACCATTAGGGTTTAGCATTTATTCGGTAGGAGTTCTGAGATACTCTACATTGTTGTTTGCTTCTCACTTCAGTTTTCAGAACTACTAGAAGCAATCACGGACCGGATACCAGCGTGGACCTTTCTGCAATTGGAACGGAAATGGATAAAGCTGGAATGGCTGAGAAGTTATTGGACCTCACAATGGAGATCATCAATCTCCTCACTGGAGAGGTGAGGAATTCTGGAAAGTCTGTGGCATTATTTTTATACTAGATGGTGGCCCGATTCTAACGCATCGGGTATTCTAGAATAGGTATGTAGTTTATTTATGAAGATTTAGTTTATTTAGTTTATTATTTAGTCTAGAAAAAAGACGACTGAGGGGCGATCTAATAACCATGTATAAGTATATAAGGGGACAATACAAATATCTCGCTGAGGATCTGTTTATACCAAGGAAGGTGACGGGCACAAGGGGGCATTCTTTGCGTCTGGAGGAGAGAAGGTTTTTCCACCAACATAGAAGAGGATTCTTTACTGTTAGGGCAGTGAGAATCTGGAATTGCTTGCCTGAGGAGGTGGTGATGGCGAACTCAGTCGAGGGGTTCAAGAGAGGCCTGGATGTCTTCCTGGAGCAGAACAATATTGTATCATACAATTATTAGGTTCTGTAGAAGGACGTAGATCTGGGTATTTATTATGATGGAATATAGGCTGAACTGGATGGACAAATGTCTTTTTTCGGCCTTACTAACTATGTTACTATGTTACTATGTTATTTTAGAATAATACATTGAATACACTGGATTCAGCCAACCGCGACCAATTAGCGAAGCGTGATTCAAATCCCGTGCCAATTCGCGGCCGGACTGCGCCTGTCGCTGATTGTTCGCGGCCGGCCACATAGTATATATCGGGCCACGTAGTATATAGCACAGCCACATAGTGTATGGCACAGCCCACGTAGCGTATGGCACAGCCCACGTAGTATATAGCAATGTGGGCGTCATATCCCTGTTAAAAAAAAAAAAAGAATTAAAATAAAAAATAGTTATATAATCACCTTCCGTTGGCCCCAGGATCCAGGCGAAGCGTTTACCGATGCTCCTCGTGTGCTCTGGTCCCAAGAGTGCATTGCAGTCTCGCGAGATGATGACGTGGCGGTCTTGCAAGACCGCTACATTATCATCTCGCGAGATCGCAATGCATGGAGCAGTCACCGGAGCGTCGCGAGGAGCGGGAAAGGCCTGTTCTGGATCCGAGGGACCGACGGACGGTGAGTATATAACTATTTTTTTATTTTTAACTTTAAATCTTTTTACTATTGATGCTGCATAGGCAGTATCAATAGTAAAAAGTTGGTCACACAGGGTTAATAGCAGCGTTAACGGAGTGCGTTACACCGTGGCATAACGCGGTCCGCTAACGCTGCCATTAACCCTGTGTGAGCGCTGACTGCGGGGAGTAAGGAACAGCCATTTTGCCGCCGGACTGTGCCCGTCGCTGATTGGTCGTGGCAAAACAATCAGCGACTTGGGATTTCCGTGACAGACAGAAAGACGGAAGTGACCCTTAGACAATTATATAGTAGATTCATAAATCAGTCATCACTGACGGAGAGGATTAAATAATACTGGAAATAACAAATTCTACTTAGACATCACTGGAAAGTTGAGTGCAAAAAAAAGATTCCCATTGCTGGTCCGGCATCTAGGCTTCTCCTCTGAGGCACCAGGACCACGGCAGTCATCACTTGTGTGGCTGGATGCAGGGCCGAAGATGAATGTCTGGTCACAACAGTACACAGTACATTTTAAAAGTCACATCACATGCTTAGTAGTAATAAGATGTTATCCGAGCGTCATCGGCATGCTTGAATAATATGTTTGAGTCCCTGTGACTGCATGCCTCGTGGCTGTTCGACTGCTACAACACATACAGGGGTTGACTAACAAACAGATCAGACCTGCGAGCACATTTGCTCATCACTAATACTTAGTGATATAAGGTCCACCTATGTGCAACAAAGAGTCACATTCCGTTAGTATAAGTACACCTGCTCCAAAGGGCCCTGGATCTGCAACACCACTGAACAGGCGACATGGTGACCAAAGAGCTCTATTGACTAGTCAGAGACTATATTATATTGACTTGTCAGATACTATTATGTATGTATGTACTCGAGTATAAGCTGACCCCCTAAAAAAAAAATTGGGAAAACTTAATGACTCGAGTATAAGCCTAGGGTGGGAAATGCAGCAGCTACTGGTACGTTTAAAAAAAAAAAATAAAAATAGATACCAATAAAAGTAAAATTGATTGAGTCATCAGTAGGTTAAGTGTTTTTGAATATCCATATTAAATCAGGAGCCCCATATAATGCTCCATACAGTTCATGATGGGCCCCATAAGATGCTCCATATTAAAATATGCCCCATATAATGCTGCACAAAGCTTAATAATGGCCCCATAAGATGCTCCATAGAAACATTTGCCCTATACAATGCTGCATAAAGGTTGATGGCCCCATAAGATGCCCCATAAAATGCTCCATAGATTATGCCCCATTAGATGCTCAATAGATTATGGCCCCATAAGATGCTCCATACATTATGCCCCATAAGATGCTCCATACATTATGCCCCATATGCTGTGATTAAAATAAAAAAATCACGTACTCGCCTCTCGTCGATCAGGCCCCCGGCTCTTGCGATATTCACCTCTCCCCGTTCCACCGCTGCGCGCCGCTCTGTCTTCCGGCTCTGACTGTTCAGGCAGAGGGCGCACACTAACTATGTCATTTCGCCCTCTGACCTGAACAGTCACAGGCAGAGGATGAGGAAGACGGACCGGCACGCAGCAGTGGAACGGGGTCAGGTGAATATCGGAATGCTCACCTCCCCCATTATACTCACCTGCTCCCGGCGCGGTCCCTGGCAGCGTCTCACTGTCAGATGATCTCAGGGACCCAGCAGCATCTTCCTATGTTCAGCTGTCACGTACCGCTCATTAAAGTAATGAATATGCGTCCACATGACCGCTGAACACAGGAACAAGCTGCCGGAGACCATCGGACATGCAGAGACTGCGCCAGGAGCAGGTCAGTATGTGACAGCTGCCCCTCCCCCGCTGACCCCCTCCCCCCATTATAAGGTCATAGCCTAGGAAGGGACCATGGATATCCCCCCCCCCCCCCCCCCCCCCGGCTACAAATACAAGCCAACCCCAGAAATGGTGTGAAATACGCCAATTCCGGCACTTGGCCTTTCTCTTCCCACTGCCCTGTAGCGGTGGCATATGGGGTAATAGTTGGGGGTTGATGTCACCTTTGAATTGTAGGGTGACATCAACCCGACTTGGTAATGGAGAGGTGTCAATAAGACACCTATCCATTACTAATTCTATAGTTGTTAATGGGTTAAATAAACACACACAAGCAGAATAAAGTATTTTAATGAAGTAAAACACCACACAGTTTTGCCATCTTTATTCTGCCAATCCATGCGATGCCCTCGATCTCCTGGAAAAAATAATGAACCATCACAAATACTCGCTGGTCCGACGAAGTCCATTTAATAACGAGTGTCCCACGACGATCTCCCCTATAGAGCTATCACATCAAGAGATATGACTGCTCTATAGGCCTCTCGCAATGTACTGACAGGAGACAATGGCTCCTGCAGTGCATCACTGAAGAGGTTTCCTGAGTTCAGGCTCTCACTTTATGGCAACGCTGCATGAGAATTTTCCCACGTAGCGGTGCCGCAAGTGACAGAACTATACTGTACTCACAGCGGCAGAAGGATACAGTACGGAAGGATAACTTCTGTCATTGTATCACCGGAGCCCCTGGAGAGCGGTCGCATCTGCCGATGTGACAGCTCGCCACAGGAGATCGTCATGGGACACTCTGTTATGAAAGGTAATTCAGTACCACAATGGACATAGAGGTCAGCGCACATACAGTGACCTGGCAATAACCCAAAAAACAAGAACGAGCTCTGAGACGTGGGAAATCTGTTGACCGCAATCCCTAATCCTCTCCAACCACACTAAAGGCAGCCGTGGATTGCGCCTAACGCTACCTATGCAACTCGGCACGGCCTGAGAAACTAGCTAGCCTGAAGATAGAAAATAAGCCTACCTTGCCTCAGAGAAATACCCCAAAGGAAAAGGCAGCCCCCACATATAACGACTGTGAGTTAAGATGAAAAGACAAACGTAGAGATGAAATAGATTTAGCAAAGTGAGGCCCAACTTTCTGAACAGAGCGAGGATAGGAAAGGTAACTTTGCGGTCAACACAAAACCCTACAAAAACCACGCAAAGGGGGCAAAAAGACCCTCCGTACCGAACTAACGGCACGGAGGTACACCCTCTGCGTCCCAGAGCTTCCAGCAAGCAGTAAAAAACAAATTGACAAGCTGGACAGAAAAAAACAGCAAACAAATAGCAAAGAGGAACTTAGCTATGCAGAGCAGCAGGCCACAGGAACGATCCAGGAGGAAACGGGTCCAATACTAGAACATTGACTGGAGGCCAGGATCAAAGCACTAGGTGGAGTTAAATAGAGCAGCACCTAACGACTTCACCACATCACCTGAGGAAGGAAACTCAGAAGCCGCAGTACCACTTTCCTCCACCAACGGAAGCTCACAGAGAGAACCAGCCGAAGTACCACTCGTGACCACAGGAGGGAGCTCTGCCACAGAATTCACAACAGTACCCCCCCCCTTGAGGAGGGGTCACCGAACCCTCACCAGAGCCCCCAGGACGACCAGGATGAGCCACATGAAAGGCACGAACAAGATCGGGAGCATGGACATCAGAGGCAAAGACCCAGGAATTATCTTCCTGAGCATAACCCTTCCACTTAACCAGATACTAAAGTTTCCGCCTTGAAACACGAGAATCCAAAATCTTCTCCACACTGTACTCCAACTCCCCCTCCACCAAAACCGGGGCAGGAGGATCAACAGATGGAACCATAGGTGCCACGTATCTCCGCAACAATGACCTATGGAATACGTTATGTATGGAAAAAGAATCTGGAAGGGTCAGACGAAAAGACACAGGATTAAGAACCTCAGAAATCCTATACGGACCAATGAAACGAGGTTTAAACTTAGGAGAGGAAACCTTCATAGGAATATGACGAGAAGATAACCAAACCAAGTCCCCAACCCGAAGTCGGGGACCCACACAGCGTCTGCGATTAGCGAAACGTTGAGCCTTCTCCTGGGACAAAGTCAAATTGTCCACTACATGAGTCCAAATCTGCTGCAACCTGTCCACCACAGTATCCACACCAGGACAGTCCGAAGACTCAACCTGCCCTGAAGAGAAACGAGGATGGAACCCAGAGTTGCAGAAAAACGGTGAAACCAAGGTAGCCGAGCTGGCCCGATTATTAAGGGCGAACTCAGCCAAAGGCAAAAAGGACACCCAGTCATCCTGATCAGCAGAAACAAAGCATCTCAGATATGTTTCCAAGGTCTGATTGGTTCGTTCGGTCTGGCCATTAGTCTGAGGATGGAAAGCCGAGGAAAAAGACAAGTCAATGCCCATCCTACCACAAAAGGCTCGCCAAAACCTCGAAACAAACTGGGAACCTCTGTCAGAAACGATATTCTCTGGAATGCCATGTAAACGAACCACATGCTGGAAAAACAATGGCACCAAATCAGAGGAGGAAGGCAATTTAGACAAGGGTACCAAATGGACCATCTTAGAGAAGCGATCACAGACCACCCAAATGACTGACATCTTTTGAGAGACGGGAAGATCTGAAATAAAATCCATAGAGATATGTGTCCAAGGCCTCTTCGGGACCGGCAAGGGCAAAAGCAACCCACTGGCACGAGAACAGCAGGGCTTAGCCCGAGCACAAATCCCACAGGACTGCACAAAAGTACGCACATCCCGCGACAGAGATGGCCACCAAAAGGATCTAGCCACTAACTCTCTGGTACCAAAGATTCCAGGATGACCAGCCAACACCGAACAATGAACCTCAGAGATAACTTTATTCGTCCACCTATCAGGGACAAACAGTTTCTCCGCTGGGCAACGATCAGGTTTATTAGCCTGAAATTTTTGCAGCACCCGCCGCAAATCAGGGGAGATGGCAGACACAATTACTCCCTCTTTGAGGATACCCGCCGGCTCAGATACACCCGGAGAGTCGGGCACAAAACTCCTAGACAAAGCATCCGCCTTCACATTTTTAGAGCCCGGAAGGTATGAAATCACAAAGTCAAAACGGGCAAAAAATTAACGACCAACGAGCTTGTCTAGGATTCAACCGCTTGGCGGACTCGAGATAAGTCAAGTTCTTATGATCAGTCAAGACCACCACGTGATGCTTAGCTCCTTCAAGCCAATGACGCCACTCCTCGAATGCCCACTTCATGGCCAGCAACTCTCGATTGCCCACATCATAATTTCGCTCAGCAGGCGAAAACTTCCTGGAAAAGAAGGCGCATGGTTTCATCACCGAGCAATCAGAACTTCTCTGCGACAAAATTGCCCCTGCTCCAATCTCAGAAGCATCAACCTCGACCTGGAACGGAAGAGAAACATCTGGTTGACACAACACAGGGGCAGAAGAAAAACGACGCTTCAACTCTTGAAAAGCTCCCACCGCAGCAGAAGACCAATTGACCAAATCGGCACCTTTCTTGGTCAAATCGGTCAATGGTTTAGCAATACTAGAAAAATTGCAGATGAAGCGACGATAAAAATTAGCAAAGCCCAGGAACTTTTGCAGACTTTTCAGAGATGTCGGCTGAGTCCAATTATGGATGGCTTGGACCTTAACAGGGTCCATCTCGATAGAAGGGGAAAAGATGAACCCCAAAAATGAAACCTTCTGAACACCAAAGAGACACTTTGATCCCTTCACAAACAAAGAATTAGCACGCAGGACCTGAAACACCGTTCTGACCTGCTTCACATGTGACTCCCAATCATCCGAGAAGATCAAAATGTCATCTAAGTACACAATCAGGAATTTATCCAGGTACTCTCGGAAGATGTCATGCATAAAGGACTGAAACACTGATGGAGCATTGGCAAGTCCGAATGGCATTACTAGATACTCAAAATGGCCCTCGGGCGTATTAAATGCAGTTTTCCACTCATCGCCTCGCTTAATACGCACAAGATTATACGCACCACGAAGATCTATCTTGGTGAACCAACTAGCCCCCTTAATCCGAGCAAACAAATCAGATCACAACGACAAGGGGTACTGAAATTTAACCGTGATCTTATTTAGAAGGCGGTAATCTATACAAGGTCTCAGTGAACCATCCTTCTTGGCTACAAAAAGGAACCCTGCTCCTAATGGCGACGATGACGGGCGAATATGCCCCTTCTCCAAAGACTCCTTCACATAACTCCGCATAGCGGCGTGCTCAGGTACAGATAAATTAAACAGTCGACCTTTTGGGAATTTACTACCAGGAATCAAATCGATAGCACAATCACAATCCCTATGCGGAGGTAGGGTATCGGACTTGGGCTCATCAAATAAATCCCGGTAATCAGACAAGAACTGAGGAACCTCAGAAGGGGTGGATGACGAAATAGTCAGAAATGGGACATCACCATGTACCCCCTGACAACCCCAGCTGGACACAGACATGGATTTCCAATCTAATACTGGATTATGGACTTGTAGCCATGGCAACCCCAACACGACCACATCATGCAGATTATGCAACACCAGAAAGCGAATAACCTCCTGATGTGCAGGAGCCATGCACATGGTCAGCTGGGTCCAGTACTGAGGCTTATTCTTGGCCAAAGGCGTAGCATCAATTCCTCTCAATGGAATAGGACACTGCAAGGGCTCCAAGAATAACCCACAACGCCTAGCATACTCCAAGTCCATCAAATTCAGAGCAGCGCCTGAGTCCACAAATGCCATGACAGAATACGATGACAAAGAGCAGATCAAGGTAACAGACAGAAGAAATTTTGACTGTACCGTACCAATGGTGGCAGACCTAGCGAAGCGCTTAGGACAATCAGAGATGGCATGAGTGGAATCACCACAGTAGAAACACAGCCCATTCAGACGTCAGTGTTCTTGCCGTTCAACTCTGGTCAAAGTCCTATCGCACTGCATAGGCTCAGGTTCAAGCTCAGGTAATACCGCTAAATGGTGCACAGATTTACGCTCGCGCAAGCGTCGACCGATCTGAATGGCCAAAGACATAGACTCATTCAGACCAGCAGGCATAGGAAATCCCACCATGACATCCTTAAGGGCTTCAGAGAGACCTTTTCTGAAAATAGCTGCGAGCGCACCTTCATTCCACTGAGTGAGTACGGACCACTTTCTAAATTTCTGACAATATACCTTTATTTCATCCTGACCCTGACACAGAGCCAGCAAATTCTTCTCTGCCTGATCCACAGAATTAGGCTCATCGTACAGCAATCCGAGCGCCAGGAAAAATGCATCGATATTACTTAATGCAGGATCTCCTGACGCAAGAGAAAATGCCCAGTCCTGAGGGTCGCCATGCAAAAAAGAAATAACGATCCTAACTTGTTGAACTGGGTCACCAGAGGAGCGAGGTTTCAAAGCCAGAAATAGTTTACAATTATTTTTGAAACTCAGAAATTTAGTTCTATCTCCAAAAAACAAATCAGGAATAGGAATTCTCGGTTCTAACATAGAATTCTGAACCACAAAGTCTTGAATACTTTGTACTCTTGCCGTGAGCTGATCCACACATGAAGACAGACCTTTAATGTCCATCGCTACACCTGTGTCCTGAACCACCCAAATGTCTAGGGGAAAAAAAAGGCAAAACACAGTGCAAAGAAAAAAAAAATGGTCTCAGAACTTCTTTTTTCCCTCTATTGAGAATCATTAGTACTTTGGGCCTCCAGTACTGTTATGAAAGGTAATTCAGTACTACAATGGACATAGAGGTCAGCGCACATACAGTGACCTGGCAATAACCCAAAAAACAAGAACGAGCTCTGAGACGTGGGAAATCTGTTGACCGCAATCCCTAATCCTCTCCAACCACACTAAAGGCAGCCGTGGATTGCGCCTAACGCTACCTATGCAACTCGGCACGGCCTGAGAAACTAGCTAGCCTGAAGATAGAAAATAAGCCTACCTTGCCTCAGAGAAATACCCCAAAGGAAAAGGCAGCCCCCACATATAATGACTGTGAGTTAAGATGAAAAGACAAACGTAGAGATGAAATAGATTTAGCAAAGTGAGGCCCAACTTTCTGAACAGAGCGAGGATAGGAAAGGTAACTTTGCGGTCAACACAAAACCCTACAAAAACCACGCAAAGGGGGCAAAAAGACCCTCCGTACCGAACTAACGGCACGGAGGTACACCCTCTGCGTCCCAGAGCTTCCAGCAAGCAGTAAAAAACAAATTGACAAGCTGGACAGAAAAAAACAGCAAACAAATAGCAAAGAGGAACTTAGCTATGCAGAGCAGCAGGCCACAGGAACGATCCAGGAGGAAACGGGTCCAATACTAGAACATTGACTGGAGGCCAGGATCAAAGCACTAGGTGGAGTTAAATAGAGCAGCACCTAACGACTTCACCACATCACCTGAGGAAGGAAACTCAGAAGCCGCAGTACCACTTTCCTCCACCAACGGAAGCTCACAGAGAGAACCAGCCGAAGTACCACTCGTGACCACAGGAGGGAGCTCTGCCACAGAATTCACAACAACACTCCTTATTAAATGGATTACATCGGATCAGGGAGTATACTGTTGGTTTATTATTTTAAATTTTTTTTTCAGGCGATTGAGGGCTTCGGGGATTAGCTGTATGGTGAGTATATACTGTATGTTGTATGTACTGTATATGTGTGTGTATATGTGTTTTTTTTTTTTTTTTTGTTTGGTTTTTTTCACACTTCAACACAGTAGCCGGATGATGGGACTACTACTGTCCCATCATCCGGCTAGCTGTCAATGTAGCAGGCATAGCCGGATGGCAAAACACACACACACACAACACACACGCACACACACACACACACACACACACACACACACACACACACACACACACACACACACACACACACACACACACACACACACTTACACACACATTACACACACATTACACACTCACACTCACACACATTACACACACATTACACACTCACACACTCACACACACTCACACACACTCACACACACTCACTCACACTCACACACACTCACTCACACTCACTCACACACACACACACACACAGTCTTCCCCCTCCCGATCTGCAGCGTTTCTCGCAGGCACATCCGCAGCAAATCCGCAGATCTTTTTTAAACCTGCGCATTGGCCTGACACATTGGAAGTCAATGGGTGCAGAAACGCTACAGATCTGCAAAAAGAATTGACATACTGAGGAAAAAAACGCTGCGATTCCATGCGTGTTTTTTTTCCCCCGCAGCATGTGCACACCAAATGTCAATTTCACACTGACCAACATTGCTTGTGCACTACACTGCTGATTTGATGCAATTCCGCGTGTCCAAAAACACTGAGGATCTGCATAAAAATCCGCAACATGTGCACATACCCTAAATGTATCATTCTGGTATGATTTTAGTAGGGGACAAGTCCCCTATACAGCGAAGTACTTTAATCTGTCTTGGGGGTAACAGAGTCCTCTTAATTATTTGTTCTTTGGTCTTCAAAAACAATAGGCACAGGCCAAGTTCACACCTGGATTTCCCCTGTAGATTCTGCACCTAAACTCTCTGGCAATTTACAGTACAATACAATTAAGTGGGTATTTTGTAATCCAATCCACAGTGAAAACTTTCTGCAACGTGTGAACACAGCTTTAAGCTCTTTTAAGGGACAGGCAGATTGGGGCATGATGGAAAACTGACAGAGTAAGCTTTAGGCTCTCGTTGGAGGACCACTATAGTGTAAGGTGTGAAACCAATGTGCGGAACCAGAAAATCAGTTTCCATGCTGTTCCCAGTGTTTAGGGCCAGGAGTTCAGAATGTCATGACGCCGCTTTTTCTATTAAACTTGGCAAAATCTATAAAAAAAACCACAAGGATTTCTGGCCCTGGATGATGTTTGCTGTTTGTATTCATGTGCAGGACTGTGTAATCATGAAGAAAACCGATCAGGACGTCTCAGTCAGCAAACCTGGTTCTGAAGGATGGAGCAAGACCCAGAACCGCATAACCGTGCGTCTGCCCCATTCACTAATGCACGAGAGGAACAATGATGACAAAATCTTAGCGCTTACATATAAGATCATTCATCTTTTGACTGGCGAGGTGAGAACTGCTGGGGCGGGACACAGTGCCACATGGGAGCTGCCTGGATGATAATTCTAGAACTGTGTCAGGTTTCTATACGGGGTCATCAGAAAATGGATCAGGCAAAATTCGAGTTCCCCTGTTCACACACATATTCCTGAGAAATTCAATTTGTAGAGAAGTTATTCTCTGTGAATTTAATGTTTCTTATTATTCTCTGGTGTCTCTCCAAACTCCAGAGCATAATACTTGTAAATCAAATTTGTTTTTAGTATATTCACTCATTTCTAAGTGCAAATCTTATTTTAGGCCTAGTTGTCAGTGTGGAAGTTGCAAGTCCTGATATAAACAATGGGTCACAATCCCTATAAATGGCCTATATCCCTAGATAGCCGTGGTCTTGTTGCTATACCCCCCTATGTCCCAATACTAACGAATGCTCGGCTGAGTGCTCGTGTGTTCTGTGGGCAGAGCGGAGTGGGACACTATCAGACATCTCTGGCAGCAGCCCATCTAGCTGGAGAACAAGAGGAGTGGATTCTTTATTTCAAAGTTCCCGATCCTTCTCTACCTCATCTTTTGTTAGAAAAGAGTCTTGAAGCCTCCAGAGACATCAGCGTGTTGTCTAATCCCACCAAATAAATGACTGTACCCTGTATGTTGACTTTAAGGGTGTCACAGTCTTATCTGTTTTCTCAGGAATGGAATTATTTAGAAGATAAGAATCCATACAAGGACATGATTGAGAATCAGCAGTCTGTGCAATCACACGGTAAGAGGTGGTGACCATTTTCCGGGGTCACCTAGGTTCACCTACTACCCAGTCATCAGACTACGAGTGTGCTCATACAGTGTGTCTGCATGTGTCCGTTTCCCATAGATTGTCCCAGTAATGGAAATACCCCAGAGAGAGGTTCCAGCTCTTTAGATTCCCAGAGTTTCAAACAGGAAAACAACAACACTCAGGAGCATCAGGTTAGTAGTGATGAGGTTAAATGGCAAAATATTGCCGTAAATCTACTTGTGCAGATCTTCTGTCCTAATATTGATTCTCAAAAAATGCATCAAGTGTGACAACTTTATTTATTGCTATTGTTACTCAGGATGAAAACCTGCTCAACATTAAAGTGGAAGTTGTAGATGAAGACGAGGAGGATATTAGTAATGAGGAGAGTCCTACTGATAGGAGTCCAGGTGAGTAACAGACTCCACCACACAACTGTAGAGACTCTACATCTTCCTCTGTATCACAAAGTGGTCTACATCCTCCTGTATCTTCTATGTTCTTCCTTCCATGTCAATAGTGGACATACACATATTTCATCTTTATTTAAAGAGTGTAAATGTAAAAGTGATACGATTCAAATTTGGTGAAATTAGATTGTAGGACTGGCCATTCAAGACTCTTCCATTTCTTCTTTTCCAGCCTTTACGTCATTAAAGTGGCACGTTTAGGGTCATCGACACATTGCAAGGTCCTCTTTAATCAGCTGCAATGCTCTAACAAATTGGTGTTATCGCAAACATCATTTGGGGCAATGAAGAATTCCTAGCAATTTCTGTGATATGTGTGTGTGTGTGTGTGTGTATATATATATATATATATATATATATATATATATATATATATATATATATATATATATATATATATATATATATATATATATATATATGTATGTGTGTATGTGTATGTATGTATGTGTGTATATATATATATATATATATATATATATATATATATATATACACATACATACATACATACATACATACATACATACATACATACATACATACATACACATATATATATATATCACACACACACACACACACACACACACACACACACACACACACACACACACACACACACACACACACACACACACACACACACACAGAGTTAGGTCCATATATATTTGGACAGAGACAACATTTTTTCTAATTTTTCGTTATAGACATTACCACAATGAATTTTAAACAAAACAATTCAGATGCAGTTGAAGTTCAGACTTTCAGCTTTCATTTGAGGGTATCCACATTAAAATTGGATGAGGGTTTTAAGAGTTTCAGCTCCTTAACATGTGCCACCCTGTTTTTAAAGGGACGAAAAGTAATTGGACAATTGACTCCAAGGCTATTTCATGGACAGGTGTGGGCATTCCCTTCGTTATGTCATTCTCAATTAAGCAGATAAAAGGCCTGGAGTTAATTTGAGGTGTGGTGCTTGCATTTGGAAGGTTTTTCTGTGAAGTAAACATGCAGTCAAAGGAGCTCTCCATGCAGGTGAAACAAGCCATCCTTAAGCTGCAGAAACAGAAAAAACCCATCCGAGAAATTGTTACAATATTAGGAGTGGCAAAATCTACAGTTTGGTACATCCTGAGAAAGAAAGAAAGCACTGGTGAAGTCATCAATGCAAAAAGACCTGGGCACCCACGGAAGACAACAGTGGTGGATGATCGCAGAATGATCTCCATGGTGAAGAGAAACCCCTTCACACCAGCCAACCAAGTGAACAACACTCTACAGGAGGTAGGCATATCAATATCCAAATCTACCATAAAGAGAAGACTGCATGAAAGTAAATACAGAGGGTTCACTGCACGGTGCAAGCCACTCATAAGCATCAAGAATAAAAAGGCTAGACTGGACTTTGCTAAAAAAAAACATCTAAAAAAGCCAGCACAGTTCTGGAAGAACATTCTTTGGATAGATGAAACCAAGATCAACCTCTACTAGAATGATGGAAAGAGAAAAGTATGGCGAAGGCGTGGTACAGCTCATGATCCAAAGCATACCACATAATCTGTAAAACACGGCGGAGGCAGTGTGATGGCTTGGGCATGCATGGCTGCCAGTGGCACTGGGTCACTAGTGTTTATTGATGATGTGACACAGGACAGAAGCAGCCGAATGAATTCTGAGGTATTCAGAGACATACTGTGTGCTCAGATCCAGCCAAATGCAGCCAAACTGATTGGTCATCGTTTCATACTACAGATGGACAATGACCCAAAACATAAAGCCAAAGCAACCCAGGAGTTTATTAAAGCAAAAAAGTTGAATGTTCTTGAATGGCCAAGTCAGTCACCTGATCTCAACCCAACTGAGCATGCAATTCACTTGTTAAAGACTAAACTTCAGACAGAAAGGCCACAAACAAACAGCAACTGAAAACCACCGCAGTGAAGGCCTGGCAGAGCATCAAAAAGGAGGAACCCCAGCATCTGGTGATGTCCATGAGTTCAAGACTTCAGGCAGTCATTGCCAACAAAGGGTTTTCAACCAAGTACTAAAAATAAACATTTTATTTAAAATTATTGAATCTGTCCAATTACTTTTGGTCCCTTTAAAAACAGGGTGGCACATGTTAAGGAGCTGAAACTCCTAAACCCTTCATCCAATTTTAATGTGGATACCCTCAAATGAAAGCAGAAAGTCTGAACTTCAACTGCATCTGAATTGCTTTGTTTAAAATTAATTGTGGTAATGTCTATAACCAAAATTAGAAAAATGTTGTCTCTGTCCAAATATATATGGCCCTAACTGTGTGTGTGTGTGTACAAATATATATATATATATATATATATGAGTGTATATACATATACACTCTAGATGGTGGCCCGATTCTAATGCATCGGGCATTCTAGAATATGCATGCCCACGTAGTATATTGCCCAGCCACGTGGTATATTACCCAGCCACGTATGTAACAGGATAAAAAAAACTAAAACATATACTCACCATCCGAGGGCCACTTGTAGTCCTGCCGCTTGTGTGCGGTGCACGCGTCAGCTTCTGGTCCCAGGGTTAGTATGAGCGCAGGACCTGTGATGACGTCGCGGTCACATGACTGTGACGTCATGGAAGGTCCTTCTCACATAGCATCCTTGCCACCGGAACCTGCCGCTTGCACTGCCGAGGAGAGGACGCGACGGCGGAGGGTGAGAATAACCTTCTTTTTTTTATTTTTTTTTATTATTATTATTTGTAACATTAGATCTCTTTACTATTGATACTGCATATGCATCATCAATAATAAAAAGTTGGTCACACAGGGTTAATAGCTGCGTTAATGGAGGGCGTTACACCGCGGTCCATTAACGCTGACATTAACCCTGTGTGAGGGCTGACTGGAGGGGAGTATGGAGCGGGCACTGACTGCGGGGAGTAAGGAGCTGCCATTTTTCCGCCAGACTGTGCCGGTCGCTGATTGGTCGTGGCTGTTTAGCGACCAATCAGCAACTTGGATTTCCATGACAGACAGAAGCCGTGACCAATGAATATCTGTGACAGACAGACAGAAAGACGGAAGTGACCCGTAGACAATTATATAGTAGATTTGACAAGGCTTGCCAGTCTTGATGAATGTGATGGCGTAAGATGCAAGCCACCCTTGTGGGTAAAGGGGATTAGGCTGTGTGCACACGTTCCGGATTTTTCACGTTTTTTAAAACCACTAAAAAAAAACGCTCACATTAAGCATCCTATTAAAAGAATGTAATCCGCATTTTGTATGCACATGCTGCGTTTTTTTTCCTGAGCGGAAACGCATTCCGGAAAAAAACGCAGCATGTTCATTAATTTGCGGAATCGCAGGGATTCCGCACACAAAGGAGTGCATTGATCCACTTACTTCCTGCATGGGGCTATGCCCACCATGCGGGCAGTAAGCGGATCATGTGCGGATGGTACCCAGGGTGGAGGAGAGGAGAGTCTCCTCCACGGACTGGGCACCATATCACTGTAAAAAACCACGTGACCGTGACGTCATCCCAGGTCCTTCGCACACAGCATCCCTGGGAATGGAAGCCGCCGCGTGCACCGCTGAGGAGATCGGGAGCCGCCGGAAGGTGATAATAACCTTTTTTTTTTTTTATTATTATTTTTAACATTATATCTTTTTACTATTGATGCGGCATAGGTAACATCAATAGTAAAAAGTTGGTCACACTTGTCAAACACCATGTTTGACAAGTGTGACCAACCTGTCAGTCACAGTCAGTTTTCCAAGCGATGCTACAGATTGCTTGGAAAATGCTAGCATTCCGCAAGCTAATTCCGCTTGTAAAACGCTAGTGTGTAGCGGGAATACGCATGCCAATTCCGCATGCGATATACCTGCGGCAGGAGTTGCGGAATTGCCGCAGAAATTTCCTCGGCAATTCTGCAACGTGTGCACTTAGCCTAATAGGTGTGTACCTCTTAACCCGTTAATGATCAAAAGTGAATGTACTTTTTTGGCCGGATTATTATTATTTTTTTTTTTTTATCCATTTTGGTCTCTCACTTTTTTATTTATGTGGCTGTGTGAGGCTTGTTTTATGATGGTTTTTTTTTTTACATTTTTTGGGATAGACCTAAATTACTTTGTGATTTGTCATTTTTCTTTTTCTATATTTTTTAACTGTTCATGATTCAGAGTAAATGACCTGTTGAATGAATTCTCCAGGTTATTACAGTAAGCGTGGTGGATTCCTAATATGTGTGGGTTCATTTTTCCTGTGTATGCATGTAAATATGTATGTATTATACACATTTATTTATTTTGCATTATTTTCTTCCATAGATGGTAAAAGCATTCTGGGGAAAAAATAATCCATTTTCTTTTATTGTTCCCTTCTTCCTCTCTAATTGGGGTCTCCATAGGAGCCCCAGTTACAGGGTAAAACAGTCATTGGCCGATCTGCTCAGGGTCTGTTAGGAGCCAGCAGCTTTGCTATACCAGCACATAACCAACAATTATGTGATTGTCATGTCCTATAGACGCATTGGCAATGCGTGCACCTCATAGTCCTCAGTGAGCTCTGTTGCTGGGGAAAGAGGAGACTGCCATCTACACCCAAAGGTCCCTTGGGGACCAGACTTGCGGAGACTAAATTGCATCCATTGTTTTTTATATTATCAATCATTCGGGGTTCAAGCCTAGGAACTAGTGCCATACATTTACTTGGTCTTCTCTTTCAGCTTCTGTGTGCCACCACAAGAAATGTTCTCTAGTCAGTCTGGACTACATGGTGTCAATGTCTAGTTGCCTGGCAGCCGCTTCCAAGGGCATCTGTCAGCTGAACTTTACTTCCCAAACTATTTGTATGTGCATTTAGCTCTTTCAAAAGCAAGTCCAGTATTACCTTTAACTAGACAGTCAGTTCCTTCGTAATTGAGACATCAGTCTTTTAATTGATATGCAAATGAAGCTGAAGAGCTATTTGTAGATCTGAAGCTTTGGTCACTCCAGCTCTATTCCTCACCCATCTCCGCCTACTGCTTGACTGACAGGCTATAAGCTGCATTTTTTTTTTAGGCAATGGAGCCTCCAGTCAAGCAAAAGGAGGCAGAGCTGGGCTGGGAATAGAGCTGGAATGAAAGAATCTTCTGATCACAAATATTTTTTCAGCCTCATCAAATAGAACACTAATTTCTCAGTATTAGGCCGGCTTCACACTCAGCGTATGAAAATACGGTCCGTATATTACGGCCGTAATACGCTGAAAAGTCCCGAAATTAGTGGTCCGTAGCTCCTCCGTAGGCAGGGTGTTTCAGCGTTTTTTGCGCATGGCATCCTCCGTATGTAATCCGTATGTCATCCGTACTGCGTGTTTTTATCGCAGGCTTGCAAAACCGACATACGGCTATACAAGGGATCCATGTGTTAAAAAAAAAAATAAAAAAAAAAAAAAACATATATATACTGTATATAGACACATATATGTATATATATTAATATTTCATCCAGCGCGATATAGCAGAAAGCCGGTAATTCAATTACCGGCTTTTGCTTTCTCCTTCCTAAACCCGACATGATATGAGACATGGTCTACATACAGTAAACCATCTCATATCCCCATTTTTTTTGCATATTCCACACTACTAATGTCAGTAATGTGTCTATGCAAAATTTGGCCGTTCTAGCTAGTAAATTAAGGGGTTAAATGGCGGAAAAAATTGGCGTGGGCACAAATTAATAATGGAGAGGCGTCAATTATGACACCTATCCATTATTAATCCAATACTAGTAAAGGGTTAAAAAAACACAAACTCATTATTAAAAATTATTTTAATGAAATAAAAACAAAGGTTGTTGTATTATTTTATTTAACGCCCAATCCAATCACTGAAGACCCTCGTTCTGTAACAAAAAAAACATAATAAACCAACAATATCCTTACCTTCCGCAGATCTGTAAAGTCCAACGATGTAAATCCATCTGAAGGGGTTAAAATATTTTGCAGACACGAGCTTTGCTAATGCAACGTTGCTCATGTCTGCAAAACCCCGGGGAATGAAGGTAAAGTACCGTAGGTCATTGACCTATATTTACCTGCATTTGCGGTGAGGCGCCCTCTGCTGGCTGTTCCTAGATCGTGGGAACTTTCCTAGAAAGCTCCCTGGCTCGAGATCATAAGAGGGCACCCTCTGCTGGTTGTCCTCATATGACGCCTCTCCATTATTAATTTGGCTTAATGTCACCTTACAATAGCAAGGTGGCATTAACCCTTCATTACCCCATATCCCACCGCTACACGGGAATGGGAAGAGAGTGGCCAAGTGCCAGAATAGGTGCATCTTCCCGATGTGCCTTTTCTGGGGTGGCTGGGGGCAGGTGTTTTAGCCAGGGGGGGGCCAATAACCGTGGACCCTCTCCAGGCTATTAATATCTGCCCTCAGTCACTGGCTTTACTACTCTGGCGGAGAAAATTGTGCGGGAGCCCACGCCAATTTTTTTCGCCATTTAACCCCTTAATTTACTAGCTAGAATGGCCAAATTTTGCATAGACACATTACTGACATTAGTAGTGTGGAATGTGCAAAAAAAATGGGGATATGAGATGGTTTACTGTATGTAAACCATGTCTCATATCATGTCGGGTTTTAGGAAGGAGAAAGCAAAAGCTGGTAATTGAATTACCGGCTTTAAAGCTCTCTAGCGCTGAAAGAAATATATATATATATATATATATATATATATATATATATATATATATATATATATATATATATATATATATATATATATATATATATATAATCTATTCTATGTGTACACATTTATTCTCCCTATTCTTCTGTAAGCGGTCAGTGTGATTTTACTGTACACCGCACTGAATTACCGGCTTTTCTCTCTAACAGCGCTGCGTATTTCTCGCAAGTCACACTGCTGGTCCGTGTGTGATCCGTATTTTTGGGGCTTCCATAGACTTTCATTGACGTTTTATTTGCGCAATAAGGTGACAAACGCAGCATGCTGCGATTTTTCTACGGCCGTAGAAAGCCGTATAATACTGATCAGTTTAATACGGCAGATAGGAGCAGGGGCATAGAGAATAATTGTGCCGTATGTTTTGCGAGTTTTACGGACGTAGTTTCTGCGCTCTTACGTCCGTAAAACTCGCAAGTGTGAAGCCGGCCTTAGAGAAACGGACTGGCCTTGTAAAGGTATTGCTCGACTTGTCTTTGAAAGAGCTACATGCAAATTTAATTAGGAAGTGAAATCCTTCCAACAGATTCTGTTGAAATCCATTTCCATTCCCTCAGTCATCTATAATAATAATAAATAATAATAATTTTTATTTATATAGCGCCAACATATTCCGCAGCACTTTACAATTAAGTGGGGACATGTACAGACAATAAATTCGGTACCAGTTAAGACAATTTAAACAGTGACATTAGGAGTGAGGTCCCTGCTCCCAAGCTTACAATCTACAAGGAAATGGGGGGGACACGAAAAGTGCTTGTTATTTCAGGTCTGGCAATTATAATAAATAGGGATTTTCATATAAAGCTGCATGATCCGGTCATCAGCCCGTGTGTTTAAGTGCAATAGTCAAGTATCAAGTGCAGTTATCATGTGTATAGAGGGCGTGGAGACAGATGAATAGTAGGGTGCAGATTCAGAGTAATATTTGGAAGGAGGGAACAGGGCAAAGTTAGTTTACTGAGTAGTTGATGTGGTAGGCTTGTTTGAAGAGATGGGTTTTCAAAGCGCACTTGAATAGGTCGGGGCTAGGTATCAGCCTGATCGTCTGGGGAAGTGCATTCCAGAGAGCTGGCGCAGTACAAGAGAAGTCTTGGAGACGGAGGTGCGAGGTTCGGATTACAGGGGATGTTAGTCTTAGGTCATTTGTAGAACGGAGGGCACGTCTAGGGCGATAGACGGAGATGAGAGAGGAGATCTATAACTACCTATAGGAACACCACAGAGAACTCCTTACAATTGGGCTTGGTAATACTACACATTTCAGCTACAAATAAACAAACAAAATGTCTTAAAAGGATGGGTAACTGCAATAAATGCTCTGCAAAATGTTGGTGTAAAGCTATGACAAAGTTACTTTGTTGCTGTTATTGTTTAGTTGCATCACCTTTATCTGTAGACACCTTTTTAAATGAAGTTGTAGTATTGAAATGTCCATATATTAGAATAGTACAGCACAACAAACTGGGTCATGGGTTGCTAATGATCTGCTATTGCGTTACTCTCCCTAACTGAGGCCTTGTGGCTACTATCCCAACCCTGTGGTATTTTTACACTGACTTGCTTTAATAGGGAATCTATCACCAGGTTTTTGCCACCTAATCTGAAAGCAGCATAAAGTAGAGACAGACTCTGAATCCAGCTATGTGTCACTTACTAGCCTGCTTGCTGTAGTTTTGATAAAGTCACTGTTATTGCAGCAGGAGATCATCACTAGAGGACTAGTAAACCTGCTGCCAGGTAGTCCTCTCTATTAATGAGCTCTGTATAACCCCGCCCCTACCACTGACTAGCTGCTTTCTGCTTACGCACAGCTTCCAGTCAGTGTTGTGGGCAGGGTTATACAGAGCACAGCATTCAGACTACTGATAAGTCTGCAGCAAATAAAGCTGTGATTTTATCAAAACTACAGTGAGCAGCCCAGTAAGTGATACATTGCTGGAATCATGGTCTCTGTACCCTACATCATGCTGCTCTCAGGGTAGGAAACACCCGATAACAGATTCCCCATATCGCATTGGAATACTGAAGACTTCCAGTGCATTGCAGATGAAAATTCAGTCATTGTTAAAAGTCCATATATTTGTGTATATTTTTTCCTCAGGAGATGCACAGAACAGCCCGAATGCCTCAAAAGAACATTTTTCTGTAACTGCTAAGTGTAAAATAGAAAATGATGAAATTACACAAGTTTCCATAGGAGAAGATACCAGTAATCCACACACAGCCCATGATGCATATCTATCACCCTATCTCTATAAACGGGAGCCACATTTATCGAACACTGGCATCTCCGGTGGTACAGGCCGTGGCAGAACAAAACCGTTGTCTATTCATCGGAGAGTGCTAAATGGTGAGAAGCCATTTTCGTGTTCTTACTGTGGAAAATGCTTTTCTTATAATTCGGATGTCATTCGACATGAGAGAATCCACACAGGGGAGAAGCCATTCACATGTTCTGAGTGTGGAAAAAGTTTTACCTATAAATCCGTTCTCATTCGGCATCATTTTCCTGTATAGATTGTGGAAAAAGTTTTGGGAGATGATAAACCATACGCATGTCCTGAGTGTTAGAGGAGTTATCATACAACGAAAGTAAAAATCAAGAAATAAGAAAAAGAGGAATACAAGTAATTGAGCAAGTCAGTAATTGAGATAAATGTAATGGTATCTATATCATAAAGAATTTTACTTGTGATTAACCCCTTCCCAACCTGTGACACAGCGTATGCATCATGAAAGTCGGTGCCAATCCGACCTGTGATGCATGTGTTGTCACAGCATGATCGCGTCCCTGCAGGCCGGGTGAAAGGGGTAACTGTAATTTCACCCGACCTGCAGGGACAGGGGGAGTGGTACTTCAGCCCAGGGGGGAGTGGCTTCCCCCCTCACCCCCCCGTGGCTACGATCGCTCTGATTGGCTGTTGAAACTGATGTTTCCCTTTCAATCACAGCAATCGTAATATTTCACCAATGAAAATTTGTGAAATATTACAATACAGCCCTGGCCAATGCTGCAATATCATCGGCCATGGCTGGAGACCGCGATCTGCCACCACCCGTACTCCGTCCTGTCCTGTGCTCCACTCCTGTCCGTCCTCCTGTCCACTCCCCCCGCAGTCCGATATCAACCCCCCGCTGTCCGATCCCACCCCTGCATACTTACCGACCTCCGGTGTCCGTCCGTCTTCTATCACAGCGATCAAAATAAAAAAAAAATAACCCCCCCCCCCCCCCCTTTATCACCCCGATAGGTAGGGACAATAATAAAATAAAGAAAATATATTTACAGTACTTTTATTTTTCCACTAGGGTTAGGGTTCGAAACTAGGGTTAGGGTCGGAACTAGGGTTAGAATTAGGCTATGTGCACACGGTGCTGATTTGGCTGCGGATCCACAGCGGATTGGCCGCTGCGGATTCGTAGCAGTTTTCCATCAGGTTTACAGTACCATGTAAACGTATGGAAAAACAAATCCGCTGTGCCCATGGTGCAGAGAATACAACAAGGAAATGCTGCGTTGTATTTTCCGCAGCATGTCAATTCTTTGTGCGGATTCCGCAGTGTTTTACACCTGTTCCTCATGAGGAATCCGCAGGTGAAATCCGCACTAAAAACACTGGAAATCCACAGGTAAAACGCAGTGCGTTTTATCTGCGGATTTTTCAAAAACTGTGGGAAAAATCCTAACACAAATCCGCAACGTGGGCACATAGCCTTAGGGTTGGAATTAGGGTTAGGGTTGGAAATGGGGTTAAGATTAGGGTTAGGTGTGGGTTAGGGTTAGGCTTGTGGTTAGGGTTATGGTTTGGGTTGGGATTAGGGTTAGGGGTGTGTTGGGGTTAGGGTTGTGGTTAGGAGTGTGTTGGGTTTAAGGATGTGATTAGGGTTATGGCTAGAGTTGGGATTAGGGTAGGGGTGTGTTGGAGTTAGAATTGAGGGGTTTCCACTGTTTAGGCACATCAGGGGTCTACAAACGCGACATGGCACCACCATTGATTCCAGACAATCTTGCGTTCAAAAAGTTAAATGGTGCTCCCTCCCTTCTGAGCCCCGACGTGCGTCCAAACATATGGGGCATAAGCGTAATCAGGAAAAATTGCACAACAACTTTTGGGGTCTAATTTCTCCTGTTACCCTTGGGAAAATAACAAAATGGGGGCTAAAAACTTATTTTGTGGGAAAAAAATTATTTTTTATTTTCACCGCTCTGCGTTAGAAATTTCTGTGAAGCACTTGGGGGTTCAAATTGCTCACCACACATCTAGATAAGTTCCTTGGGGGTCTAGTTTCCAATATGGGGTAACTTGTGGGGGGTTTCTAGTGTTTAGGCACATCAGGGGCTCTGCAAACGCAACATGACGCCCGCAGACAATTCCATCAAAGTCTGCATTTCAAAACATCACTACTTCCCTTCCGGGGTATCGGTGTACTCAGGACAAATTGGACAACAACTTTTGGGTCCAATTTCTCCTGTTGTGAAAATAAAAAATTGCGGGCTAAAAAATAATTTTTGAGGAAAGAAAAATTATTTGTTATTTATTCGGTCGTCCATGACAGCACTACGGAGAGAGTGAATCCGCCCTTCAGGAACAGGAAACCTACAGATATATAAGGGCGGCACCTCTCCCACGCATCAGTTGGTTTCCTGTTCCTGGAGGACAGGATTCCCTACAGATCTATCTTCAGTTCTCCTATCAAGCACCCAGGCCGGCTGTCCGACCCAGGTAGCGAGGGGGTCTCCTACCTCGGGCAGTGCGGGTCCCTGGAAGCGCCACGGTGGGCCCGGGTAGGGCTCCACGGCAGTGAGCGGTGCAGAGGGGAGCAGCGTCCGGAGGAGGTCTGTCTCTGGGGTCAGCGTGGTAAGTATGTTCCCCCCCCCCCTCCCCCCCGGGTCCGTTCGCTCTCCCGTGCCCTGTCTCACTACCTCTGGTCCTATTTCGGGCGGCGCAGGCTTCCTGGAACGCCCCTCCGCACTCCTTTGGGATCGGGGCGGGTCCAGGTGTCGGGCGCAGACTTCCGCCGTGATCGCCGCTGTGCTGGGGCCACGTACGGCGTTGGTATGGCGGCGTGCGGCTGGAGGATCCGGCAACGCCGTCCCTGGCTTCCGGGCGCGTCTCTGACCGCTCTAGCCGTTTCCGGAAGTGATGCGGCGGGAGGGCGGAGCCAGGACCGGAAGTCTGACGCCGGCCGGCTTCGGCTGGGAATGCCGCATCCTGCTTGTGATGGGAGCGGCAGGGGGAAAGCGTTCAGGGGCGGGGGAGGATGGGGCAGGGTCCGGTGCAGGGGGGAGATTAATTACTGACCCTCACACCTGCACATGTTCCGGCGGGGGAAGGCTATATATAGCCGATTAGATTACTGCAGAGCTGCTAATGGCATCTGCAGCTATGGATGTGCCAGAAGCTGCCGGTGATCTGCTGGAGCAGGAGCAGGACAGATCCACGGAGACCCTTGCAAAACCCCAGCAGAAGACCCGCGGACGCAGTAATCAGGCCAGTCGCAGATCAAGGCAAAAGGATCTGGACCGACCCCCCAGTGATCCGGTACCTACCGCTACTGCCTGGGTAAGAGATCTTCGTGAATGTACCCTGATGCAGTCTTTTCCTATGTTTATTTCCGTAGGGGAAAAAAAGCGCTGGTAAATCAAAAAACAAGGAGTGCGCGCTATGCGCTTGCCCTTTGCCAGACGCCTACCCTAAAAGACTTTGTCAGTCGTGTGTGCGGCAGACGGTAGGAAATAGTTGTATAGGATACTGTATAGCGATAGCACCGGATAAGTGACATAGCCTTTTCTCCGCTCCCATAGATGGCGGAGGAGTCTCCCGATTTTACTTCAAATCTTAGGGAGATTATCAGGAAGGAGGTGAAGGATTCCCTGAAATCCCTATCCCGGGCAGAACCTTCCAAGAGAAGAAGGGAGCCTAGCGCCTCAAATTCAGATTCGTCCGCTGGCCCATGTAGGGAGATTGACTCAGACGCCTCTGTCTCCTCAGCGTCCTCTTCGGAAGAAGAGTCAAACCGTTTCTGTTTCCCGTTGGACCAAATGGACAAACTAATTAAATCAGTTAGATCCACCATGGGGGTGGCGGACGAAAGGCCAACGTTCAACACAGGACCTAATGTTTGGCGGTCTAGACCCTAAAAAACGTAGGTCTTTTCCGCTCAATGACAGGGTGCAGAACCTCATCAAAAGAGAATGGAAGAAGCCGGAGAAAAAAGGCTCTTTTCCACCGGCCTTTAAACGAAGATACCCCTTTGAGAACCCCATGGTGAACACCTGGGATAAGGCGCCAAAATTAGACGCGGCAGTGTCTAAGGCATCTAAGAAATCATCTATCCCCTTTGATGACATGGCTTCCCTAAAGGATCCTCTAGATAAAAAGGCTGATTCGTTCCTTAAAGGGACATGGGAGATGTCGGCTGGTGCCTTGAGACCTGCTGTGGCTGCGACATGCGCAGCCAGATCAATGATGGTCTGGCTGGATCAGCTAGGGTCTAAATTGGAAGAAGGTGTTTCCAGAGATTCCATGTTGAAATTCCTGCCAACAATCCAAAATGCTGCTGCCTTTCTCGCAGACGCTTCTGCAGATTCGGCAAGAATGGCGGCTAGAGCGGCAGGATTATCGAACGCAGCGCGCAGGGCCCTATGGCTGAAATGTTGGCCGGGTGACCTTCAATCCAGATCTCGTCTCTGCTCTATTCCATGCGAAGGGGAATACCTGTTTGGGCCAGTCCTAGATGAGTTGCTAGAGAAAGCCGGAGATGAGAAGAAGTTTCCTAATCTACCAACCACTTCTTACAGGCGCCCCTTCGCAGGGAAAAGGTTCTTTCGGAAGAGACCAGCCAGAGACCAGAGCAGATGGGACGATAAAAAGAAGAGAGGTACTGGGTTCATGTTTGGTGGAGGAAGTCAGGAGCCATCCCGTGAGATCAAAAAACCTCCCCAATGACTAGTCTCCCCGGTGGGAGGTAGGCTATCTGCCTTCTACCCGGCCTGGTCCAAGATCTCCAGTAGTGATTGGATTTTGGGGTTGATAGCTACGGGTCTGCGTCTAGAATTCTCCTCTATCCCTCAGAACTTCTTCAGAATCACCCCTCTCAGATCCTCTCCAGCGGAACAGGCGGCCCTGGAAGCGGAAGTTCACGATCTGCTCAATAAAAATGTCCTATCTGAGGTTCCGGAAGGAGAACAGGGTAGTGGATTCTACTCTCTTCTATTCCTAATAAGCAAACCAGACGGCTCCTTCAGAACAATCATTAACCTTAGAGCACTGAATAATTTTCTGACCGTTCAACCATTTAAAATGGAAACTATTAACACCGCAATAAAGCTGCTGTTTAAAAACTTCTTTATGGTAGTATTGGATTTGAAGGACGCCTATTACCATATCCCTATTTATGCAGGTCACCAACGATACCTAAGGGTGGCAGTACGGTTGGATGGGGTAATAAAACACTTCCAGTATAGGGCCCTTCCCTTTGGGATTTCGGTCGCCCCTCGGGTATTTACCAAAGTAATGGCGGAAGTTATGGCACACCTGCATGAGTCCAACATTCTAATAATCCCCTACCTGGACGATCTCCTTATCGTAGGTAAAACGGCGGATCACTGTCTAGAACAGTTACATAAAGTGATGTCGGCTCTAGAGCGTCTGGGGTGGTTGCTAAACGTTAAAAAATCACGGTTACAGCCCATGACGGTGCAGCGATTTTTGGGCCTGACCCTGGATTCCCAGGTTCAGGAATGCCGTTTGCCTCAAGAAAAAATTGATCGCCTGCACCTTCAAGTGCTGAATGCCTCTAAAAACCCCACCATGTCCCTACGAAAAGCCATGTCTCTGCTAGGCTCTCTCTCGTCCTGTATTCCAGCGGTCCGATGGGCTCAGTATCATACGAGGATACTTCAGGGCGAGGTGCTGTTACATCAAAAAAGGTTGGGGGGATGTCTAGAGAGCCTGCTGACCCTATCCCAAGACGCTACTGTATCCCTCGGGTGGTGGTTAGATCAAGAGAATCTGTCCACAGGGGTCCCCTGGGAATATAATATAACTCGTATTGTCACCTCGGACGCTAGCCCTTCTGGGTGGGGGGCTCACATGGGGGATACATTGGTCCAAGGGCTTTGGGATCATGATCAGATGGAAATGTCTTCCAATCTAAAGGAGGTAACGGCTGTGGAGCAGGCGGTTAAAACACTCCTTGTCTATCTACAGGGCCACCACGTGCGGGTATTTTCGGACAATCGAGTCACCGTGGCATACATAAATCACCAAGGCGGGACTCGTTCCAGATCCCTGATGTGTGTAGCAGATCGTCTGTTTCATCTAGCAGAGCAACATCTTCTCTCGTTGACGGCTCTACACATAAAAGGGGCAGAAAACACTACAGCGGATTTCTTAAGTCGCAACACATTAAGGCAGGGAAGAGTGGTCCCTAAACTGCTCCATCTTCAACCTCATCGTGGAAAGGTGGGGACAGCCAGAGGTAGACCTGTTTGCCACAAAAGAAAACAGGAAAGTGGCACAATTCTGCTCTCTGAACCCCAGAGAAAATCCCCTGTCAGTAGACGCCCTCCTCATAGACTGGAACTTCAGGCTAGCCTACGCCTTTCCTCCCCTGTCTCTACTTCCTCTGGTGGTGAGGAAAATCAGGAAAGACAAAGCCACAGTGATATTAATTGCCCCCTTCTGGCCCAGAAGGACGTGGTTTCCATGCCTGAGAGCTATGTCAATATCCGATCCGTGGGTCTTGCCAGACATTTCGGATCTCCTATCCCAGGGCCCAGTCTACCATCCTCGGGCAGTTGGCCTTCATCTGACGGCGTGGATTTTGACCGGGCGCTGTTAAGACAGGGGGTTCTCGCCGGCCCTCATTAACACGCTGCTGAAAAGCAGAAAAATGATAACCACAAAAATCTATGTCAGAATCTGGAAGAGATTCCTTCAGAACTCGGGGGCAACAGCTGGACAGTCAATTCCGATTGTCCAGATCTTGGAATTCTTACAAAGGGGGTTAGATATGGGGTTATCCCCAAATACTCTTAAGGTGCAGATATCAGCCTTGGGGGCCCTCTTTGGCTGCAACATTGCTGAGAATCACTGGGTCAGCAGATTCATCAGGGCAACAAAACGGTCTAGGCCAATTGTGAAGAATAGAGTCATGCCTTGGGACCTGAACCTAGTCCTCTCAGCCATGACAGAGGCCCCATTTGAGCCAATTACTTCAGCCTCTATTAAAAATCTATCCCTTAAAGTAGCCTTCCTGGTGGCCATAACATCGGCGCGTAGGCTAGGCGACATCCAAGCGTTATCCAGGGTTCCCCCTTACATGCAGCTTAGGGATTATCGAGTGATACTATCCCCTGATCCAGCATATCTCCCTAAGGTAGTGTCCAGTTTCCACAGAACACAGGAAATAGTCCTTCCATCTTTCCTCCCCAATCCTACCAACGATAAGGAAATGAAGTTACACACTTTAGATGTAAGAAGATGTATCCTGCAGTATCTAGCGGTAACTGATCCCTGGAAGTTAGATAATGCCTTATTCGTGTCCTGTCAGGGTAGTAGGAAAGGGCATAGAGCATCAAAATCTACCTTAGCTAGATGGATTAGGGAGGCTATCTCGCTGGCATGCATCTCAAAGGGCAAGCCGGCGCCTGAAGGTCTTAAAGCACATTCCACTAGAGCTATGGCGGCTTCGTGGGCGGAAAGATTGGAGGTGTCGATCGACCAGATTTGTAAGGCTGCTACTTGGTCTTCTCCAAACACTTTCTATAACCATTATAGATTGAACCTGGGTGCCTCTTCTGACCTCTCTTTTGGGTTAAGGGTGCTGCAAGCTGTAGTCCCTCCCTAGATAGTTACTCTCTGTAATTCTCTCCGTAGTGCTGTCATGGACGACCGAATAAAGTCTTAGTTACTCACCGGTTAACAGTGTTTTTCGGAGTCCATGACAGCACCTGTACATACCCTCCCGTCTTCTTAAGTTCTGGGTGTACACCTCTTCCTTTGTTTATATATAATTCACGGGTAGTGAATAGTTAGTTATTGTATTATTGTTTATTATGTATGCTATTAACCTTGGTGGTCCTCTTGTGCTCTGTAAACCAACTGATGCGTGGGAGAGGTGCCGCCCTTATATATCTGTAGGTTTCCTGTTCCTGAAGGGCGGATCCCCTCTCTCCGTAGTGCTGTCATGGACTCCGAAAAACACCGTTAACCGGTGAGTAACTAAGACTTTTCACGGCTCTGCGTTATAAACTTCTGTGAAGCACTTGGGGGTTCAAAGTGCTCATCGCACATCTAGATAAGTTCCTTGGGAGGTCTAGTTTCCAAAATGGGGTCACTTGTGGGGGAGCTCCAATGTTTAGGCACACAGGGGCTCTCCGAACGCGACATGGCATCCGCTAAAGATTGGAGCCAATGTTTCGTTCAAAAAGTCAAATGGTGCTCCTTCCCTTCCGAGCCCTGTCATGCGCCCTAACAGTGGTTCTTCCCACATATGGGGTATCGGCGTACTCAGGACAAATTGTACAATAACTTTCGGGGTCCAGTGTCTCCTTTTACCCTTGGGAAAATAAAAAAAAAATTGTTGCTAAAGATCATTTTTGTGACTAAAAAGTGAAATGTTCATTTTTTCCTTCCATGTTGCTTCTGATGCTGTGAAGCACCTGAAGGGTTAATAAACTTCTTGAATGTGGTTTTGAGTACCTTGAGGGGTGCAGTTTTTAGAATGGTGTCACTTTTGGATATTTTCAGCCATATAGATCCCTCAAACTAACTTCAAATGTGAGGTGGTCCCTAAAAAAAAAAAAAAAAAGTGGTTTTGTAAATTTTGTTGTAAAAATGAGAAATCGCTGGTCAAATTTTAACCCTTATAATTTCCTAGCAAAAAAAAAAATTTGTTTCCAAAATTGTTCTGATGTAAAGTAGACATGTGGGTAATGTTATTTATTAACTATTTTGTGTCACATAACTCTCTGGTTTAACAGAATAAAAATTCAAAATTAGAAAATTGCTAAATTTTTGCCAAATTTTCGTGTTCCCCCCCCCCCCCCCCTACACACACACACAAATAAACGCAAAAATGATTGATCTAAATTTACTACTAACATGAAGCCCAGTATGTCGCGAAAAAACAATCTCAAATGGTATAGACTGTATTATAGATGATAAAATACCTTCAAACGGAGGGGTTATGGAGAATGTAAAAACAGACTTAGGTGTGGAGAAGGAACCTAATAAAAGTTATCACCCGTTAGAGTATACATTGAATCTTATTGAAGAAACCCCCAATGATAACAGTATAATCTCCAAAATGAATAAAAACTCAAAAGGCACTGTTCCAAATTATTAGGCACAGTAGAATTTGTTTGTAGAGTTGTTGCTCGGAAACCCTCCAATGTGGCTGAATTACAACAATTTTGTAAAGATGAGTGGGCCAAAATTCCTCCAGAGCATTGTAAAAGTCTCATTTGCAGTTATCACCAACGTTTGATTGCAGTTGTTGCTGCTAAGGGTGGCCCAACCAGTTGTTGGGTTTAGGGGGCAATCACAGGGCCCTGTAGGTTTTGATTTGTTTTTCCCTTAATAATAAAGACCTTCATTTAAAGGGAACCTGTCACCCCCCAAAATCGAAGCTGAGCTAAGCCCACCGGCATCAGGGGCTTATCTACAGCATTCTGTAATTCTGTAGATAAGCCCCCGATGTATCCTGAGAGATGAGAAAAAGAGGTTAGATTGTACTCACCCAGGGGCGGTCCCGCCGCGGTCCGGGTCCGATGGGTGTCGCGGTCCGGGGCCTCCCATCTTCTTACGATGACGTCCTCTTCTTGTCTTCTCGCAGCGGCTCCGGCGCAGGCGTACTGTCTGTCCTGTTGAGGGCAGAGCAAAGTACTGCAGGCACAGGACCTCTCTGACCTTTCCTGGCGCCTGCGGACTGCAGTGTTTTGCTCTGCCCTCAACAGGGCAGACAAAGTACGCCTGCGCCAGAGCCACAGCGTGAAGACAAGAAGAGGACGTCATCCTATGAAGATGGGAGGCCCAGGACCGGACCGCGACACCCATCGCACCCAGACCGCAGCGGGACCGCCCCTGGGTGAGTATAATCTAACCTTTTTTTCTCAACTGCAAATAAGTTCTTATTCACATCAGATGATCCACAATGGTGAGAGACCTTTTCCTTGCCCTGACTCTGTCAAGAATGGATTTTTGTGTAAAAGGTTTTTCAAACATTTTAAAATTCACTCCACTTCAGTAAGCTTGTAAACAAATTAGTATTTTATGCAACTAAAGCATAATTTGTGAAGGAAACAAGCATCGGATATGGTAGGAAAGCCTCTTCAACATGCTATTTTACATTTTACTGGTTCACCTGTCTTCAAAACTGTATTTTGAAACATTGTTAGTGTGAAGCCATGAGCTACAGACATCTCCCCTACTGCTGACAACCACAGATAGGATCTTCATAATCTAATATATATCTCTACTATATAATTGTCTAAGGCCGGCTTCACACTTGCGAGTTTTACGGACGTAAGAGCGCAGAAACTACGTCCGTAAAACTCGCAAAAAATACGGCACAATTATTCTCTATGCCTCTGCTCCTATCTGCCGTATTTTACTGATCAGTATTATACGGCTTTCTACGGCCGTACAAAATCGCAGCATGCTGCGTTTGTCACCGTACTGCGCAAGAAATACGCCAATGAAAGTCTATGGAAGCGTGTAAAATACAGATTACACACGGACAAGCAGTGTGACTTGCGAGAAATACGCAGCGCTGTTAGAGAGAAAAGCCGGCAATTCAGTGCGGTGTACAGTAAAATCACACTGACAGCTTACAGTCCAATAGGTAGAATAAATGTGTACACATAGAATAGGTATATATATATATATATATATATGTCAGTGAGACACATATATGTATATATATTAATATTTATTCCAGCGCTATACAGCTTGAAAGCCGGTAATTCAATTACCGGCTTTTTCTTTCTCCTTCCTAAAACCCGACATGATTTGAGACATGGTTTACATACAGTAAACCATGTCTTCTCTCCATTTTTTTTGCAGATTCCACACTACTAATGTCAGTAGTGTGTATGTGCAAAATTTGGCCGTTCTAGCTCTTAAAATAAAGGGTTAAATGGCGGAAAAAATTGGCGTGGGCTCCCGCGCAATTTTCTCCGCCAGAGTAGTAAAGCCAGTGACTGAGGGCAGATATTAATAGCCTGGAGAGGGTCCACGGTTATTGGCCCCCCCTGGCTAAAAATATCTGCCCCCAGCCACCCCAGAAAAGGCACATCTGTAAGATGCGCCTATTCTGGCACTTGGCCACTCTCTTCCCATTCCCGTGTAGCGGTGGGATATGGGGTAATGAAGGGTTAATGCCACCTTGCTATTGTAAGGTGACATTAAGCCTAATAATGGAGAGGCGTCAATTATGATACCTATCCATTATTAATCCAATTGTAGTAAAGGGTTAAATAAAACACAAACACATTATTTAAAATTATTTTAATGAAATAAAAACAATGGTTGTTGGAGTATTTTATTCTACGCCCAATCCAGTCACTGAAGACCCTCGTTCTGTGAAAGAAAAAACATAATAAACCAACAATATACTTACCCTCCGCAGATCTGTAACGTCCAACGATGTAAATCCTTCTGAAGGGGTTAAAACATTTTGCAGCAAGGAGCTTTGCTAATGCAATGCTACTCCTCGCTGCAAAACCCCGGGGAATGAGTCTAAATATAGATCAATGAGCTATATTTAGCTTCATTTGCGGTGAGGCGCCCTCTGCTGGATGTTCATGGATCGTGGGAACTTTCCTAGAAAGCCTTGGAGCTTTCTAGGTAAGTTCCCACGATCTATGAACATCCAGTATATATATATATATCTATATATATCATTTTTTTTTTTTCTTTTTGGGACACATGGATCATTTCTATAGCGGTATGTTGGTTTTGCAAGCCTGCGAGAAAACCACGCAGTACAGATGCCATACGGATTACATACGGAGGATGCCATGCGCAAAAAACGCTGACACACCCTGCCTACGGAGGAGCTACGGACCACTATTTTCGGGACATTTCAGCGTATTACGGCCGTGATATACGGACCGTATTTTCATACGCTGAGTGTGAAGCCGGCCTAAGGCTGTGTGCACACGTTGCGGGTTTTTTCGTGGTTTTTTCCCCCCCGATAAAAACGCTATAAAACCGCAAAAAAAATGCATATAATAAGCATCCCATCATTTAGAATGAATTCCGCATGTATTGTGCACGATGCGTTTTTTTTTCCGTGAAAAACACGCATCGCGGTAAAAACCGCAGCATGTTCATTAATTTTGCGGGTTTTATTTGCGGATTTCCCACTACAAAATGCATTGGGAAGTGCCGGGAAAAATCCACGGCCAAAACACGGCAAAATCGCGGCAAAAACGCATGCGGTTTTGAACCACTGATCTGCTTATTTGGGGTGTGGGATGCGGAAGCTTGGGATCATTATACCGGAATATTTACGAGAGTCACTTTTTATGGCACGGAAGTTGTTAGCATTACGATGGATGGGTGGTTCTTGCCCATCTCTCAGAGCCTTGGTCGATCTGGTGAATTCGTACACTATATCAAATCAGAGGATGTCCAGGTAAATTCGAAAGGATCTGGGGTAGATGGAACTCCTCTTATAATACTTTATAGTCCCCATTGACTTGACAACTATGTGGAGGTTGGGCTCGTGGTTTGGGGGGCATCACTTACAGGGTGAAATCTGTATGAACTCTCTATTTGGCGGCGTATTATTGTTAAGTTAATGTAGTTAAATGTTATATACTAGGTGATTTATAAGACGTCAGTGATTTAACATGCACAGTTTGTTACTTTTGCAATACTTTTAGATATAACGATGCATGACACCTATCTGTATTTCATACTGTTATTGATAATGACAAATGCAAACGTGTGTATTGTGTAGTTTATTCTGGAATTAATAAACAAATTTAAAAAAAAAAAACGCATGCGGTTTTCTTGCGGATTTCTTGCAGAAAATGTCCGTTTTTTCTGAGGAATTTTCTGCGAGTAATCCTGAACGTGTGCACATAGCCTAAGGCTATGTGCACACGTTCAGGATTTCTCGCAGAAAATTCTTGAGAATTCCGAATATTTTCTGCAAGAAATCCACAAGAAAACCGCATGTGTTTTTGCCGCGGTTTTGACGCGTTTTTGCCGCGGTTTTTTCTGGACACTTCCCAATGCATTTTGGAGTGGGAAATCCGCAAAAAAAAAAACGGAAAATTAATGAACATGCTGCGGTTTTTACCGCGATGCGTTTTTTTCGCGGAAAAAAACGCATCATGTGCACAAAACATGCAGAATTCATTCTAAATGATGGGATGCTTATTGTATGCGTTTGTTTTTTTTTTTGCGGTTTTATAGCAGTTTTATCGGGAAAAACCGCGAAAAAACCGCAACGTGTGCACATAGCCTAAGGGTCACTTCCGTCTGTCTGTCTTTCTTTCTGTCTGTCACGGATATTCATTGGTCGTTGCCTCTGTCTGTCATGGAAATCCAAGTCGCTGATTGGTCTCGCCAACTGCCTGCCATGGCTGCCGTGACCAATCAGCGACGGCCACAGTCCGATCAGTCCCTCCCTACTCCTCTGCAGTCAGTGCCCGGCACCCGCTCCATAGTCCCCGCAGTCAGTGCCCGCTCCATACTCCCCTCCAGTCACCGCTCACACAGGGTTAATGCCAGCGGTAACCAAGTTTTTACTATTGATGATGCATATGCAGCATCAATAGTAAAAAGATCTAATGTTACAAATAATAATAATAAAAAAAAACCCACGTTATTCTAACCCTCCGACGTGTGCGGTGTCCTCGGCAGTGCAAGCGGCAGGCTCCGGTGCCAAGGATGCTATGCAAGAAGGACCTTCCATGACGTCACGGTCATGTGACCGCGACGTCATCACAGGTCCTGCGCTCATACCAACCCTGGGGCCGGAAGCTGCCGTGTGCACCGCACACAGGCGCAAGGACTACAAGGGGCCCCTCGGAAGGTGAGTATATGTTTTATTTTAAGTCTTTTTTAACCTGTTACATACATGTCTGGGCAATATACTACGTGACTGGCCAATATACTACGTGACTGGGCAGTATACTACGTGTCTGTGCTGTATACTACATGGCTCTGTGCTGTATACTACGTCGCTGTGCAATATACTACGTGGCTTGGCAATATACTACGTGACTGGCCAATATACTATGTGACTGGGCAGTATATTACGTGTCTGTGCTGTATGCTACGTGTCTGTGCTGTATACTACGTGACTCTGTGCTGTATGCTACGTGACTCTGTGCTGTATGCTACGTGGCTGGGCAATATACTACGTGGGCTGTGCAATATACTACGTGGACATGCATATTCAAGAATACCCGATGCATTAGAATCGGGCCACCATCTAGTGTGTGTGTGTATATGTATATATATATATCCCTGTGATGGTGTGATATGCTATGTGGGCATCATTTTTGTGTATATTTCTATTTTACTTATTTTCATGGTGTTCTCTTGTAGAAGGAGTTATTTGCTAATTGATGAATGGCTGTGGTTGCCATCTGATATCAGCCCCCACAGTACTGTATTGTTGTCTTCTCACAGGGTCAGTGAATAATCCTGTTTTCTAATATGCTAATGACATATTGACCTAGCTTGTTGAAACAATGAGCCCCTGCAACTTTCCCCCTCCTGACCTGTGAATGAGGAGAGAGACTTTTAAAATATCAGGGAGGTGAGACACAGATCAGTCCTGTGTGGAATGATGATGTGTTCACAGCATTTCAGAGAGAAAGAAGAGTATATGGACTATGCTATCCTCTGTCTGCTGGTTTGTTGGACTTTTATCCTGTTACTGAACTGCATTCGTGTTCTGGACTATTTTATCCTTTGTGTGGTGGATCGTATATGGACCTTTCGTATTTTTACCTAAATAAAGGTCTTGGGATTGTTCACTCTTCGCTGGATCTGTTGATTGTGTGGTAACGGAGAAGGACCCCATGACAGTCCCAATTATGGTTGGTGTTTACCACAGTAGAAGGGTACACTCCGTTATTCAATAGCAATACAAGTACTAATTGTCGACAAATCACACATTTAATGCACACCAAAAAAATCTGCTACAACGCAGCAAAAGAAGAAAAAAAGAAAACCTAAAACGATAGATATGTTTTATTGCCATTAAAGGAAATCAGTCACCAGGTTTGTGCCATCCAACATGAGAGCAGCTTAATGTAGATTCCCGCAATGTGATGGTTTGCCTTATTGCAGTGAATGGATTTGTTAGGGGTACAACTTAATCCATTTTTTGATATGAAGACATAGCCTTCTGACTGACTGCTTAACTTGGATCGATTCTTTATTCTGACCTCACCCATACAGACTAGTATGTAATAATTAGCTGACCATAATGGAGGAGAGAAATAATTAGACTTTGAGCTGCCAGTGGGGAGGTAATCGTAGTTTTGTGATCTGAATATATTCCCTGTAGGGCAGAGACGGAGCGAAAATGGGGATAATGGGAAGGGTGAGGATGAACAAAACCCCATTTAGATAGACATACAGTGGGTACGGAAAGTATTCAGACCCCTGTAAATTTTTCACACTTTTTTGAATTTACCAAATGGCTGCAATGAAACAAAGTTCATTTTTTTCACATTAATGTACACTCTGCACCCCATCTTGACTATAAAAAACAGAAATGTAGACATTCTTGCAAATTTAATAAAAAAGAAAAACTGAAATATCACATGGTCATAAGCATTCAGACCCTTTGCTCAGTCACTCATATTTAAGTCCCATGCTGTCCATTTCCTTGTGATCCTCCTTGAGATGGTTCTACTCCTTCATTGGAGCCCAGCTGTGTTTTAATTTAAATGATAGGACTTGATTTGGAATGGCACACATCTGTCTATATAAGACCTCACAGCTCACAGTGCATGTCAGACCAAATGAGAATCATGAGGTCAAAGGAACTGGCCAAGGAGCTCCGAGACAGAATTGTGGCAAGGCACAGATATGGCCAAGGTTACAACAGAATTTCTTCAGTACTAAAGGTTCCTAAGAGCACAGTGGCCTCCATAATCCTTAAATGGAAGAAGTTTGGGACCACTAGAAGTCTTCCTAGACCTGGCCGTCCAACCAAACTGAACAATCGTGGGAGAAGAGCCTTGGTGAGAGAGGTAAAGAACCCCAAGATCACTGTGGCTGAGCTCCAGAGATGCAGTTGGGAGATGGGAGAAAGTTCCACAAAGTCAACTATCAATGCAGCCCTCCACCAGTCGGGCCATTATGGCAGAGTGACCCGACAGAAGTCTCTCCTTAGTGCAAGACATATGAAAGCCCACATAGAATTTGCTAAAAAACACATGAAGGACTCCCAGACTATGAGAAATAAGATTCTCTGGTCTGATGAGTCAAAGATAGACCTTTTTTTTTTTTTGATAATTCTAAGCCATATGTGTGGAGAAAACCAGGCACTACGCATTACCTTCCCAATACAATCCCAACAGTGAAACGTGGTGGCAGCATCATGCTATAGGGGTGTTTTTCAGCTGCAGGGACAGGATGACTGGTTGTCATTGAAGAAAACATGAATACGGCCATGTACAGAGATATCCTGGATGAAAACCTCTTCCAGAGTGCTCTGGATCTCAGACTTGGCCGAAAGTTCACCTTCCAACAAGACAATGACCCTAAGCACACAGCTAAAATAACAAAGGAGTGGCTTCAGAACAACTCTGTGACCATTCTTGACTGGCCGAGCCAGAGCCCTGACCTAAACCCAATTGAGCATCTCTGGAGAGACCTGAAAATGGCTGTCCACCAACGTTCACCATCAAACCTGACGGAACTGGAGGAAGAATGGCAGAGGATCACCAAATCCAGGTGTAAAGAACTTGTTGCATCATTCCCAAGAAGACTCATGGCTGTACTAGCTCAAAAGGGTGCTTATACTCAATACTGAGCAAAAGGTCTGAAAACCATGAAGAGACCATGTAATATTTCAGTTTTTCTTTTTTAATAAATTTGCAAAAAGTTCTGCATTTCTGTTTTGTTGTTTTCAGTCAAGATGGGGTGCAGAGTGCACATTAATGAGGAAAAAATGAACTTTTTTTTCAATTAACCAAATGGATCCAATGAAACAAGGAGTGAAAGGTTTAAAGGCATCTGAATACTTTCCTTACCCACTGTATAATTGGGAATCATTGTGCTGTACTCATAAAAGTTAGAGATGCCGACCAGAACAGACCGCTAAACTACCGCCCATCGGCTTTCATGTGGCTGTTTGGCGGTTGATTACCGGCTATGGTCTGTATTTCTGAATGGGTTTTTAGTGAGCGGCAAAAGTCCAAAGCTTTAGGTAAGCCAAAGATAAAGATTTTTCTTCCTTATCAAAGTTACCCATCATATGGGCAATCACTTCTGTCAGTGGTGCATTCTGCTGGCTGGGGATCAGCAGATGTTTGCTAACCATTAGGGTTTAGCATTTATTCGGTAGGAGTTCTGAGATACGCTACATTGTTGTTTGCTTCTCACTTCAGTTTTCAGAACTACTAGAAGCAATCACGGACCGGATACCAGCGTGGACCTTTCTGCATTTGGACTGAAAATGGATAAAGCTGGAATGGCTGAGAAGTTGTTGGACCTCACAATGGATATCATCAATCTCCTTACTGGAGAGGTGAGGAATTCTGGAAAGTCTGTGGCATTATTTCTATATTCATAAATCCGTCACTGAGGGAGAGGATTAAAAACACTGGAAATATCAAATTCTACTTAGACATCACTGGAAAGTAGAGTTAAAAAAAGATTCCCATTGCTGGTCTGGCATCTAGGCTGCTCCTCCGAGGCAGCAGGACTAGGGCAGTCTTCACTTGTGTGCCTGGATGCAGGGCCAAGGGTGAATGTCTGCAGGGCCACTTTTAGGCAAAGTGGGGCCCTAGGCAAAAGTTTAAAATGGGGCCCCAAATGCTACCAAATTGCACCATCACACAGAAACATTTTGGTTGTAGTTACATGTGCTGAGTTCAGGCCACTATATATATAGAGTGTCAGGAAGAAAAAAAAGGCGCCGGAAGGCGCAGGGGGACACCGTGCACATATTTGCGCCCCGATTATGCTGTGGCACTTCATACCACAGCAATTTTTTACTTACACCATTCCTTTCCGACGCCATTTTCTTCGTCCTCCTGCTGCCGGGATCGGCACCTGCGCTTTCCGGCGCCATTTTCTTGAAGACACGCTGTAGGAATCAGGTGGCGCAAGTAGCACTTCATGCCACAGCAATTTGTTACTTACGCCACCTGATTCCTTTCCGCAGCCATTTTCTTGGTCCTGCTCCCGGAATCGGCACCATTTTCTTGAAGACACACTGCGCAGGCGCCGATTCCGGCAGCAGGAGGACCAAGAAAATGGCAGCGGAACGGAATCCAGTAGCGTGTGCACAGGATCCCGCCCTCATTACGCTGTGGCACTTCATGCCACAGCGATTTCTTCATTTTAGGCCCCCTGACTCCGGGCCATGAATTTCTCCCTGCTCCCGCAGTCCGCGCTTTCTGGCGCCATTTTGTTGGAAACCTCAGTGTGTCTTGAAGAAAATGGCGCCGGAAAGCGCAGACTGCGCAGGCGCCGATTCCTGAAGCAGCAGCAGTGTACGGGGCATATAATATGGAGCATCTTATGGGGGCCGTAAACCTTTATGGAGCAGTGTACGGGGCATATACTATGGAGCATCTTATGGGGGCCATAAACCTTTATGGAGCAGTGTACGGGGCATATACTATGGAGCATCTTATGGGGGCCATAAACCTTTATGGAGCAGCGTATGGGGCATATGGATGGGAGCAGCAAATTAAAGAACGGTGGCTCAGGATGGGAGCAGCACATGACAGAATAGAGCAGCACATGACAGAATAGGGCAGCACATGACAGAACGGGGGTGCAGGATGGCAGCAGCACATGACAGAATGGGGGCGCAGGATGGGAGCAGCACATGACAGGATGGGGGCGCAGGATGGGAGCAGCAAATGACAGAATGGAGGCGCAGGATAGGTGCAGCACATGTCAGAATGGGGGCGCAGGATGGGTGCAGCATATGACAGGATGGGGACGCAGGATGGAGCAGCACATGACAGGATGGGGGCGCAGGATGGAGCAGCACATGACAGGATGGGGACGCAGGATGGAGCAGCACATACCAGGATGGAGACCATATACCAATATAAATGCTCGCCACCCGGGCGTAGAACGAGTTCAATAGCTAGTGTGTGTGTATGTATGTATGTATGTATGTATGTGTGTGTGTGTGTGTGTGTGTATATATATATATATATATATATATATATATATATATATATATATATATATATATATATATATATATATATATATATATATCCATTACACCGTACATACCCAGATACAAATTCATATACCGTATATGCAAACACAGGCACTGTACATACATTCACACAGATACACATACAGTACATATTCCGTACATACAGAATGCATACATATAACGTATATGCAAACACACACCATACATACACACAGATACACATACATATACCGTGATACATACACGTACTATACATAAACACACGCATATAGTACATACACACACATACAGTACATATATCGTACATGCACACAGATACACATACATATACCGTATATGCAAACACACTCATACCGTACATACACACAGATACACATACATATACTGTCATACATACAAATACTATACATACACTCATACCGTACATACACACATACACCTACACCGTGATACATACACGTACTATACATGCACACGCATATATAGTACATATACACATACCGTACATACATATACCGTACATACACACAGATACACATACTGTTATACATACACACAGATATACCGTATATACATACACACATTGTTATATACACAAAGTATAGACATACCGTACACATATACTGTACATACATGCACATAAACATCCATATATACATACAATTATATCGCACATACAGATACAGGCATATACTATACACACAGACATAGACATATACTGTACATGCATACACAGAGATAGACACACACATACTGTACATACACAGATGCACATACATACATAAACAAGCACACGCACACACTAATCTTGTATATCGGGTGATCAGATGAGCCCTGGAGGAGGTCAGTTCCGTTTGAAGAGGGCTGCAGGACCCACTGTGGGGGATGGGGCACAGAGCAGACAGCACTGATATCAGCCCCTAGTGCTGCCCTATTATCCCATGCAGTGAGCTCCTCCCCAATCTCTTCTCTGTGAGGAGATGCTGCAGCCTTCCGAGACCAGAACAATGGAGGAAACAGAAGACACACTGTAAGTCCTGCTGTTCCTCCACTGCTGTTCCTGACTGCTGTGCGGCGAGGCCCCTGACTGTAGGTGAGTAGCGACCAGTGGGACGCGCCATGCTGGAGAACAGAGACAGCAGCCAATGAGCGCTCTCCTCAGTCTGGTGAGGAAAGCCTTCATTGGCCAGCGTCTCTCCCTGCATGACACAAACCCCTTTTGAACCATTGCACTCCGCGCCGTTCTCTCCCCAGCTGATGTTGGCATGATTACAGGAGGGAGTGAGAGGGGCCCGATGCTACATGATACTGGGCTTGCCTGCAGGGACCACCTCTCGGCCCCAGAGAAGTGGCATCGGCGATATAACAGCCCCTGGCTGGGGGCCCCTAGGGCAGTGGGGGCCCTAGGCAGCTGCCTAGTCTGCCTGCCCCTAACGCCGACCCTGAATGTCTGGTCACAACAATACATTTTAAGTCACATACTTAATGATATAAGGTCCACCTGTGTGCAAAGTGTCACATTCTGTTAGTATAAGTACACCTGCTCCAAAAGGCCTTTGGATGTGCAGCCCCGCACCATCTTCTGGGAAATTTGACTACTAATCTGACTTGCTGGGGCTTGTGTGAGCTGAAGGACCCTATTAAATGTAAGTCCATGGAACCTCACACTGATGTCAGTCACATTACTCTGAAGTGGATAGTAGCTGTTCTGGACACTGATAACCGGTGAGCATATTAATGCACCTACACTTCATGTACACGTACGCAGGTTTACCGAATATACAGTTTAAAGGGAACTTGTCAGCAGGATTGTTCACAGTGACCTACAGACAGTGTCAGGTTGGTTCCGCTATACTGATTACAATGATACCTGGGTGATGAAATCTGTCTTGTGGTTGTTGTTTAATCTTTATTTTCAGTTAATGATATGCTTGTGCTTGGGGGCGGCTGTGGGGGGTCTTCATGTAGTGCTCTGATTAGGTATTCATCAGTATGGCTTCTGACAGGTCACTGATCCCTTAGTGTCTTGCCCCATATTTTACATAATGAATATAATATGGTATGAAAAATAAAAACATTCACATTCAGCAGGCAGGCGCCTGCACTGTAGCATAATTGCATCTACAGTATCCATTTATTTTATGTAGTATAATTTTCTTAAATATATACAGTTTTGCTCAAAAGTTTACATACCTCGGCAGATTGTTTGCTTTCTTGGCCTTTTTTCAGAGAATATGAATGATAACACCAAAACTTTTTCTCCACTCATGGCTAGCAGTTGGGTGAAGCCATTTATTGTCAAACTACTGTGTTTTCTCTTTTTAACCCCTTCATGACCCAGCCTATTTTGACCTTAATGACCTGGCCGTTTTTTGCAATTCTGACCAGTGTCCCTTTTATGAGGTAATAACTCAGGAACGCTTCAATGAATCCTAGCAGTTCTGAGATTTTTTTTTTTGTGACATATTGGGCTTCATTTTAGTGGTAAATTTAGGTTGATAATTTTTGTGTTTATTTGTGAAAAAAATGGAATTTTGGCTAAAATTTTGAAAATTTCGCTATTTTGAATTTTTATTCTGTTAAACGAGAGAGTTATGTGAAACAAAATAGTTAATAAATAACATTACCCACATGTCTACTTTACATCAGCACAATTTTGGAAACAACTTTTTTTTTTTTTTTGCTAGGAAGTTATAAGGGTTAAAATTTGACCAGCGATTTCTCATTTTTACAGCAAAATTTACAAAACCTTTTTTTTTTAGGGACCACCTCACATTTGAAGTCAGTTTCAGGGGGTCTATATGGCTGAAAATACCCAAAAGTGACACCATTCTAAAAACTGTACCCCTAAAGGTACTCAAAACCACATTCAAGAAGTTTATTAACCCTTCAGGTGCTTCACAGCAGCAGAAGCAACTTGCAAGGAAAAAATGAACATTTAACTTTTTAGTCACAAATTATCTTTTAGCAACATTTTTTTTTTATTTTCCCAAGAGTAAAAAGAGAAACTGGACACCAAAAGTTATTGTACAATTTGTCCTGAGTACGCCGATACCCCATATGTGGGGGGGGGGGGGGACTGTTTGGGCGCACGGCAGGGCTTGGAAGGGAAGGAGCGCCATTTGACTTTTTCAATGAAAAATTGGCTCCAATCGTTAGCGGACACCATGTCGCATTTGGAGAGCCCCTGTATGCCTAAACATTGGAGCTCCCCCACATGTGACCCCATTTTGGAAACTAGACCCCCCCAAGGAACTTATCTAGATGCATAGTGAGCACTTTGAACCCCCAGGTGCTTCACAAATTGATCCGTAAAAATGAAAAAGTACTTTTTTTTTCTCAAAAAATTTATTTTGGCCTCAATTTTTTCATTTCCACATGGGCAACAGGATAAAATGGATCCTAAAATTTATTGGGCAATTTCTCCTGAGTACACTGATACCTCACATGTGGGGGTAAACCACTGTTTGGGCATACGGCAGGGCTCGGAAGGGAAGGAGCGCCATTTGACTTTGAATGAAAAATTAGCTCCAATCTTTAGCGGACACCATGTCGCGTTTGGAGAGCCCCTGTGTGCCTAAACATTTGAGCTCCCCCACATATGACTTTGAATGAAAAATTAGCTCCAATCTTTAGCGGACACCATGTCGCGTTTGGAGAGCCCCTGTGTGCCTAAACATTTGAGCTCCCCCACATATGACCCCATTTTGGAAACTAGACCTCACATGGAACTAACCTAGATGTGCGGTGACCACTTTAAACCCCCAAGTGCTTCACAGAAGTTTATAACGCAGAGCCGTGAAAATAAAAAAATCATTTTTCTTTCCTCAAAAATTATTTTTTAGCCTTCAATTTTTTATTTTCACAAGAGTAACAGGAGAAATTGGACCCCAAAAGTTGTTGTCCAGTTTGTCCTGAGTACGCTGGTACCCCATATGTGAGGGTAGACCACTGTTTGGGCACACGTCGGGGCTCGGAAGGGAAGTAGTGACGCTTTGAAATGCAGACTTTGATGGAATGGTCTGCGGGCGTCATGTTGCATTTGCAGAGCCCCTGATGTGCCTAAACAGTAGAAACCCCCCACAAGTGACCCCATTTTGGAAACTAGACCCCCCAAGGAACTAATCTAGATATGTGTTGAGCACTTTGAACCCCAAGTGCTTCACAGAAGTTTATAACGCAGAGCCGTGAAAATAAAAAAATCATTTTTCTTTCCTCAAAAATTATGTTTTAGCAAGCTATTTTTTATTTTCACAAGGGTAGCAGGAGAAATTGGACCCCAGTAGTTGTTGCCCAGTTTGTCCCGAGTATGCTGGTACCCCATATGTGGGGGTAAACCACTGTTTTGGCGCATGTCGGGGCTCGGAAGGGAGGGAGCACCATTGGCTGGAATCAATGGTGGCGCCATGTTGCGTTTGGAGACCACTGATGTGCCTAAACAGTGGAAACCCCTCAATTCTAACTCCAACACTAACCCCAACACACCCCTAACCCTAATCTCAACTCTAGCCATAACCCTAATCACAACCCTAGCCCCAACACACCCCTAACCCTAATCCCAACCCTAACCATAATCCTAACCTTAATCCAAACCCTAACCACAACCATAACCCTAACCACAAGCCTAATCTTAACCCTATTCCAACCCTAGCCCTAATTCCAACCCTAACTCTAAGGCTATGTGCCCACGTTGCGGATTCGTGTGAGATTTATCCGCCATTTTTGAAAAATCCGCGGGTAAAAGGCACTGCGTTTTATCTGCGGATTTACCGTGGATTTCCAGTGTTTTTTGTGCAGATTTCACCTGCGGATTCCTATTGAGGAACAGGTGTAAAACGCTGCGGAATCCGCACAAAGAATTGACATGGTGCGGAAAATACAACACAGCGTTCCCGCGCGGTATTTTCCGCACCATGGGCACAGTGGATTTGGTTTCCCATAGGTTTACATGGAACTGTAAAGCTGATGGAAAACTGCTATGAATCCGCAGCGGCCAATCCGCTGTGGATTTGCAGCCAAATCCGCACCGTGTGCACATAGCCTAATTCTAAGGGTATGTGCACACGATGCGGAAAACGCTGCGGAAACACAGCGTTTCCGCCACTGTGGGTCCGCAGTAATTTCCCATGAGTTTACAAAAAACTCTGTGCACATGCTGCGGAAAAAACTGCGCGGAAACATTCCGCACATTTCACTTCTTTCTGCGGATTCCGCAGGGTAAATATCGGGTTACTAAGCGCGGCCCTGCACTTAGTAACCCGATGGTTACCCAGGTGCTGCAGGGGGACTTCGGGATCATTGAAGACCGTTTCAACGATGCCGAAGTCTTTCCCCTGATCATTGGTCGCTGGAGAGAGCTGTCTGTGTGACAGCTCCCCAGCGACCACACAACGACTTACCAACGATCACGACCAGGTTGTATCGCTGGTCGTGATCGTTGGTAAATCGTTTAGTGTAACAGTACCTTAACCCTAACCCTAGTTCTAACTGTAGTGGGAAAAAAAAAATTTCTTTATTTTATTATTGTTCCTACCTATGGGGGTGATAAAAGGGGGGTTCATTTACTTTTTTTTTAATTTTGATCACTGTGATAGGTTTTATCACAGTGATCAAAATGTACATGGAACGAATCTGCCGGCAGGCGCACTGCGCGTGCGCCCGCCATTTTGGAAGATGGCGGCGCCCATGGAGAAGACGGACGGACACCGGGAGCCTCGGTAAGTATAAGGGGGGAGATCGGAGCACGGGGGTGGCATAGGAGCACGGGGGGAGCGGACAGGAGGACGGGGGAGCGGAGGGGAGCGGACCACAGATCGGAGGACTGGGGGGGAGATCGGTGGGGTGGGGGGGTTACATCAGTGTTTCCAGCTATGGCCGATGATATTGCAGCATCGGCCATGGCTGGATTGTAATATTTCACCAGTTTTTTAGGTGAAATATTACAAATTGCTCTGATTGGCTGTTGAAAGTGAAACTGACAATCAGAGGCGATCGTAGCCATAGGGGGGCTAAAGTACCACTCCCCCTGTCCCTGCAGATCGGGTGAAATTGGAGTTAACCCTTTCACCCGATCTGCAGGGACGCGATCATTCTGTGACACAGCATATGCGTCACAGGTCGGAGTGGCACCGACTTTCATGACGCATATGCTGTGTCACAGGTCGGGAAGGGGTTAATTCATAATGACAACCCACAACATCCAAATGACCCTGATCAAAAGTTCACATACCCCATTTCTTAATACCGTGTATTGGCCCCTCTGACATCAATGACAGCTTGAAGTCTTTTGTGATAGTTGTGGGTGAGGTTTTTTATTTTTTCAGATGATAAAGCTGACCACTCTTCTTGGCAAAAAGCTTACCGTTCCTGTAACTGTCTGGTCTGTCTAGCATGGACTGTGCACTTGAGATCTCCCCAGAGTGGCTCAATGATAATGAGGTCAGGAGACTGAGATGGCCACTCCAGAACCTTCACTTTGTTCTGCTGTAGCCAATGATAGGTTGACTTGGCCTTGTGTTTTGGATCATTGTCATGTTGGAACGTCCAAGTACGTCCCATGAGCAGCGTCCAGGCTGATGAGTGCAAATTTGCCTCCAGTATTTGCTGATAACGTGCTGCATTCATCTTTCCTTCAACTTTGACCAAGTTTCCTGTACGTTTGTAGCTGACAAATCCCCAAAACATCAGCGATCCACCTCCATGCTTTACAGTAGGAATGGTGTTCCTTTCATCATATGCCTTGTTGACTTCTATCCAAATGTAACATTTATGGTTGTGGCCAAAAAGTTCAATTTTGGTCTCCTCACTCCAAATTACCTTGTTCCAGAAGTTTTGAGGCTTGTCTCTGTGCTGTTTTGCATTTTGTAGGTGAGATACTTTGTGGCATTTGCACAGTAATGGCTTCTTCTGGTGAGTCGAACATATAGCCCATTTTTCTTCAAGTGCCTCCTTCTGGTGCAAGTTGAAATAGCCACCCTGCTAGTTTTCAAAGAGCCCTGTATTTCCGCTGATGTTATTTGTGAGTTTTTCTTTGCATCCCGAACAATTTTCCTGGCAGTTGTGGATTAAATTTTTGTTGGTCTACCTGACCGTGGTTTTATTTTTACAAAGCCCCTGATTTTCCATTTGTTAAAGGGAACCTGTCACCCCGAAAATCGCGGGTGAGGTAAGCTCACCGGCATCAGGGGCTTATCTGCAGCATTCTGTAATGCTGTAGATAAGCCCCCGATGTTACCTGAAAAAGGAGAAAAAGACATTATATTATACTCACCCAGGGGCGGTCCCGCTGCTGGTCTGGTCAGATGGGCGTCTCCGGTCCGCTGCGGCGCCTCCTATCTTCTTTCCATGACGTCCTCTTCTGATCTTCAGCCACGGCTCCGGCGCAGGCGTACTTTGCTCTGCCCTCTTGAGGGCAGAGGATAGTACTGCAGTGCGCAGGCGCCGGAAAGGTCAGAGGCCCGGCGCCTGCGCACTGCAGTACTTTGTCTGCCCTCAACAGGGCGGAGCAAAGTACGCCTGCGCCGGAGCCGTGGCTGAAGATCAGAAGAGGACGTCATGGAAAGAAGATGGGAGGCGCCGCAGCGGAACGGAGACGCCCATCTGACCAGACCAGCAGCGGGACCGCCCCTGGGTGAGTATAATATAATGTCTTTTTCTCCTTTTTCAGGTAACATCGGGGGCTTATCTACAGCATTACAGAATGCTGCAGATAAGCCCCTGATGCCGGTGGGCTTACCTCACCCGCGATTTTCGGGGTGACAGGTGCCCTTTAATCACAGTTTGAACACTGCTGACTGGCATTATCATTTCCTAGGATATCTTTTTGTATACCTTTCTTGTTTTATACAGTTAATAATAATAATAATAATAATAATAATAATACTATTAATTTTATTTGTATAGCGCCGTCATATTCCGCAGCACATTACATTTTAGAGGGGACTAAAGACATTACAGCATAAGAATAAACACATAGATCAAAACAGATGCCAAGAGGAATGAGGGCCCTGCTCGCAAGCTTGCAATCTATAGGAGAAGGGGAGATACTAAAGGTAGATGATAACAATTGCTTTCATTGTTCAGACCAGCCAAAGTGTACAGTTCAACTACCTTTCCCTGTACATCCATTGACCATTCTTTTGCTTTCCCCATGACTCAGATGCAAGAGTCTGTCTGGATCCCAGAAACTCACTCAGCTTTTATGCACACACACTGAATACAAGCAAACAGGTCACAGGTGAGGATGTTACCTTTAGTAGCCATTCAAACCCATTTGTGTCAACTGCTGTGCCTGTTATAAGGCCAAAATCACCAGGGTATGTAAACTTTGGATCAGGGTCATTTGGATGTTTTGGGTTGTCATGATTAAAAAAGAAAAACACAGTAGTTTGACAATAGTCTTGGATATCCTTTATATTCTCTGGAAAAAAAGGCCAAGAAAGCAAAAATTCTGCCGGGGTATGTACATTTTAGAGCACAACTGTGTATATTTCTCAAAATGGCAATGGTCGCACCTGCGCAGTACCATAAATTGGAACGTGATAGATGCTACTGTACAGGTGCCACCACTAGTGCCATTTTGCTAGAGGAAAAATACATTGATCCACACCAAGATGGCGCTATCATTTTTTTTTTTTTTTTTCCTGTAGCAAAATGGCGGCCCCTGTAGATCGCCAATAGATGCTACTGCACAGGAGTGGCATGAGCCATTTTGAGAAATAATTTTTTTTTTCTGAAGAAGTTTATATCAGTAAATAAAATAAGTGGATATTGTAGATGCAATCAAGTAATTTACAGTACAATACAATTAAGTGGGTATTTTGTAATCCAATCCACAGTGAACACTTTCTGCGAGGAGTCAACACAGCCTTAAGGCCCCGTCACACTTGGCGACGCTACAGCGATCCCGACAACGATACGACCTGTCAGGGATCGTTGCTGCGTCGCTATGTGGTCGCTGGTGAGATGTCAAACTGTGAGATCTCCCCAACGACGCAGCAGCGATGCAGCGACCTGTACAACGATGTCACATGGCAGCTATTTCATGACGATTAACAGACCTCAATGAGGGACGTCCTGTCATGAGGTCGTTGGTAAGGTGTCAAACACAGCGATGTAACATAGTAACATAGTTAGTAAGGCCGAAAAAAGACATTTGTCCATCCAGTTCAGCCTATATTCCATCATAATAAATACCCAGATCTACGTCCTTCTACAGAACCTAATAATTGTATGATACAATATTGTTCTGCTCCAGGATGTGTGCTACCCAGCGGGACCTCAACGATCAAAAAAAGATCCAGGCCATTCCGACACGACCAGCGATCTCACAGCAGGGGCCTGGTCGCTGCTACGTGTCACACATAGCGAGATCGCTACTGAGGTCGCTGTTGCGTCACAAAACTTGTGACTCAGCAGCGATCTCGCTAGCGATCTCGCTTTGTGTGACGGGGGCTTTAAGCTCTTTTAGTGGACAGGCAGATTGGGGCATGAAGGAAAACTGACAGAGTAAGCTTTAGGCTCTCGTTGGAGGACCACTATAGTGTAAGGTGCGGAACCAGAAAATCAGTTTCCATGCTGTTCCCAGTGTTTAGGGCCAGGAGTTCAGAATGTCATGACGTCGCTTTTTGGCAAAATGAGAAAAAAACCCACAAGGATTTCTGGCCCTGGATGATGTTTGCTGTTTGTATTCATGTACAGGACTGTGTAATCATGAAGAAAACCGATCAGGACGTCTCAGTCAGCAAACCTGGCTCTGAAGGATGGAGCAAGACCCAGAACCGCATAACCGTGCGTCTGCCCCATTCACTAATGCACGAGAGGAACAATGATGACAAAATCTTAGCGCTTACATATAAGATCATTCATCTTTTGACTGGCGAGGTGAGAACTGCTGGGGCGGGACACAGTGCCACATGGGAGCTGCCTGGATGATAATTATAGAACAGGTTTCTATGAGGGGTCATCAGAAAATGGCTTATTGCTTAAATCTGGTTTTATGGTATATTTTTTTTTTAATTTACAAAATATCAGAAATCTTGCACTGTTCCCACTGGGCCTTATACTAGGCTCACATCTCCTGATCTGTATAGAAGACTTTGCAGCTATGTTACTGTCATCACAGGGAAGGGTAACGCCTCTGTCCAGAGTACATCACAATTGTGCAGCTCCCTTTTCCTCTTCTGCCCAGAGGATACCGGTTCAGTAGGGAGGGAGCCAACTATTGCTGCTTTTACCTATGTGGGTGCTAAGAACTAGTACAAGTAGAGATGAGCAGATCGGGCAAAATTCGAGTTCTCCTGTTCGCAATGTTATCCTCTGTAAAAAAAAAAAAAAAAAACAAAAAAAAAAAAAAAACATTAATTTCAAACATCCTTTTTTTAGAATTTTTTTTTTAACATAACATTGGATAGGATAACGTAACGTAGGATAGGATATAACATCAGCAATGACACTGTAAATTACCAAAAGTACATATACAAATCTTACTTGTCAGACAACATAACTTTTTAAAAATGGTATACAGATGATAGATAGATCTCCGTCAATGCCTTGTAACACAAATTTTGGGGAAACAGTAAGTGAAGGAAAGGACAGACAGACTACATAGAAGGGTAATGGGGGAAGAGAATCTTTTACTGTATTTTGCATGGTCAAGAGAGTCGTTCTACGGTAATATATGTTGTATCTTTAATAAACATTATACATCTGGAATGGTTCCCAAGACCAATAACGTCCCGCTCAGATCCTCCAGACAGTACCAGTCCGTGTGGCGGAAGGGACTAATCATTCTAGGGCTATAGTGGGAACCAATGAACGTTTTCCACAGCGGAAATACTTTCCCTGCAGATTTTTCTTTCCTCTATTCAATTCCCAGTAAATGTTTCATCTGGACTATTATCATCACCATCGATGGGGTCTTTGGTTTAAGCCATTCGCCAAATAAACCACGTAAGGCTACAACTAAGAATGTGTGGATGTTTTTAGGGATCGTTACCTTATCTCCTGTGGGTTGTGTCTCTAAGGGTCTTATCTGGTGGAATAGCATAGTTTGTGGGAGATTGTATACCTGCTTCCAGTACTCTAACTGCCCTGCATTCCCACACCCCGTGCCAGAGATTTGTTGAAGGCGTTCCGCACTTAGGGCACGCTGTAATCCTGACGGGGAATCTAGGAGAGGATGGGATATTGAAACCATATAATGCTGTATGCATAAGCTTAAAATGGGTTTCCCTCCATCTTTCACATAAAATGGATTTTCTTACCTGTTCCCACCCCTGTAGAATTGTCTCTGCGATATCCTTATCCCCGGTCCATTTCTCCCAAGTCTTAAACAGCTTGTTCTGCATTCGCTTCAGGAATTTATGTCTTACAGTGTTGTATATTGAGAATATGCTCTTTGCATTCTGAGTGTTCATACCTACTCTATTATCTAGAATATGTAGTTCCACTTCATTAAACAGCCTACAGTCTAGATATACAAAAAGAATGGACCTGCATGACCTGTAGGAAGTATCTGCTTTCTATATGGAATTTGTCCATGATTGCTTATGGGCTCAGCCATCGTTTAACCTCTGTATGCATAATATCCCTGCTTTCTTCATGTTATCACCTGCTTGTCCTATTGTTCCGTGTGACCAAATAGTGGCATATGTTTACAGATCTGGAAGGGAAGGCCGAATGCCTTCCTTACTATCTTCCAGCATACAATCGTATCCCGAAGCAATAGGGAGGATTTTATATTTTGCGGGTGTTTGGCCTGTTTTGTATGTTAGAGGGTATTTAATTTCCACGGCGCCAACTGTCTATCCAATTGGGTATTTGGCTACAGGAGACTGCTACTCTATCTATCACATGTCTAAAAAGACTTGCTATGTTGTAGGCTCTGACATTCGGAAAATTGATCCCACCTTCACTCCTAGTTAGCATGAGCTTTCCCAATGCGATTCTGGGTCTTTTACCCGCCCATATAAAATGGGTAAAAGCTCTATTTATTTTGTTTATATCTAGATGTTTGAGTATCAGGGGTAATGTCTGTAATGGGTATAGTGGTCTGGCAAAGCTGATCAGTTTAATTAAGTGGCATCTTCCCAGAAGAGAAAGCGGTAGATTCTGCCATCTCCGAAGTTCTAGCATTTTTTCGATGAGAGGCGTATAATTTATTGAATATAGTTGTGCCGGGAACCTGCCTTTCTTAATTCCCAGGTAGGTGATATGTGTCTTTGCAATATGTAGTTCTATACCTAGTTTCTTCCATTGTTCTGCAGGCGTTTTGTCCCCCAATTCCAAGAGTTCGCTCTTGGCGATTATTGACCTTATAGCCCAAGTATTCACCGAATTTCTGAATAAACTGAAAGATATTTCCTAATTGTTAAAGTGACTGGGACAAAAACAAGATGACGACCTCACCTGCAAATAATGCTATTTTAGTGCTGCTAGCGCCCACCCCGATTCCCTCAAATAAATCTGACTCTTCCATAAACCGAGCAAAGGGTTCCAATGCCAAGTTGAACAGTAGTGGTGACATCGGGCACCCCTGCCTGGTCCCTTTATATAAATGAAATGGCTCAGAGAGGAAGCATGACATGTGTATTCTAGCTGTTGGGTCCCTATACACCCCCTCCAGGTATATTCTAAAATTGTCCTTTAAGTTGAACGAGTCCAGAGTTGTCCCCAGCCAGTCCCAGCTAACATTAGCAAAAGCTTTCTCTGCATCCAGAGCCAGCAGAACCCGTCTCTCTTTCCCCCTGGCTGCGACAACCCACTCCGTCCAACACCGTTAGTACCTTTCGTATGTTTTTCACCGCCACCCTACCCTTAACGAATCCCACTTGTGCAGGGTTCACCAGTTGGGGTAATACTACTGCTAATCTGTGTGCCATTATTTTTGACACAATCTTCTGGTCTACAACAGTGAGGGAAATGGGTCTGTAAGAGCAGGCCTCAAGGGGGTCCTTGCCTGGTTTGGGTATGACTTTAATATGTGTTTCTTTAGATCTTTCTGGTATGACCCCCGTTAAGAGAATGGTGTTGTAAGACTTTGTTAGCAGTGGGGAGATATGTTCCGTAAGGGCTCTATAAGGCTATGTGCACACGTTGCGGATTTAGATGCGGATCCGCATAGTTATTGGACACGCAGAATTGCATCAAATCCACAGTGTAGTGCATAAGCAATGTTAGTCAATGTGAAATTGACATTTGGTGTGCACGTGCTGCGGAAAAAAAGTGCGGAATCACCGGTTTTTATTTTCCTCACCATGTTAATTCTTTTTGCGTTTCTGCACCCATTGACTTCCATTGTGTCAGGCCAATCTGTAGCAAAACCGCAGGTTTAAAAAAGATCTGTGGATTTGCTGCGGATGTGCCTGCGAGAAACGCTGCAGATCGGGAGGGGGAAGAGTGTGTGGGCAGAGAACATGTGTGTGCCTGCTGGGCTCTGCGGGGGGGTGCGGGTCTGTGTGGGTCTGTGTGTGTACGGAGAAGATTGTGTGTGTGTGTGTGTGTGTGTGTGTGTGTGTGTGCGCGCGCGGGTGTGTGTCTGTGTGTAGGCAGGCATCGTCCATTTGGACAGCAGTAGTCCCATCATCCGGCTACTATGTACAAGTGCAAAAAAAAAAAAGAAAACACATACACACATATACAGTACATACATATAGACATACAGTACATACTCACCAATCACCTAGTCCCCAAAGCCCTCGATCACCTGTAAAAAATTTTTAAAGGGAACCTGTCACCCCGTTTTTTGAGATATAAATACTGTTAAATAGGGCCTGCGCTGTGCGTTACTATAGTGTATGTAGTGTACCCTGATTCCCCACCTACGCTGCGCAATACATTACCAAAGTCGCCGTTTTCGCCTGTCAATCAGGCTGGTCAGGTCGGGTGGGCATGTTCACAGCGCTGTTTCTTCCTCAGCTTTACGTTGGTGGCGTAGTGGTGTCCGCATGTTGAGGTGACTAATCCACTGTGGGCACGTGAACAAGGAGCGCGCGATCTGCGCTATCACCCCCTGTCATCGGTGGGGGCGGCCATCTTCCTGGGGCCGCGCGTGCGCAGATGTAGTGCTCTGCTGCACGGGGCTTCAGGAAAATGGCCGCGGGATGCCGCGCGTGCGCACAAGAGATCGCGGCGGCCATTTTCCCAAAGCCGAGTTTGCATCTCGGCTTTGGGAAAATGGCCGCCGCGATCTCTTGTGCGCACGCGCGGCATCCCGCGGCCATTTTCCTGAAGCCCCGTGCAGCAGAGCACTACATCTGCGCACGCGCGGCCCCAGGAAGATGGCCGCCCCCACCGATGACAGGGGGTGATAGCGCAGATCGCGCGCTCCTTGTTCACGTGCCCACAGTGGATTAGTCACCTCAACATGCGGACACCACTACGCCACCAACGTAAAGCTGAGGAAGAAACAGCGCTGTGAACACGCCCACCCGACCTGACCAGCCTGATTGACAGGCGAAAACGGCGACTTTGGTAATGTATTGCGCAGCGTAGCTGGGGAATCAGGGTACACTACATACACTATAGTAACGCACAGCGCAGGCCCTATTTAACAGTATTTATATCTCAATCTCAAAAAACGGGGTGACAGGTTCCCTTTAAAATAATAACCCAACAGTATACTCCCTGATCCAATGTAATCTATGAAATAACGAGTGTCCCTAGACCATCTCCCGTGGAGAGCTGTCACATGGGCAGATGTGACCGCTCTCCAGGGGCTCCTGGATACAATGACAGAAGAAATCCTTCCACACTTTATCCCTCCACCATTGTGAGTACAGTATAGTTCATACTGTCACTTGCGGCACTACTGAGTGGGAAAATTCTCACGCAGCAGTGCCATAAAGTGAGGCCATTGAACCCTCAGTGATAACACTGCAGGAGCCATTGTCTCCTGTCAGTGTGTCACTGGAGGCCTATAGAGCTGTCACATCTCTCAATGTGACAGCTCTATAGGGGAGATCGTTGTGGGACACTCGTTATTAATTGGACTGCGTCAGAACAGGGAGCATTTGTGTTAGTTTACTATTTATTTTTTGCAGGTGATCGATGGCTTCGAGGAATTAGGCGTGGTTGTAAGTATGGTGAAATTAAGAATATTAAAATACTTTTTTTCTGGCTGTGTCTTTATTTAACTCTTTCACTACTATAGGATTAGTAATGGATAGGTATCTTAGTGATGCCTCTCCATTACTAACCGGGCTTAAAGGGAACCTGTCACCCCGAAAATCGCGGGTGAGGTAAGCCCACCGGCATCAGGGACTTATCTACAGCTTTCTGTAATGCTGTAGATAAGCCCCCGATGTTACCTGAAAGAGGAGAAAAAGACGTTAGATTATACTCACCCAGGGGCGGTCCCGCTGCTGGTCCGGTCGGATGGGCGTCTCTGGTCCGCTCCGGCGCCTCCCATCTTCATTCCTAGACGTCCTCTTCTGATCTTCAGCCACGGCTCCGGCGCAGGCGTACTGTGTCTGCCCTGTTGAGGGCAGAGCAAAGTACTGCAGTTCGCAGGCGCCGGGCCTCTCTGACCTTTCCGGCGCCTGCGCACTGCAGTACTTTGTTCTGTCATCAACAGGGCAGACAAAGTACGTCTGCGCCGGAGCTGTGGCTGAAGATCAGAAGAGGACGTCTAGGAATGAAGATGGGAGGCGCTGCAGCGGACCAGAGACGCCCATCCGACCGGACCAGCAGCGGGACCGCCCCGGGGTGAGTATAATCTAACGTCTTTTTCTCCTCTTTCAGGTAACATCGGGGGCTTATCTACAGCATTACAGAATGCTGTAGATAAGTCCCTGATGCCAGTGGGCTTACCTCACCCGCGATTTTCGGGGTGAAAGGTTCCCTTTAATGTCACCTTACAATCAAAGGTAACGTTAACCCCTTATTACCCCACATATCACCGCTACAGGGCAGTAGGAAGAAAGAAAGAGACTACGTGCTGGAATTGCGCCATTTCTGGGATGGCAGGGGGTGGTATTTGTAGCGGGGGGCAATATCCATGGCCCCTCTCTAGGCTATGAATATCAGCTCGCAGCTGTCTGCATAGCCTTTTCTGTCTATTAATTATAGGGGTACACCACATCATTTTTTTTGGGGGGGTCCCCTATTTTAGTAGCCAGTGAAGGCTAAATATACAGCTGCGGGCTGATATTCATAGCATGGGAAGATCCATGGGTATTAACCCCTTCCCAGGCCCTCAGCCGTCGGCTTTCCCTCTCTGGCACAGAAAATTGTGCCGGAGCCCACACCATTTTTTTCCCCCCCCTTTTTTTTTTTTTTTTTTTTTTTTTTCAATTAAAGATATTGCGTGCAGATTTTGTGTGTGTCTTTATTTAACTCCTTAAGTACCTTTTTTATTCTTCATTACTAAACATTGGCCTTGGTATCTATCTATCTATCTATCTATCTATCTATCTATCTATCTATCTATCTATCTATCCTCTGTCTATGTATCTATCATCTATACATCTATTATATATCTATCTATCATCTATCTGTCTATATCTGTGTGTGTGCGTGTGTAAACATTATTCTTCAATGGAGTATGTAAAATAAGAGGTTGGACAAAGAAATTACATCAGAAATTTTTTTTTTTGTTTTATTAAATAGATCTTTATTTAGGTTACAAAAACAGACAAATCCGCCTGAAAAAACGCATCAACATCCACACGTAAAACGCATAAAAAAAGTGCCGATTTTTACCTGCGTTTCCTGCCAAGAGATGCAGATTCTGTGCAGAAAATTCTGCAGACAAATCTGCAACATGTGTACCCTAAAACTCCCCGCTAAATCCATCTGGGCCTGGTGCTTTCCCATTTTGAAGATGGCTTATGGTTTGTCTCACTTCTCCTCTTGTTATTTCTGCATTAATTGCTTCTTGTTGTTCTTGTGTTTAGTTTTGGAAGAGTGACTTGTTGGAGGAATTTTTACCCTCTTCCAAATTAGTATGTGAGGGTTTATACAATTCTTTGTAAAAGTTTTGTAGTGTTTCATTGATTTTCCTGGGGTTGGAGGTTATGTTTCCCTGGAAAATGGCAAAAAGGGCAGGAGATGCTTACCTGCCTAGGCCTCCAAACAAATGCACTATCAGGATGCAGTGGACCCATATGGTTAAGATGGAGACTACACAGCTGCAGATATACAGTGGGGCAAAAAAGTATTTAGTCAGTCAGCAATAGTGCAAGTTCCACCACTTAAAAAGATGAGAGGCGTCTGTAATTTACATCATAGGTAGACCTCAACTATGGGAGACAAACTGAGAAAAAAAATCCAGAAAATCACAGTCTGTTTTTTTTAACAATTTATTTGCATATTATGGTGGAAAATAAGTATTTGGTCAGAAACAAACAATCAAGATTTCTGGCTCTCACAGACATGTAACTTCTTTAAGAGTCTCCTCTTTCCTCCACTCATTACCTGCAGTAATGGCACCTGTTTAAACTTGTTATCAGTATAAAAAGACACCTGTGCACACCCTCAAACAGTCTGACTCCAAACTCCACTATGGTGAAGACCAAAGAGCTGTCAAAGGACACCAGAAACAAAATTGTAGCCCTGCACCAGGCTGGGAAGACTGAATCTGCAATAGCCAACCAGCTTGGAGTGAAGAAATCAACAGTGGGAGCAATAATTAGAAAATGGAAGACATACAAGACCACTGATAATCTCCCTCGATCTGGGGCTCCACGCAAAATCCCACCCCGTGGGGTCAGAATGATCACAAGAACGGTGAGCAAAAATCCCAGAAACACGCGGGGGGACCTAGTGAATGAACTGCAGAGAGCTGGGACCAATGTAACAAGGCCTACCATAAGTAACACACTACGCCACCATGGATTCAGATCCTGCAGTGCCAGACGTGTCCCACTGCTTAAGCCAGTACATGTCCGGGCCCGTCTGAAGTTTGCTAGAGAGCATTTGGATGATCCAGAGGAGTTTTGGGAGAATGTCCTATGGTCTGATGAAACCAAACTGGAACGGTTTGGTAGAAACACAACTTGTCGTGTTTGGAGGAAAAAGAATACTGAGTTGCATCCATCAAACACCATACCTACTGTAAAGCATGGTGGTGGAAACATCATGCTTTGGGGCTGTTTCTCTGCAAAGGGGCCAGGACGACTGATCCGGGTACATGAAAGAATGAATGGGGCCATGTATCGTGAGATTTTGAGTGCAAACCTCCTTCCATCAGCAAGGGCATTGAAGATGAAACGTGGCTGGGTCTTTCAACATGACAATGATCCAAAGCACACCGCCAGGGCAACGAAGGAGTGGCTTCGTAAGAAGCATTTCAAGGTCCTGGAGTGGCCTAGCCAGTCTCCAGATCTCAACCCTATAGAAAACGGATATATTACAAAGTATTGAGATGAAATTTTGTTTCTGACCAAATACTTATTTTCCACCATAATATGCAAAAAAAATGTTAAAAAAACAGACAATGTGATTTTCTGGATTTTTTTTTTCTCAGTTTGTCTCCCATAGTTGAGGTCTACCTATGATGTAAATTACAGACGCCTCTCATCTTTTTAAGTAGTGGAACTTGCACTATTGCTGACTGACTAAATACTTTTTTGCCCCACTGTACCAATGAGGCAGCCACTCACAACCTACCAAATTAATGGAGGGGGTGGCTGCTTGGCATATGACTGCACATTAGAGACTTGTATGTGGTGCTGTTCACACAATGGGAATGCACAGCATCCAGGTTAACAGCCTATTAGTGACACCCTTCTATTGGCGCAGGTGGGCTGCCCAGCGCTATTAAGATGCATCCCATGTGAACAGACACCATATTTCTGCACCTGTGTTGCCATCTTAACCATATGGGTCCACTGCATCCTGATAGTGCATATATTTCCCTGACCTTCTTATAATCTACCTATTGGATTTGCCTGCAGTCTCCCTTTTGTCAGTCTTGCCAGCGATTTCCCCGCTTTGTTCCCATATCTCAGCATTTCAATCTCCTGCCTAGAGCGGAAAATCTGCTCCCTCCTATCAATCCAGGTTTCATACTCTAGTTTGGCCAGCTTCCATTTTTCGAGGTTTTGAGTTGTGGGGCTCTGCAAGAATTCTGTATATAGATTTCTAAGCTAAGCACTAGAATCTGAGTATTTTTCCGCTATCCTTTTTCTTGAGTGAGACCACAAACCTCATAATTTTGCCATTTAGCACTGCTTTCGAGTACAAAGCGTGTTGGTTTACATGTTCCTTGTTGTCCCATTCAAATTCCTCCGACCAGCCCCGTAATTTTTCATTAAATCCCTCATCTTTTGTAAGGTAAGCTGGAAATTTCCATATGTAATGTGTTCTTTTTATCTGGTTATCCACCAGTTCCATACTCACCGGAGCATGGTCAGATATGACCAGGTCATGGATCTCCACTGACTTCGTTCTCTTTAATAGTCTTTCCGAGGTTAGCAGTTAATCTATCCTTGACCAGGATTGGTGGGCATGAGAGAAGTGGGTAAACTCTCTATCTTCTGGATATAACCAATGCCAAACATCCCTCAATCCAGTTTGTTCAAGGAAGGAGGGAGAACAGTCTCTTCTTGGAGGGATCAGACTCTGGCTCTTTCTGTCCTCCTCCCTTAACATTAATTTTTATGCTCTCTGGTCTCTCCAGACACCAGGGCGTAAAAAGAAAAAACCTTAGCTTTACGATACCTCACCGCTTATCTCTCTGGTTTCTCTGCCCCTCTTTGTCACCCATCTGGTCCTGCCACATCTTCTGATCACCATTGTTTGCGCTGAAATAGACTGACTTCTGTCTCTGAGGTCCAGGAGGGTTCTGCATACGCGCGCAAAAGGTCACAACTTTACGATTTCAGCACAGGCTATGATTGAAGATGTAGCCAAAACCGTATGGGTGACAGTAAGGGGTCAAGAGGCCGGAGAAGTAAGGTAAATGAAAGTTGTTGTTTTTTTTGTCTGAACACCCTATACGGCTCATGAAAATGGCAACCAACAGCCAACATCTTGCTTGATCCACATGGAAAGCAAATAAGAAAAAAAAATCCACATTTTGGCGAATGCAGATTTCTGGAAAATTTGAGTAGAATTTAATTCCATTGTAATATATTCACTGATTTTTTTTTATTTTTTTATTTTTTTTTTTTTAACGTTTAAGGCTTGTGTTAGGCCTAGTGGTTAAATTGCAATACTGTGGAGAAAAATAGGTGATTTTTTTAATAACACATTTCTTTAAAGGGAATCTGTCAGCAGGTTTTTGCTATTTAATCTGAAGAAAGTGGGAGATAAAGGCTGAAACACAGAATTCAGAGATGTCACTTGTTTACGAACTGTGAAGGATTTATGACTAGGAGATTAACATTGCTGGACTAGGCTAGTATGGCAATACCTCCTTCTGTGATAAGCAGCTCACTGTATATGGACTTTGTACACAGAGAGCCTGATAGGGCCGGAGTTAGCTTCCTCAGCTCTGCTTCATTCTGAATCTAAAAGCTCTGTCAGAACTGCTGAACCCAGTAATCTAAGTGATACATCGTTGGATTGAGCTTTTCTTTACCTACATTATGCTGCTCTCAGATGAGGTAGAAAAAACCTGCTGACAGATTCCCACTACAACCCAATATGAACGAATTCTCGGCTGAGTGCTCGTGTGTTCTCTGTGGGCAGAGCGGAGTGGGACGCTATCAGACATCTCTGGCAGCAGCCCATCTAGCTGGAGACCAAGAGGAGTGGATTGTTTATTTCAACGTTCCCGATCCTTCTCTACCTCATCTTTTGTTAGAAAAGAGTCTTGAAGCCTCCAGAGACATCAGTGTGTCGTCTAATCCCACCAAATAAATGACTGTACCCTGTATGTTGTCTTTTAGGGTGTCACAGTCTTATCTGTTTTCTCAGGAATGGAATTATTTAGAAGATAAGAATCAATACAAGGACATGATTGAGAATCAGCAGTCTGCGCAATCACACGGTAAGAGTTCAATTAAAGGAGCAAATAATCATTTAAACGATGACATTTTTTGCAATCGTAATTCACGAGGTGCAAACAATGTTAGACAAGTTTGTACAGGAAGACAATCGTGAATGAAATGATTGATAATGATCGTTACATGCTAACATCGAGTTTCGTACACTGTGGTCACACAAATATATAAGTGTTGACGTCATAATTGTACACACCCCATAAATGATGCCCTGTATTCATTACACGTAAATTCATAAAGTATTTAACAAACGTTTCCATTGATAATTTTAAAATAATATTTAGTCAAATTATTGAAGCATTTTTTTTTCCCGCTAATTACGCATAAATACTCTCTCCATCTGTTACTATGGCCTCATTCCAATGCTTTAAAGGGACTCTTGTCAGCACAGAATGACTGTTCAAACTAAGTCCCGCCGCTCGGTGCTTCACGGCGGGGCCAATCATTTATATACACCTTCCCACCTGCTTGTTTTCCCTCAGTCATCGCCCATCTCTTCTTTGATTGACAGCTCTGGCTTGATCAAGCCACAGAAGGGAGGAGATATATGGAAACGAGCAGGTGGGAAGGTGGTATATAAATGATTGTCCCCGCCGTGAAGCACCGACCGCCTGGACTTGTCTTGAACAGTCATTCTGTGCTGACTCTTTAACTGATACTGAACTGTTGTCTTGGAACTTGGTGAACCCTATTTAGGACTTGAGCTAATGAGAATAGTAATAATCACTGTGCTAAAAGGAGGCCGAGGATGGGCTGAAAAATAGGTAAAAATTAGTGAACTTACTAATTTGGTTCCCTGGTGGTAAGTGTATTGGAAGTCCAAGAACAACGATAACCAGACAATTGAATACATGTGTACTAGATGGTGGCCCGATTGTAACGCATCGGGTATTCTAGAAGCGGTGTTTAAATTGTGCACCAATATCAAAGCGTGGTTCAAATCCCTCGCCAGTTCGCGGCCAGACTGCGCCTGTCGCTGATAGGTCACGGCTGGCCAGCCGTGACCTATCAGTGATGCGGGATTTTCGTTACAGACAGACAGAATTAGAATATATATATATATATATATATATATATATATATATATATATATATATATATATATATATATATATATATATATATATATATATATATATATATATATATATATATATATATATATATATATATATTAGTATCCAGAGGGTGTTGGGGCAGGATTCCCTGTAGGCTACAACAGAAATTAGTTACTGACCTGCTGTATATAGAGAGAGTGATGAATATTCAGATGTCTACGTCCTGATTTAGATGTACTCACTTATTTCAGATAGCTGATATTATGAAGATCCAATTTGATGTCAAATAATAACGATGATAAATGTACCGTATATACTCGAGTATAAGCCGAGACCTAGGTTGGAAAATGCAGCAGCTACCGGTAAATGTGAAAAATAAAAATAGATATCAATAAAAGTAAAATTAATTGAGACATCAGTAGGTTGTTTTTGAATATCTATATTGAATCAGGAGCCCCATATAATGCTCCATACAGTTCATGATGGGCCCCATAAGATGCTCCATATTAAAATATGCCCCATATAATGCTGCACAAATGCTGATTATGGGCCCATAAGATGCTCCATAGACACATTTGCCCCATATAATGCTGCACAAATGCTGATTATGGCCCCATAAGGTGCTCCATAGACACATTTGCCCCATATAATGCTCCATAAATGCTGATTATGGCCCCATAAGATGCTCCATAGACACATTTGCCCCATATAATGCTCCATAAATGCTGATTATGGCCCCATAAGATGCTCCATAGCATTTGTGGAGCATTATACGGGGCAAATGTGTCTATGGAGCATCTTATGGGGCCATAATCAGCATTTATGGAGCATTATATGGGGCAAATGTGTCTATGGAGCATCTTATGGGGCCATAATCAGCATTTATGGAGCATTATATGGGGCAAATGTGTCTATGGAGCACCTTATGGGGCCATAATCAGCATTTGTGGAGCATTACTGTATATGGGGCAAATGTGTCTATTTAGCACCTTATGGGGCCATAATCAGCATTTGTGCAGCATTATATGGGGCAAATGTGTCTATGGAGCATCTTATGGGCCCATAATCAGCATTTGTGCAGCATGGCATTGGGGCAAATGTCTGTATGGAGCATCTTATGGGGCCATAATCAGCATTTGTGGAGCATTATACGGGGCAAATGTGTCTGATTATGGCCCCATAAGATACGCCATAGAGATATTTGCCCCATATGCTGTTGCTGCGATTAAAAAAAAAAAAAATCACATACTGACCTCTGGTTTCTCAGGCCCCCGGCACTTGCTATAGTCACCTTTCACCGTTCCACCACTGGGTGCCGCTGTGTCTTCCGCGTCCTCTGCACTGAAGTTCAGGCAGAAGGCGGCTCGCACACTAACGCGTCATCGCGCCCTCTGACCTGAGCGTCACTGCAGAGGATGTGGAAGACGGAGCCCGACGGTGGAACGCGGACAGGTGAATATCGCGCAATGCCCCCATTATACTCACCTGCTCCTGGCACGGTCCCTGCAGGTCCCTGGTTCTCCTCTGGGAGTGGAGTCGGGTCTATATTCATTACTATAATGAGTGTTACCATGTGACCGCTCAACGCTGGAAGAAACTGCCGGCGCCCAGAGAACCAGTGACGTACAGGGACCGCGCCAGGAGCAGGTGAGTATGATTAGACAGCTGCCACTCCCCCTCCCATGCCGACCCCTGGGTATGACTCGAGTATAAGCCGAGAGGGGCAATTTCAAACTAAAAAAATGGGCTGAAAATCTCGGCTTATACTCAAGTATACACGGTATATTATCCTTAGGTTATGAAAGCTTAATCATATGTTCCCCATAAAGGATGGTTGCGCGCCAGCTAAGTGAGGAGGCAGTTGAATTGAGAGGTTATTACATGCACTGGTATGAATGCTACATTAAATATAGTAAATTGACTGAGACAAGTAAAGTGCACTTACTACTTCTTGCGTACGGTGCAGATTGGACTCACTAGCGCTGGCGTGCAGTACATCTGTAGGTAACTGTGTTCCAAGAGGATACGAACAAAGAAAAGAAGCTGAGACGGCGGCGTGGATGGCGGGGGGCGGAGATGAATGTGACATCGCAGGGTTCAGGGACTGGTGCGTGAAAGAGATAGCTAGCCAACACGTTTCAAGGGAAACAATCCCTCTTCATCAGGGTTGTCTCCATGGTGTATCCATATCCTTTTATTGTCAAACTCCACCTCCCCCTGCATGCGGGACACCTGTTGTACTATAAAGGGACTTGTGTGTGTAATTATTTAATGAATGAATGAAGACCCAGGTATTGGAAGATCTGGAATGATTAGTCCTGGATCTATAATGTCGCTAATGAGTGATTAGTTAAATAACTACTGGGAAAACATGACCCACATTTAAAATGTGCAAGCTAAATGAAAACTAAAATCTATCTATATAATCGTCTAGAGGTCACTTCCGTCTGTTTGTCTGTCACGGAAATCCCGCATCGCTGATTGGTCGTGGCCAGCCACGACCAGTCAGCGACGGGCACAGTCCGGCCACTAATTCGCTCTTCCCTACTCTCCTCCAGTCAGTGCCCCCTCCATACTCCCCTCTAGTCAGCACTCACACAGGGTTAATGGCCGTGTTAATGGATTGCGTTACACCGCGTTATGCTTTTTTTTTTTTTTTTTTTTTTTTTTTTTTTTTTTTAACACGGATATGGTTCCCACATTGCTATTTACTACGTGGGCTGTGTTATATACTATGTGGGCTGTGTTATATACTATGTGGGCTGTGTTATATACTATGTGGGCTGTGTTATATACTATGTGGGCTGTGTTATATACTATGTGGGCTGTGTTATATACTATGTGGGCTGTGTTACATACTACGTAGGCTGTGTTATATACTACGTGGGCTGTGTTATATACTATGTGGGCTGTGTTATATACTATGTGGGCTGTGTTATATACTACGTGGGCTGTGTTACATACTATGTGGGCTGTGTTATATACTACATACATATTCTAGAATACCCGATGCGTTAGAATTGGGCAACCATCTAGTTTATTAATAATTGAGTTAAAACCTAGTGTGTCTGCATGTGTGCATTTCCTATAGATTGGTCCAGTAATGAAAATACCCCAGAGAGATGTTCCAGCTCTTTAGATTCCCAAAGATTTCAGGAGAAAAATGACATCTCTCAGGAACATCAGGTTAGTAGTGATGAGGTTAAATGACAAAATATTGCCATAAATCTGAACTGTGTGATCTTCAAATACTTGTGCAGATCTTCTGTCCTAATATTATTTCTCAAAAAATGCATCAAGTGTGACAACGTTATTTATTGCTATTGTTACTCAGGATGAAAACCTGCTCAACATTAAAGTGGAAGTTGTAGATGAAGACGAGGAGGATGTTAGTAATGAGGAGAGTCCTACTGATAGGAGTCCAGGTGAGTAACAGACTCCACCACACAACTGTAGAGACTCTACATCTTCATCTGTATCACAAAGTGGTCTACATCCTCCCATGTCTTTTATGTTCCTCCACATATTTCATTTTGGTTTAAAGGGTGTATAAAGAAAAAGTGATACGATTCCAACTTAAATAGATTGTAGGATTGGCCATTCAAGAATCTTCCATTTCTTCTTTTCCAGCCTTTCCTTCATGAAAGTGGCATGTTTAGGGTCATTGTTATATAGAAAGTCCTTTTTTAGCAGTTTCGATTATCTGACACATGGTGTTATCTCAAACATCATTTGGCACAATGGAGAATTTCTAGTAATTTCTAAAATGGTGAGCTTCCCATGCCAAGATGTTACATTACGACCATTCTATTTATATCTGTCCAGAGCACATTGGTACTGATTCATCAAGGCTTGTTTTTTTACGTCAGCCATCGTGAATGCGCTGGCTTAAGATTCACCTAATTCATTAACAGATGTGTGCCTCTTAACCTTTTAGTGACAAAAAGTGAATGGGCCTTAATAGCCAGCCAAGTTTTACATAAATTGTTTAATTTATATAATTTTTGTTTGCAATTTTTTATTTTTCACTGTTCATATTTTACAAGAAATACTTTGGAGAATTAAACAGGTTATTGCAGCAAGTGCAGGTTCCAAATATATGTAGTTTTTTTTTTTGTTCAATTAATTGTTTAATAATTGTATTTAACGTTGAAAAAGAAATATATATTGATATCGTATTTTTTTTTTTTTCAGGCGTATCATACATATTTATAACAATTTGTCTTCAAGGAGATAGTAAAATTAATTTGGCGTGCGTTTTTTTTCCTTTTTTTTTCTTCACTTCTTCCAATGTAAATAGGGTATCGACAGGTGTCCCAGTTACAGGGTAACAAAGCCCCCTGGTGTGCCAAGTGCTACTGGCAGAGTTGATCAAAGTCTACTGGGAGCCAGCAGCTCTGGGAAAAGACGCAATGATCATGTGATTGTCAGGTTCTACAGAAGCATTGGCAGTGTCCTCACTACATTGTGCTCAATGGGCTATATGTTGCCAGCGATGGAGGGGAGAGAAGTGGTTACAGGCCACTTCTTTCTACTCCGTGAGGGGCCCTGACTGTGTCTCACAGCCGGGGCCAGACCTACTCATGCTACATTGCTGGAACTTTTACTGTACATTTTCAGTTGAGTGGGGTTAAAGCCCAGGATCAAGTGCCCTAAATTTAGTGCTCTTGGTCTTCTCTTTTAGCTTCAGTGCACCACCAGAAGAAATGTTCTCTAGTCAGTTTGGAATAGATGGATAGGTGCCAATGTCTAGTTGCCTGGCAGCCGCTTCAAAGGGAATCTGTTAGTAGGATTTCAACCACCACATTATATGCACATGTAGTTCTTTCAAAGATAAGTCCAGCAAATGAAGTTGTAGTCCTGAAATGTCCATATATTCCTTTGTGTCTCGTGATAGAATAGTACAACACAGCAAACTGGTCATTCCTGCATACTGCTATACTGTTACATTATGAACAGTACACAAAGTAATCATGGGGTACTTATGACCTGCTATTGAATTATTATTATTTATTTATATAACACCATTAATTCCATGGTGCTGTACAGGGTTATAGATATCTTTTACATTAAACAAATTTACAATGACAGACTGGTACGGAGGGGAGAGGACCCTGTCCTTGCGGACTTACATTCTATGGGATAATGGGGAAGAGACAGAAGGTCGGGGGTGCGGCAGCTCTGGTGGTTGGTGAGGCGGCAGCTCGGGTGGTTGGTGAGGCGGCAGAATGGTTATTGCAGGCTGTAGGCTTTCCTAAAGAGATGGGTTTTCAGGTTCCGTCTGAATATCTGAGGGTGGTGGATAATCGGACATATTGAGGTGTGGAATTCCAGAGGATGGGGGATATTCGGGGGATATCTTGGAGGCGGTTGTGTGAGGAACGAATAAGTGTGGAGGAGAGTAAGAGGTCTTACTCTCCCTAACAAAGGCCTTGTGGCTACTATCCCTACCCTGCGGTATTTTTACACTGACCTGCTTTAATAGGGAATCTATCACCAGGTTTTTGCCACCTAATCTGAGAGCAGCATAAAGTAGAGACTGAGACTCTGATTGCAGCAGTGTGTCACTTACTGGCCTGCTTGCTTTAGTTTAGATTAAAAGTAACTGTTCTATCAGCATGAGATAATCACTAGAGGACTAGTAAACCTGCTGCCAGGCAGTCCTCTCTATTAATGACCTCTGTATAATCCTGCCCCCACCACTGATTGGCTGCTTTCTGCTTATGCACAGTGTTCAGCTGCCAATCAGTGGTGAGGGCGGGGTTATACAGAGCTCAGCATTCAGAGAACTGATAAACCTGCAGCAAATCAAGCAGCCCAGTAAGTGATACATTGCTGGAATCATGGTCTCTGTACCCTACATCTCAGATGGGGTGTAGGAAACACCCAATAACAGATTCCCCATAACCCATTGGAATACTGTCCAGTGCATTACAGATGAAAAATTCAGTCATCATTAAAACTCCATATATTTGTGTATATTTTTTTCCTCAGGAGCTGCACAGAACAGCCCGAATGCCTCAAAAGAACATTTTTCTTTAACTGCTAAGTGTAAAATAGAAAATGATGAAATTACTCAAGTTTCCATAGGAGAAGATCTCTATAAACGGGAGCCACATTTATCGACCACTGGCATCTCCGGTGGTACAGGCCGTGGCAGAACAAAACCGTTGTCTATTCATCAGAGAGTGCTGAATGGTGAGAAGCCATTTTCGTGTTCTTACTGTGGAAAATGCTTTTCTTACAAATCGGATCTTATTCGACATGAGAGAATCCACACTGGGGAGAAGCCATTCACATGTTCTGAGTGTGGAAGAAGTTTTACCTATAAATCAGTTCTCATTCAGCATCAGAGGATTCACAATGGTGAGAAACCATTTTCCTGTACAGATTGTGGAAAAAGTTTTGCGCAGAGATCCGTACTTTTTAAGCATCAGCGAATTCACACAGGAGAAAAGCCATATGCCTGTCCTGAGTGTGGCAAATGTTTTAATCAAAAATCTTCTCTTGGCGAACATCTTCTAATCCACTCCAGTGACAAGCCGTACACCTGCTCCGATTGTGGAAAATCGTTTACCCAGAAATCACATCTGGCCCAACATCAAAAGATTCACACAGGAGAGAAGCCGTTTTTATGTCCTGAGTGTGGCAAATGTTTTCGATTCCAATCAGATCTTATTCGTCATAAAAAAATCCATACAGGGGAGAAGCCGTACCCCTGTACAGAGTGTGGAAGATCTTTCACATATAAGTCCGTTCTTATTCAACATCAGAGGATCCACAATGGTGAAAGACCTTTTTCTTGCTCTGACTGTGGAAAACGTTTTACACAAAAATCGATTCTTGACAAACATCGTAAAGTTCACGCCGCTTCAGTAAGCATATAGACAAAATATTATTTTATGCAACGAAAGTATAATTTGTGAAGAAAACTTGCACCAGAAATGGTAGGGAAGCCTCTTCAACATGCGGTTTTACATTTAGGTCTTTTCAAAAGCATTGCTTCTTTGGCCTTTTTACAAATCATTAGTTTACTTACAACTACAGTGTTCCATCACCATGCTGAACAAGTAGGATCATTTTATGCTCGGTTCTAAGAACATCTGTATTCTCTAGCTGTCAGACACAGCTTAAAATGGGACTAACTGCCAGGGTAACAAACATTCAGGTTGTGTTGGCCATAGATCTAGTGATTGACTTCTCCATGATTGATTTGTCTTAATCACTTGGGACTTTGTATTTATATGTATATACACAGAGGGCATCTGCTGATTGATTCCTCCAGTTCCAGAATCGCTTGTGGCTTCCACCAAGTTATTAATACAAGGAGATTAGGACTACTGGAAGCAAACGGGCTCACCTTTCTCTAAGGATGTATATTGAAACAATGAATTGCAGACATCTCCCCTAATAGACTACCACCGACAGGGTCTTCATAATCCAATCAATACATATTTATAGATGCATACCAGCATATCCCATCATTACAATAGTCAGCAACTATACAATTACTAATTGGCAAGGTAAATTAACATATTTATTAACTAGACTGTCTACTTTGTGTGTGCCTGCAGTCAGAACATTGTGCAGTGAGCACACTGTCGCTATTCCCCTCTATTCCCTGTGCAGCTACTTGACCGCGCTTATGTGATTTTTCAGTTACATACAGTCGAATGACGACTAGTCTAAACCAGCTTCTCTTATTGGAAGTGAATTTAGAAAAGTGCAAGAGTCTAGTCAGTACATCACGGAGTATGCCAATACATACATGCAATCAAGGTGACCACCCAACTTGGGGTACAGGTGAATTGTGACACACTTTCACAATTGAGCAGTCACATAGGAACTTCAGACTTTTCTTCTGAGACAGGACAACCTCTTTAAGTACTAGTGATACCTGCATTGTCTCCATATTATGTTGGATTAGGTTTGCTACTCACTAGATTAAGAAAACTGAGCTGCAGCTGATTATTTGAAATCCCACTCTCCCAGAACTTAGATCTGATAATGACATCTGAAATTTCAATGGCAATCATACAGGAGTCTATTCAGGTTATTGACGAGAAAGGTGAAGGTCTGAAAATGTTTGGGTCGTGCAGTACTATAGCTAAAAAAAAAAAAAAAAGCACTCAAATGTGATATTCTGTGAGCAGACAACCCATTTGAGTGCATAACATGGTCCATTTTCTCCTATTATCTTTGCGAAAATGAAAAATTTAGGGTTAACAACATTTTTGGGGAAAAAACATAATTTTTAATTTACACAGTGTAATATTTTAAAATTCTGTGATGTAGCTGTGGGTTCCTGAGGCTTTTCTGACAATGGACGCCTATGGGAGCCAGATGCACCACATGACGATATTCGGCACCGGAGTCCAGCCTCCAAACTGTGCATCCCCTGTTCTCTCTCTCTCTCTTTTTACTCTTGATGCTGCCTATGCAGCATCAACAGTAAAAAAGATATAATATAAAAAATAATAAACCAAAATAAAAAATTGTGATATTCTCACCTTCCGGCTTCCCCTGCAGCCTTCCCGCTCTTCGCGATGCTCGCGGTCCCATTAATGCATCGCAGCAATGACCCAAGATGACGTGTTTTATTTTTTTACATTATATCTTTATCCCGGATCCGGAAGAAAAGCTGATCCGGCGCAATTAGTGTAAAAACTGATTGTGCCGGATCAGCTTTACTACTGGATCCAGGATAAAGATATAATGTAAAAAAAATCCAGCAATTCGTCCCTTCCGCCGGATTATGCGGGACGGATGTGTGAAAGTAGCCTAACCTAGCCAATTTTGCATTTCAAAAGCCAAATGGTTGACTTCCAAGCCCTGCCATGCGCCCAAACACTAGTTTTCCATGACATATAGGGTATCGCCATACTCAGGAGATATTGCACAGCAAATTGTACGTCCATTTTCTCTCATTATACTTGTGAAAATGAAAAACTCGGGGGGGGAAAAGCTACATTTTTGTGAGAAAAAATTAAACTTTTATTTTATCCTTCCACATTTTTTAAATTCTTGTGATGCATGTAATAGATTCATAAACTTCTTGAATGCGATTTTGAGCACTTTGAGTGTGCAGTTTTTAGAATGATGTCACTTTTGGGTGTTTTCTGTCATTTAGCCCCTCAAAATCACTTCAAATGTGATGTGGTTCCTAAAAAAAATAGTTTTTGTAAATCTTGTTGGAAAAAAATGAAAAATTGCTGATCAAACTTTAACCCTTTTAACTTTATAAAAAAATTGTTTAAAAAATGGTGCAGATAAGTCGTAGACAAACTGGAATTATTCATTAACTATTTTGTGTTGTATAACTATCTGATTTAAGGGCAAAAAATTAAAAGTTTGACAATTGAAATTTTCGAATCTTTTGTCAAATTTTCAATATTTACATAAATGCAAATCATAGCGACCAAAATTTACTACTAACATAAAAAACAATGTGTTACAAAAAATAACCTGTCTCCAAATCACTGAGATTCGTTGAAGCTTTACAGAGTTCTTACCTCATAAAGTGATGCTGGTCAGCTTTTAAAACTGCTAAACTGTAAAGCGCTGCGGAATATGTTGGCGCTATATAAATAAATATTATTATTAATAAACTGAAGCTCGGTCGTTAACGTACAAAGTGGATTGGTACTCAAGGGGTTAATCCAGATATAACCATAATTGCTGTACAGGATAGTTGCATATAACTCTTGTCCATAGAAAAAACACCCTGGACAGGTGAATGATTAGTAAAAATAGACAGGTTGGGTATACTTGATATATTCAAATAATGTCTCTGACTGCTTGTAGATTGGGACACGGAGAAGGGTGAGCAAAAAATCTAGAACAATTAAATATTTTTTTGATACCATAAACCTGAAGGAAAACAGAGTACAAGTCCCAAATTCAAATAAAGGTAAAAAAACCAATTTTATTTAACATATAAATTTAGTATAATACAAAGTTTAACTACATTTATAAAAACATGCTCAGCAAAAGAAACATTTGGCACCAGACCCGTGTGACAACACACACCTGCTCACTATCAAAGAATATATAATGCTCAGTGCTTGTCAGTATGTTTTTTGGGATCTAGCGTCCCCCCAGGAAACGGGGAAGGTGGGGATAAACCACCTCCTTACTCCCACTTTCTATAGTGTCATATAACCTAATAGTCATATAAATCTGCTATCCTAGGTACGATTCCTTACCCATGTGGCAGGTGCAGCGCGATCACACAGGGCAGCCCCAACGCGCGTTTCGCGTTGGCTTCGTCAGGGGGCGGTGCTGTGATGTGTGTTGGGGGAGTTTATATGGGACCTATAATTACCGTTAATCAGGCGCCTGATTAACGGTAATTATAGGTCCCATATAATTATATTTCTAAAACCTGACCTGCACATCCAAACATAGACTCAGTGTGAACAGGTGCTGAACCTAGAGTCGCCAACTCGTATATAGTTAAGTAAATAAGGCAGCACACTGCAGCGCTAGAACATACAAACTTGAAAAACGAAATTTGAACTGCATTACTGCACTAGAAATATCAAAAATGAGAGCTTTTAGCGCATAAAAATGGCCAATTGTATGTGTACCTGGTAGCCCCGTTACGGCATCTCTCTTATACCAGGTCCTAAACTTGCCTTACCTCGCTGAGAATAAACGTCTCCATCTGAATGGGTACATGTGAAAACCTCTTACTTGACTAAAATTCTCTCTCTCTGTGGAGGGGTATTGGACCTGCTGTAATTAAAACACCTGAAGCTAGGAGGCGGAGTGCACGATCAGAAGGCTAGAGAATACATTTCAAAAACCTGACCTGCACATCCAAACATAGACTCAGTGTGAACAGGTGCTGAACCTAGAGTCGCCAACTTGTATATAGTTAAGTAAATAAGGCAGCACACTGCAGCGCTAGAACATACAAACTTGAAAAACGAAATTTGAACTGCATTACTGCACTAGAAATATGAAAAAATGAGAGCTTTTAGCGCATAAAAATGGCCAATTTTATGTGTACCTGGTAGCCCCGTTACGGCATCTCTTATACCAGGTTCTAAACTTGCCTTACCTCGTTGAGAATAAACGTCTCCATCTGAATGGGTACATGTGAAAACCTCTTACTAGACTAAAATTCTCTCTCTCTCTCTCTGTGGAGGGGTATTGGACCTGCTGTAATTAAAACACCTGAAGCTAGGAGGCGGAGTGCACGATCTAGCCTTCTGACAAGCACTGAGCATTATATATTCTTTGATAGTGAGCAGGTGTGTGTTGTCACACGGGTCTGGTGCCAAATGTTTCTTTTGCTGAGCATGTTTTTATAAATGTAGTTAAACTTTGTATTATACTAAATTTATATATGTTAAATAAAATTGTTTTTTTTACCTTTTATTTGAATTTGGGACTTGTACTCTGTTTGTTTTCCTTCGGGTTTATGGTATCTTGATAGTGGAGTGTCCTATGTAAAATTTATGGTCCCTATATATGGAGTTTCTCCACATGGAGATGACCCAGTATAGAGGAACAAGTGTTCATTATGGGATTTAATTATTGGATCGTTATCATGTTTGAATGTCCAAGTACTTCCCATGTGCAGCTTCCGGGTTGAAGATTTCAAATTTTCCTCCAATATTTGCTGATAATGTGCTGCATTCATCCTTCCTTCAACTTTGAGCAAGTTTCCTGTGCCTATGTAGCTCACACATCCCCAAAACATCAGTGATCCACCTCCATGCGTTACAGTAGGAATGGTGTTTCTTTCATCAAAGGCCTTTTTGACCTCTCTCCAAATGTAACATTTATGGTTGTGTCATCACTCTAAATAACTTTATTCCAGAAGTTTTGAGGCTTGTTTCTATGCTGTTTTGCTTTTGTAGGCGAGATACTTTGTGGCATTTGCGCAGTAATGGCTTTCTTCTGGCAACTCAACTATGCAGCCCATTTTTCATCAAGTGCCTCCTTATTGTGCATCTTGAAACGGCGACACTGCTAGTTTTCAGAGTCCTGTATTTCAGCTGATTTTATTTGTGGGTTTTTCTTTGCATCCCGAACAATTTTCCTGGCAGTTGTGGATGACATTTTTGTTGGTCTACCTGACCGTGGTTTTGTTTCTACAGAGGCCCTGACTTTCCATTTGTTAATCAGTTTGAACGCTGCTGACTGGCATTATCAATTCCTTGGATATCTTTGTATCCCGTTCCTGTTTTATACAGTACAACTACCTTTTCCCGTAGATCCATTGATAATTATTTTGCTTTCCCAATGACTCACAATCCAGAAACATCAGTGGCTGGATGCAGGAGTCTGTCTGGATCCCAGAAACTCACTCTGCTTGTAATCAGTCTGTGTGCATAAAAGCTAACAGGTCACATGTGAGGATGTTACCTTTAGTAGCCATTCAAACCCATTTGTGTGCATGTTATCAGGCCAAAATCACCAGGGTATGTGAACTTTTGATCAGGGTCTTTTGAATGTTTTGGGTTAGCACTATGATTTTAAAAAGAGAAAACATAGTAGTTTGACAATAAATGGCTTCAAAAAACACTAACCATGAGTGGAAAAAAAGTTTTGGAGTTATTATTCATATTCTCTGAAAAAAGGCCAAGAAAGCAAAAATTCTCCCGGGGTATCTAAACTTTTGAGCACAGCTGTATATATAAAAGAGAAAAAGAAAGGAACAGCACTTGAAAAAATAATTGGTGCAACACTTCATGGGTACATTCCATTCCTTATATAGAGAAAGTGAAGAAGCAGCACACCATTGCTTTAGTGAAAAAAAAAAAAAGCTGTTTTACTGGCCCAAAATGCAACATTTCGGCTCTGTGTGTGAGCTTGAAGAAGGCTCACACACAAAGTCAAAACGTTGCACAATGGGCCATTGAAACAGCTTTTTTTTGCACTAAAGGAATGGTGTGCTGCTTCCTCATTTTGTGTGTGTGTATGTATGTATAAGATATTATCATATTGGTTTTTTTATTTTTTTGTGAGACACCTGTACATTCTTTTCTTTTTTTTGTCGGTATGCAATAAATGGAGCAGCCCGGGAGGAGTGTGAAGTCTACATCTATGTCAAAAGTGCTAGTGCTTCTCGCAAAATTAGAATATTATCAAAAGTTAATTTATTTCAGTTCTTCATATAATTTAGGAGTTTCACTTTTTGTATTGGAGCCGTTATAAACACCTTGATCTATTTGAAATGTTTATTTCTGTTAATGTTGATGATTATAGCTTACAGACAATGAAAACCCAAAAGTCATTATCTGAGTAAATTAGAATACTTTATAACACCAGCTTGAAAAATTATTTTAAAATCTGAAATGTTGGCCTACTGAAATATATGTTCAGTAAATGCACTCAATACTTGGTCAGGGGTCCTTTTACATCAATTACTGCATCAATGCAGTGTGGCATGGAGACGATCAGCTTGTGGCACTGCTGAGGTGTTATGGAAGCCCAGGTTGCTTTGATATCAGCCTTCAGTTCATCTACATTGTCGGGTCTGGTGTCTCACATCTTCCTCTTGACAATGCTCCATAGATTCTCTATGGGGTTGAGGTCAGGCGAGGTTGCTGGCCAATCAAGCACAGTGAGACTGTTGTTTTTAATCCAAGTATCTGTACTTTTGGCAGTGTGGACAGGTGCCTAGTACTGCTGGAGAATGAAATTTCCATCCCCAAAAAGCTTGTTGGCAAAAGGAAGCAAAAAGTGCTCTAAAATTTACTGGTAGAGGGCTGTGCTGTCTTTGGTCTTGATAAAACACGGTGGGCCTATACCAGCAGATGACATGGATCCCACACCATCATTGATTGTGGAAACTTCACACTAGACCTCAAGCAGCTTGGATTGTGTGCCTCTCCACTCTTCCTCCAGACTCTGGGACCTTGATTTCCAAATGAAATGCAAAATTTACTTTCATCTGAAAACAAAACCTTGTACCACTGAACAACAATCTAGTTCTTTTTCCCCTTGGCCCAGGTAATATGCTTCTGGCATTGTCCATTGGTCATGAGTGGCTTCACACAAGGAATGCGACACTTGTAGCCCATGTCCTGGATACGTCTGTGAGTGGTGGCTCTTGAAGCAATGACTCCAGCAGCAGTCCAATTCTTGTGAATCTTTCCCAAATTTTTGAATGTCCTTTTCTTAACAATCCTTTCAAGGCTGCGGTTCTCCCAATTGCTTGTGCACCTTTTTCTACCACACTTTTCCCTTCCACTCCACTTTCCATTAATATGCTTGGCTACAGCACTCTGTGAACATCCAGCTTCTTTAGCAATGACCTTTTCTGGCTTTCCCTCCTTGTGGAGTGTGTCAGTGACTGCCTTCTGGACATCTGTCAAGTCAGCAGTCTTCCCCATGATTGTGGAGCCTACTGAAACAGACTAAGGGACATTTTTAAAAGCTTAGGAAGCCTTTACAGGCTGTTATTTGTGAATTATTCTAATTTACTCAGATAATGACTTTTGGGCTTTCATTGGCTGTAAGCTATAATCGTCAACATTAGCAGAAATAAACACGTGAAATAGATCACTCTATTTGTAATGACTCTATATAACATATGAGTTTCACTTTTTGTGTTGAAGTGAGAAAAAAAGTAACTTTTTGATATTCTAATTTTGCGAGAATCATCTTTAGCTTTATCAAGGTCCAGATTATGACTGGCATCAATATAAGCAGGCATATTTATCCATACTGCATACTTTTTAGACCGAACACACTGTCTAGACAGTCTAGAAATGCACCTGTTAGACTAGAAAGTCGTTTTCAAAGTTTACACCCCCCTTTTAGTTGGCTCACTTTGTTTTGAAATGTTCTCCCCAATTGTGGTGCTTTGTATTGCATATTTACATGCCTTTCCTGCTAAGCCAAACTTCTTCCCAGTGAGGCCACACCCCTTTCCTGAAAAGCTACACCACTTTTCAGTGCGGTCACAGCCCCTTCCGAGGCAAGGCTCAGAAAGTGTCTAAAATTAATAATATGGTGCAAGTCATGAAATTCTGGTACATTTTAACTTTATAAATCTTCCCCAATGTATTTTTCAAGTTTAGTCATAGACAGAAGAAGACCTTCAATGAAATTATTTTTTAACGTTTTACGTGTAGTAGTCCTCCATAGGCTTCAACCACGTATATTTGCGGGTTGAGCCAAAGCCAGAGTAGTGGGGATCATAGCCTTTAGGGACATATTTAACTGTGTATTTGCTTTTATAGTTGTACTATTGTATAATTGTACTATAAATGTATTTTACCTGCCATATACCCGTATATACTCGAGTAGAAGCCGAGATTTTCAGCCCACTTTTTTGGGCTGCAAGTCCCCCTCTCGGCTTGTACTTGAGTCATACCCAGAGGTCGGCAGAGGAGGGGGAGCGGGGACCGTCTAATTATACTCCCCTACTCCTGGCGCGGTCCCTGCACGTCCCTGGTTCTTCCAGCGCTGCAGCTTATTCCTGTAGTGAGCGGTCACATGGTACCGCTCATTACAGTAATGAATATGCGGATCCACCTCCCATAGGGGTGGAGCCGCATAGTCATTACTGTAATGAGCGGTAACGGTGACCGCTCACTACAGGAAGAAAATGCGGTGCAGGGATGGCGCCAGGGACAGGTAAGTATGACAGGGTCAGTGCGCGATATTCACCTGCTCCTCGTTCCACCGTCGACGCCGCTGTGTCTTCCGCAGTGACGCTCAGGTCAGAGGGCGCGGTGACGTGATTAGGTTACGCCGGCCTGAAACCAGTAGCCGTGTGGAAATCAATCCACACTATACAACACCCTCTGGGGAAAATGGATGACTGCAGCTATGGAGGGATACCAATGTTAAAACTTAACTTTTAATAACCATATATAAAAAAACATTAGAACCCAACAAAAAAACACATAAACAAGTGAAAAGTGCTCAAAAATAACCAGTGCTCAAAGTAAAAAATTGAACGGTCTCACCACTCAGGACGGACACATGAGTATAATCGATAATTCAGCCAATGAGGCTATGAGGAGTAATGGTCCAGGGGAAAGCTCAGTAGGTAAGGATACACCAGTCCTGTCTACCCTGTAACCCCTGTGTAACTCCTGTCCTAACAAGGACAGGCCCCAAATGGGCCCTGCTATGGACAACCACCAAATGTATATAAGTGGACAAATGATCCTCTTCTCCCTACGCGTTTCATCACCGATGTAGGAGACTCATCAGGGGAGTATAAGTAAATAAGTGTGCTACAGGGCACAAAAAGTCCAAGCAAGCAGAGATGAATATGCAAGGTCCGTATTTCAAAGTTCAGCATGGGTCCTGCAGTGGCTAGTACCCATGAGGAGGTATGGCTATGTATGTCTGCAGTCCAAAGTGTGTCCTCGCCTACCCCCCACAAACATGACCTTATATACAAATACATGTCACCTCCCCCTAATCATGCAACCTCTGTCATTGGCTGGCCTACTAGTAAACGTAAGTACTTACATAGCATGGTGACCATTAATACATGGGTAGCCGCCATATTATCTCCCTCCGTTCCATAACATGCATACCAAGCAAGCTCCGAACATGTGGACGCTACCGCCGCCATATTGTGGGTGTGTATAGAGTCTAAAAATGCGGCGCGCACATTGTGCGAACTGCCGCGCATGCGCAGAAGTGGTGTGTTCCGAAATTACATGGCGTTAAATTGCCGTCAAACAATATGACCCACTACCGTACATGCGCTGTGAGCTAATGCTCCAGTCCCAGGCAGTACAGGAGGAGAGCGTTCACTAGCGTTAGATGCAGCGTAACCATATTATGGGCGTATGGAATGACGTCCTCGGATGGCGCCGAGTTATGCGCCCAGGCATCGTTCATGCGCATTAGGCGTGCGTTCCAAAAATGGAACGCACTACCGCCATATCAGGGGCGTCGCCATATTGTGGGCGTATAGAATGACGTCCTCAATCGCGCCGAGTAGTACGCCCAAACATGCGCATTAGGGGTGCGTTCCAAGACTGGAACGCACTAACGCCATATTGGGGGCGTGTAAGACAATGTACAATAACACGCCTACAACAGAAGGAAGATAGACGTAAGTAGCGTACTAAAGAGAGGCGCAGCAGCCCAAATAAGTATACTACAATAGTACAATTACAGGAAAAGAATGGCGATGGATTGGCCCATACCGTTAAAGTTGCTAAATAGATATGTCATCGCCAGTAAAGGACGTCAATGGGGGCACCCCTTTAGGGAGTCAAACAGGGGGCGCCAAAGTAACAGATAATCACTCAATGGACATCCCCGGCCATATGAGCCCCTGGAGTAATGGCAGTCACGCCGTCCAGAGAAAACACACTATATAGAAAATGCGTACTATGTAGATAACCAATTATAACGCAGTAATAAACCCCCTTGGCCAATACCAGAAGGAACAGAGGGGAAAAAGGGGGGGGGGGAGGAATGCACAACGGGCACTGATAAATGGTAATATCATAAATATTCCTACCAGATATACAACGGGGGAGATGCATAAACCAGCAATAATGTCCCACCCCAAAAAAGTACACTGGAGATAGGCAGTAGTACCCGAACACAGACAAACCAAAGTAGATGGAAAGACCGTACTACAATATAGAAGTTAGGTTCTACGTATAGTGAAGTTACACCCCTATTCCAAAGTGCTATAGATCCAATGATAGGTAACGCACTAATTTAGGAAAAGCGGGATGTCACCAACGGGAAAAAGGGGGAAAAACCACAGTGGTCACATCCCCAATGGTCACAATGGACCCATAATAAATTCTGCTTTCCTTGACTGAAGAAAAGGCTAGGACCCAGACCAAAACTATCTAATAAAAATGCCTATTTGCCGAGGCAACCAATAGCCGAACACAAAAAGTAATATTAAAGGAAACGAGCAAAATTCAGTTGTTCATTAAGTCCTCTCGGATCACATGTATCAAGTAGGAAAATCCACTTGGCCTCCCTCTGGAGGAGCATCTTATCCAAGTCGCCACCCCTCGGTGGCATACGGATTTTGTCAATTCCCATAAATGAGAGGCCCTTGGTGCTATCCCCATGAGTCCCGTTAATATGTCTGGCAATGGGGGTATCTCTCTGATTGCGTATATCACCAAGGTGCTCCCCCACCCGTCTCCTGAATTCACGAATGGTTTTTCCAATATACCTTTGACCACATATACATAGGACCCTATAGATCACCCCGGTGGTTTTACAATTGATAAATTCCTTAATCTTGTACAGTTGCTGGGTGTGTTCGTCAAAGAAGTCTTTACCAGGCCTTATAAATTCACAGGCTACACATGTTCCACATTTATAGCATCCAGCTGGTCTAACTGGTAGCCATGTTTCCTTTCTCGGGGGATTAAAGTGGCTATGTACAAGCCTATCACCCAGGGTTTTAGATCTACGGTATGTGATACTCGGTCTGGTATCCACAACATCCCTCAGGTCCTCATCCATACCCAGGATGCCCCAATGTTCTTGCAAGATCTTTTTGACAGAGCTAGCCCCATTATCAAAGGTGCAGATAAGTCTTGTCTCATGAGTAGTGCTCTCCTCCCTCTCCAGATGGACAAGAAGAGAACCCCTGTTCTGTCTATTGGCATGTCGGAAAGCATCCCTAAGTACCCGATCGGGGTACCCCCTAGCCAAAAACCTCTGTCTCGGGTCGTCTGCCTTATTTTTGAAATCTCTTTGGTTTGAGCAATTACGGCGTAGTCTAAGGTATTGGCCCTTTGGGATGCCTCTCTTCAGGGGATAGGGATGGTGGCTATCCCATTGCAGCAAAGAGTTAGTCGCAGTGGGCTTGCGATACACTGTAGTCTCCAATGAGTCACCCTTCTCTGATTTAGAGATCAAAATGTCCAGGAAGGGTAATCTATCCTCTGTGATCTCAAACGTAAACCTAAGACCAATATCATTCATGTTAAGAGATGTAACAAACTGGCGGAAGGTGTCCTTTGTGCCCCTCCAGAGTATGAAAATATCGTCAATATACCTGACCCATAGATCCACATGGGTCAGGTATGTTTCATAACTCTCGGAGAAGGCAATGCTGTCCTCCCACCAGCCCAGGAACAAATTTGCATACGTGGGGACACAAGGGCTCCCCATTGCAGTGCCCCTGAGCTGGTGGAAGATCCTGCCATCAAAACTGAAAAAGTTGTTATGCCTCACAAAGTCTAGAAGGCTGATGACAAATTCATTATGGGCCCTAAATTGACACCCCCTTGTGTTCAGGAAGTATTGCACCCCCTGAATCCCACAGTCATGTGGGATTGAGGAGTACAGGGCCTCCACGTCAATACTGGCCAGCAGGTTACGCCGGCGCAGAGGATGGGAAGACACAGCGGCGGTCAGCGGTGGAACGGGAAAGGTGAGTATAGCAAGTGCCAGGGGCCTGAGAGGTGAGTATGTAATTTTTTTTATTTTTTTAATCGCAGCAACAGCATATGGGGCAAATATCTGTATGGAGCATCTTATGTGACCATGTGCAGCATGATATGGGGGCAAATATCTGTATAAGGCATCTTATGTGGCCATGTGCAGCATTATATGGGGGCAAATGTCTGTATGGGGCATCTTATGTGGCCATGTGCAGCATGATATGGGGGCAAATATCTGTATGGGGAATCTGTATGGGGCCATGTGCAGCATGATATGGGGGCAAATATCTGTATGGAGCATCTTATGGGATCATAATCAGCATTTGTGCAGCATTATATGGGGCAAATATCTGTATGGAGCATCTTATGGGGCCATGTGCAGCATTATATGGAGCAATTATCTGTATGGAGCATCTTATGGCCATAATCCACATTTGTGGAGCATTATACGGGGCATATTTTAATATGGAGCCCATCATAAACTGTATGGAGCATTATATGGGGCTCCTGATTCAATATGGATATTCAACAACACTTAAACTACTGATGTCTCAATTAATTTTACTTTTATTGGTATCTATTTTTATTTTTGAAATTTACCGGTAGCTGCTGCATTTTCCACCCTAGGCTTATACTCGAGTCATTAAGTTTTCCCAGTTTTTTGTGGCAAAATTAGGGGGGGTCGGCTTATACTCGAGCACGGTGGCGCAGTGGTTAGCACAGCAGCCTTGCAGCGCTGGAGTCCTGGGTTCTAATCCCACCCAGGACAACATCTGCAAAGAGTTTGTATGTTCTCTCCGTGTTTGCGTGGGTTTCCTCCGGGCACTCCGGTTTCCTCCCACATTCCAAAGACATACTGATAGGGAATTTAGATTGGGAGCCCCATCAGGGACAGTGATGATAATGTGTGCAACCTGTAAAGCGCTGTGGAATATGTTAGCGCTATATAAAAATAAAGATTATTATTTAAGATTATTATATACGGTAATGTAATTATTTCTGAGTATTCATCCAGAAGTTAGCCTCTCCACCCCAATAAACCTGGAACCACTCCAGGTCTGATTTTACTCTACCTCATCTTGGTGATCAGACTCGCTTTAGCATTTTTTTTCTATCAAGACTTGGTAGAATTTCCTTATGGACATTGTATATTTGTGTAATAAACAGTTACGTGTTCATCAGTGTTACTAATACTTTTTTACTCTCTTATTTTAGCCATACTTGTGTCAGTCTATAGCATTAAGTAAATATAGGTAAACTGACTGAACAGCAATCTAGTCTGAACTGGTGCATAACCAAAAAAGACTTTCATAGCAAATAGATCAATGGCTGCACTCAACTGTACTAAAGCAAGGAAATGTGCGATACATGAAATGTGAATAGCATTGGATGGGCTCACATTTTGTTTCCAAATCTTGTGCTAAGCATCTCATGTGTTTTTTCATAGATTTCACAAGCCGTTATGCTATTCACATTTCATGTATCGCACATTTCCTTGCTTTAGTACAGTTGAGTGCAGCCATTGATCTATTTGCTATGCAAGTCTATAGCATTATACAGAGGTTTAGATAAGGTTATGCTTTAGCAGTCAGCGGAGAACCGTCATAGAGTTGTAATAATTCATGTTTGAACTGACTTCTATAAGGGGTTTTCTGGACTTGAATTAAATTTCTGCAGGCGCCCTCTGTAACTGCAGATTTCTGAATTCCGACTGTGCACTAGGCACATTCTACCTCAAATACTGGATCAAATGGGCAGTGACATGGCCGCTGGTATGTGATAGGACCACGTGCAGACTAGATTATCATTCACTTCTCTCAATGCCCTATAGCAGGAGTCACCGACATGTGGCTTCGGACCACTCGTGTGGCTCGTGACTGCTCGAGTGAGTGCCTCTCTGCACTGTACTGCCCTTTATGGGGGGGTATTATTACTTGTTAATAGGGGAATTGAGAGACATTATTACTTTTATAAGTGACACTAAGGTTATTGCTTCTTTATAATGGGGTACTTTGAGAGATTATTGATTTACAAGGGGGCATACAGGGCCTTATTAACCTCTTCCTGGCATGGCTATTTTCCTGTTTTTGTCTTTTCTTTCCTTGCAAGAGCCATAACTTTTTTATTTTTCTATCCAATAGCCATATTAAGGCTTGTTTTTTGCAGGACAAGTAGTATTGAGTGGCACCATTCAATTCATCATGTAATGTTTTGGAAAGCAAAAAAAAAAATGCGGAGTGCGGAGAAGTTGTAATGGGTTTTTTATTTTCAGTGTTCAATATACAGTAAAAATGACTCAGCAATATGAATTTCCAGCTCAGTATGAATACAGCAATACCAAATATTCATGGATTTTTTTCTTTTAGGCCGGGTTCACACTGCGTTAAACAGCAGCCCGTTCAACATACGCTAACGGGCTGCTGTCAACGCAAGTGCCGGTATATGCAGAGCACTAGCGCAGGTACAGCATCTGCTAGCTCTATCTGCGCTAGCAGTGACTGACCCGGAAACGCTGCAGCCCGCGTCTCGGGGTCCATCACTCAATGACTGCACATCGCTAGCGCAAAACGTAATGTGAACCCAGCCTTACTTTGGCGGTGAAAAAAATTCAGAAATTTGTAGGAAAAAAAAAAAACTTTTGCCATTTCCTGAGATCTGTAACATTTTCAATATTTTTGCTCTGCGAAGCTGTGCCAGGTTTTTTTTTTTTTTTTTGGCATTAAAAGGATATTCCAGTTCACCGTGAGATCATTCCTATGCAGTCCGGAGCGCTGATTGTGGCTCTGCCTTGGCACGGGGAAAGTGTGAGAGAGGAAGGATAATCCAGCCCAACGGGACAATTCATTTTTCTTTATTCAAGTAGGTATCATGCAGAGGACAACAGGTAAAACATTCATGTTAATATAAAAGATGGCATCTACGCATTTCAGGTGCTGCAGAACCCTTAGTCCTGATGCTTAGCCTCAGTAACCAGTGGACTGAAATAGCTTCTCATTCTGGTGTATGCATCGGTTATATGATTAATCATCAAGACTGGTTACAATCAAGTATAGAAATAACTTGCACAATATACCCAATAACAAAATATACATATAAAGTAAACATAGGATCGTTATAGTTTAATCATTTCTATTTTCAGTGACTTTGGCGCTACAATGTAGTAATCAATTCCAACAAATTAAAAATATTTTTTACAAAAACGTCTCCATTTTAGAAGAGAATAAAGTTGTGACAGATATCAAAAATGGCTGCCGAGTTGTATCCAGGTGACCCCCAACTGTAAGTCAAACTCTATCTCCAAGTGTAGTTAGAACCCCTCAAAAAAACTAGTGTAATTCTCATTAGTTAAAAATTTGCTAATACATTAGGAGATGCAAAACATTCAGCGATGCTGAAGATAGAATTTTTTTTTTTTTTTTTTTAAATAAAATATTTTTTGAACTGTATGTAATCTATATAATAGAATGTACAACCTGCAATTTCAAATATGTAGGATGTACTAAATGACAGTTTAAGATCCGGATCAGGGAGCATCTCTACGACGTAGAGAATGCAAGTGACATTAGGAATATGTTTCAAGCGTCAAGACATTCTGGTAGTTGTCATTATAGCAATTTATCTTCTGTGAATATCTATGCCATTGAACAAATAAAATGGTGGGAATCCTAATCTGATGAAGGATAATGGATGGAGCCAACGAAGGATCAGCAGTTTGTTGATACGTTTTAAAGAATTTGTATACATAAAATACCATACATGACGAATGAAAAATGAATAAATGAAAAATAAAAAAAGGATTATTATCGAAGATGTGTATGTGTATTTATTTATTACATTTGAAATGATAGTATGAGGGGAAAAAAGGGTCCGATGGAGAATTGATCTCATGTTTGTACGGTCATTGTCAAGGGAATCAGATTCAAATATTGGAGTGCAGACCTCGTGAGTCAACGTGAGCAACGTGATGAAATGAGGGATTTTATGTGAATTTGCCTCTTTTTCTAACTTTCGTATTATTTGAATTGAAAAATAGAGTTACATAAATTATATATGATAATGATTAATTCGTAACATGATTACCACGTAGTATTTATTCTATCATGGTTTATTCCCATATTATGTATCTCAGGTGTATACACAAGTGCTTCTGACTAAATTAGAATATCATCAAAATGTTAATTTATTTCAATTTTTCAATATAAAAAGTGAAACTCATATATAGTCATAACAAACAGAGTGATCTACTTCAAGTGTTTATTTCTGTTAATGTTGACGATTATGGCTTACGGCCAATGAAAACCCAAAAGTTATTATCTCAGTAAATTAGAATAATTAACAAAAATACCTGCAAAGGCTTCCTAAGCGTTTAAAATGACACCTTAGTCTGTTTCAGTAGGCTCCACAATCATGAGGAAGACTGCTGAATTGACAGATGTCGCAATCATTGACACACCACCAAGAGGTAAGCCACAAAAGGTCATTGCTAAAAAAAGCTGGCTGATCAGAGTTCTGTATCCAAGCATAGTTAAGGAAAGTTGAGTGGAAGGAAAAAGTGTGGTAGAATAAAGGTACCGTCACACTTAGCGACGCTGCAGAGATACCGACAACGATCCGGATCGCTGCAGCGTCGCTGTTTGGTCGCTGGAGAGCTGTCACACAGACCGCTCTCCAGCGACCAACGATGCCGGTAACCAGGGTAAACATCGGGTAACTAAGCGCAGGGCCGCGCTTAGTAACCCGATGTTTACCCTGGTTACCATCCTAAAAGTAAAAAAAACAAACACTACATACTTACCTACAGCCGTCTGTCCTCCAGCGCTGTGCTCTGCACTCCTCCTGTACTGTCTGTGTGAGCACAGCGGTCGGAAAGCAGAGCGGGGACGTCACCGCTCTGCTTTCCGGCTGACCGACGCTCACAGCCAGAGCAGGAGGAGAGCAGAGCACAGCGCTGGAGGACAGACGGCTGTAGGTAAGTATGTAGTGTTTGTTTTTTTTTACTTTTAAGAAAGCGGCCCTGCGCTTAGTTACCCGATGTTTACCCTGGTTACCAGTGAAGACATCGCTGAATCGGTGTCACACACGCCGATTCAGCGATGTCTGCGGGGAGTCCAGCGATGAAATAAAGTTCTGGACTTTCTTCCCCGACCAGCGACAGCACAGCAGGGGCCTGATCGCTGCTGCCTGTCACACTGGACGATTTCGCTAGCCAGGACGCTGCAACGTCACGGATCGCTAGCGATATCGTCTAGTGTGACGGTACCTTTAGGTACACAAGCAACTGGAAGAACCGCAGCCTTGAAAGGATTATTAAGAAAAGGCCATTCAAAAATTTGGGAAAGATTCACAAGAATTGGACTGCTGCTGGAGTCATTGCTTCAAGAGCCACCACACACAGACATATCCAGGACATGGGCTACAAGTGTCGCATTCCTCGTGTCAAGCCACTCATGACCAATAGACAACGCCAGAAGCGTCTTACCTGGGACAAGGGGAAAAAGAACTGGTCTATTGCTCAGTGGTCCAAGGTGTTGTTTTCAGATGAAAGTAAATTTTGCATTTCATTTGGAAATCAAGGTCCCAGAGTCTGGAGACTGGAGGAAGAGTGGAGAGGCACACAATCCAAGCTGCTTGAGGTCTAGTGAGAAGTATCCACAATCAGTGATGGTTTGGGGAGCCATGTCATCTGCTGGTGTAGGTCCACTGTGTTTTATCAAGACCAAAGTCAGCACAGTCGTCTACCAGGAAATTTTAGAGCACTTCATGCTTCCCTCTTCCGATAAGCTTTTTGGAGATGGAAATTTCATTCTCCAGCAGGACTTGGCACCTGTCCACACAAAAATAAAAAAGGGGGAGAAGCCAGCGCTGCTTATGGTCAGAACGCAATACATACAGTAAAGTGCATATGCACCTATTGATTTCTAACTGTATTTCAAAATGAGACATTTAGCAAACAATTGATCAATTCTTTGAGCCACCCCGCCACATCATGGCATTCTTATAATGGGGCAGTCCTACTCTACGTTTTTTATATTCGCTGTGCCATTATGGTCTCCTAAATGTATTAAAAGCAAGACCACCTTAAATGCAAACTGTATCTGAAGCTTTTCTGAATCACTCCCATGGTGCCAGAAAGGGCAAGCACAGATAAAGGTTGACCAGGTCTGCACATAGACATTTCAGGCACAACCTCCACACTGCCTACCCAGCACCACAGATGAAGGGTGAGACAGGCTTGGACACAGGTGCACAATCAAACAAAGCCTAGGGCAGGGCTGCTGTATGTGTGTACAGCAGCCTAGATCAATCACAAAAAAACACAAAGAATGGCGTACATAATCCAACGCGCACGGCAACAGTGGTGGTCAGCCACATACCAATATCAAAATAAAAAAAGGGGGAGAAGCCAGCGCTGCTTATGGTCAGAACGAATACATAAAGTGCATATGCACATCTTGATTTCTAACTGTATTTCAAAATGAGACATTTAGGAAACGATTGATCAATTCTTTGATTCACTCTACCCCGTCACGACATTCTCATAATGGGGCAGTCTTACTCTACGTTTTTTATATTCACGGTGCCGTTTTTTTATAATATTTTTGCAGGCACTGTTTTCCTTGCTTAATCTACTATATAAAGCTGAGTGTGTGTGTGTGTGTGTGTGTGTGTGTGTGTGTGTGTGTGTATGTGTGTATGTCCGGGATTGGCATCTGCACCGTCGCAGCTACAGCCACAAAATTTTGCAGTCACACGTCTGGACCCCGAGAGCATCATAGGCTATATTGTGAGGCGAAATTTTAACCCCGCGCGTTCCAATTCACCAAACAATTTTGCCCCTATCTACATAATGGGGAAAAAAGTGAAAGGAAAAGTCTTGGAGGCGTCGCAGCTACAGAAACAAAATTTTGCACAGTCACACGTCTGGACCCTGAGAGCGTCATAGGCTACGTTGTGAGGTGAAATTTTAACCCCGCGCTTTCCAATTCACCAAACAATTTTGTCCCTATCTACATAATGGGGAAAAAGTGAAATGAAAAGTGTTGGAGGCAAATTGACTGCTGCCAGATGTGAACAAGGGGGACTTAAAGAATGAGAGCGATGGCGCCAAAGAGTATATACCGATCAGTTGCTAAGGTGGGGCCCCGACATGAGATACTCATCACACATGGGGATATGAACACACACACAAAATGCACCACACACTACCACGTGCTTGAACACATATACCACCCTCAGCACACATTTCACCACACATACACCAACCTCGCCACATAAAAGTCGAAACACAAAAGTCGCCGCTCAAAACTCACCACGCGCAAAACTCGCCACATGCAAAAACTAGGCTCACGCAAAACTCGCCACAAGTGCAAAACTCACCGCATGGAAAACTCGCTACACGCAAAACTTGCACACGCGGAAAAATTGCCACATGCACAAAATTTGCAACACATGCAAAAGTTGCCTCACACAAAACTTGCACATACTCAAAAGGCACCAGACATAAAACTCACCACGCGCAAAACTCACCATGCGCAAAACTTGCTGCACACAACTTGCTACACTAACCTGTCACATGCAACTCAACACACAAAAAGTTGCTACACGCATGTTGCCACCACAACTCATCTCACAAAAGTCGCAACATGCATGTCACCACACACAACTCAACACACACAACATGACAAACGAAACTCGCCCTAAAACACACACAAGTCTGGTATTAGCCTTCAAAAATAAAAATCTGATTAATAAGCAGACAAACTACAAGAGCAACAAATGTACCATATAGGAAATACAGCAGCTGTCAGTCACATGACCTGTCTATTATGTGTATGTGTGAGCTAATATATACTGCCAGGGGGAGGGCTTCCTGTTGGCTGGGGATTTATCAGGCTGTCAATTTATCTTACAAATACTGAGGTAAAAATACTGAGCAAATAACGTGTTAACGAGGTCTAATACAGGAGATCACACAGGTATATACTATATACAGGGGAGATGACACACAGATATATACTATATACAGGAGAGATGACACACAGGTATATACTATATAGAGGAGGAGATGACATACAGGTACATACTATATACAGGAGGAGATGACATACAGGTATATACTATATACAGGAGGAGATGACACACAGGTATATACTATATACAGGAGCAGATTACCTACAGGTATATACTATATACAGGAGGAGATGACACACAGATATATACTATATACAGGGGCGATGACACACAGGTATATACTATATACAGGAGGAGATGACATACAGGTATATACTATATATAGAAGGAGATGACATACAGGTATATACTATAGGAGGAGATGACATACAGGTATATACTATATACAGGGGAGATGAGACACAGCAGGTATATACTAAATACAGGGGAGATGACATACAGGTATATACTATATACAGGAGATGACATACAGGTGTATACTATATATAAGGGAGATGACAAACATGTATATACTGAGGTGAAAATGAGGTGTGAGGTGAAAATGGAAAGGTGTGAGTGCAAAATGAGAGGAGTGAGGGAAAATAGTGTAGTGATCGGAAAATGACAGATGTGAGGTCGAAATGACAAGTGTTAGGCGGGAATGAGAGGAGTGAGGGAGAAAATGAGAGATATGAGGGGGAAAATGAAAGATGTGATTGGGAAAATGAGAGGCGTGATGGGAAAATAAGAGACATGAGTGTTATGTTTGCTAATGACAGGTGTTATGAAGGCAATCCAGAAACACAGTGTGCTTAGCGATCAGAGCGCACACAGTGATCTGACAAATACCCAAAAATACAAGAACGAGCTCTGAGACGTGGAAACTCTGTAGACTGCACACCTGATCCTATCCTAAACACAACTAAAAGCGGCTGTGGATTGCGCCTAACAACTACCTAGGCAACTCGGCACAGCCTAAGAAACTAGCTAGCCTGAAGATAGAAAAATAGGCCTGACTTGCCCCAGAGAAATTCCCCAAAGGAAAAGGCAGCCCCCCACATATAATGACTGTGAGTAAGATGAAAAGACAAAACGTAGGGATGAAATAGATTCAGCAAAGTGGGGCCCGATATTCTAGGACAGAGCGAGGACAGTAAAGCGAACTTTGCAGTCTACAAAAAACCCTAAAGCAAAACCACGCAAAGGGGGCAAAAAAAACCCACCGTGCCGAACTAACGGCACGGCGGTACACCCTTTGCGTCTCAGAGCTTCCAGCAAAACAAAAGACAAGCTGGACAGAAAAAAAGCAACAAAAAAGCAAAAAGCACTTAGCTATACAGAGCAGCAGGTCACAGGAACAATCAGGAGAAGCTCAGATCCAACACTGAAACATTGACAAGGAGCAAGGAAAGCAGCATCAGGCGGAGTTAAGTAATGAAGCAGTTAACGAGCTCACCAGAACACCTGAGGGAGGAATCTCAGAAGCTGCAGTACCACTTGTGACCACAGGAGTGAATTCAGCCACAGAATTCACAACAGTACCCCCCCCCCCCTTGAGGAGGGGTCACCGAACCCTCACCAGAGCCCCCAGGCCGACCAGGATGAGCCGCATGAAAGGCACGAACAAGATCGGAAGCATGAACATCAGAGGCAAAAACCCAGGAATTATCTTCCTGAGCATAACCCTTCCATTTAACCAGATACTGGAGTTTCCGTCTAGAAACACGAGAATCCAAAATCTTCTCCACAATATACTCCAATTCCCCCTCCACCAAAACCGGGGCAGGAGGCTCAACAGATGGAACCATAGGTGCCACGTATCTCCGCAACAACGACCTATGGAATACATTATGTATGGAAAAGGAGTCTGGGAGGGTCAAACGAAAAGACACAGGATTGAGAACCTCAGAAATCCTATACGGACCAATAAAACGAGGTTTAAATTTAGGAGAGGAACCTTCATAGGAATACGACGAGAAGATAACCAAACCAGATCCCCAACACGAAGTCGGGGACCCACACGGCGTCTGCGATTAGCGAAAAGTTGAGCTTTCTCCTGGGACAAGATCAAATTGTCCACTACCTGAGTCCAGATCTGCTGCAACCTATCCACCACATAATCCACACCAGGACAGTCCGAAGACTCAACCTGTCCTGAAGAGAAACGAGGATGGAACCCAGAATTGCAAAAAAATGGAGAAACCAAGGTAGCTGAGCTGGCCCGATTATTAAGGGCGAACTCAGCCAACGGCAAAAAGGACACCCAATCATCCTGGTCTGCAGAAACAAAACATCTCAGATATGTTTCCAAGGTCTGATTGGTTCGTTCGGTCTGGCCATTAGTCTGAGGATGGAAAGCCGAGGAAAAGGATAGGTCAATGCCCATCCTACCACAAAAGGCTCGCCAAAACCTTGAAACAAACTGGGAACCTCTGTCAGAAACAATATTCTCAGGAATGCCATGCAACCGAACCACATGCTGAAAGAACAAAGGTACCAAATCAGAGGAGGAAGGCAATTTAGCCAAGGGCACCAGATGGACCATTTTAGAAAAGCGATCACAGACCACCCAAATGACTGACATCTTTTGAGAAACGGGAAGGTCAGAAATGAAATCCATCGAAATATGTGTCCAAGGCCTCTTTGGGACCGGCAAGGGCAAAAGCAACCCACTGGCACGAGAACAGCAGTGGCTTAGCCCTAGCACAAATCCCACAGGACTGCACAAAAGTACGTACATCCCGTGACAGAGATGGCCACCAGAAGGATCTAGCCACTAACTCTCTGGTACCAAAGATTCCAGGATGACCAGCCAACACCGAACAATGAAGTTCAGAGATAAGTTTATTAGTCCACCTATCAGGGACGAACAGTTTCTCTGCTGGACAACGATCAGGTTTATTCGCCTGAAATTTTTGCAGCACCCGCCGCAAATCAGGGGAGATGGCAGACACAATGACTCCTTCCTTGAGGATACCCGCTGGCTCAGATAAACCCGGAGAGTCGGGCACAAAACTCCTAGACAGAGCATCCGCCTTCACATTTTTAGAGCCCGGAAGGTACGAAATCACAAAGTCGAAGCGGGCAAAAAATAACGACCAACGGGCCTGTCTAGGATTCAAGCGCTTGGCAGACTCGAGATAAGTCAAGTTCTTATGATCAGTCAATACCACCACGCGATGCTTAGCTCCTTCAAGCCAATGACGCCACTCCTCGAATGCCCACTTCATGGCCAGCAACTCTCGATTGCCCACATCATAATTACGCTCAGCGGGCGAAAACTTCCTGGAAAAGAAAGCACATGGTTTCATCACTGAGCAATCAGAACCTCTCTGTGACAAAACCGCCCCTGCTCCAATCTCAGAAGCATCAACCTCGACCTGGAACGGAAGAGAAACATCTGGCTGACACAACACAGGGGCAGAACAAAAACGACGCTTCAACTCCTGAAAAGCTTCCACAGCAGCAGAAGACCAATTAACCAAATCAGCACCCTTCTTGGTCAAATCGGTCAATGGTTTGGCAATGCTAGAAAAATTACAGATGAAGCGACGATAAAAATTAGCAAAGCCCAGGAACTTTTGCAGACTTTTCAGAGATGTCGGCTGAATCCAATCCTGGATGGCTTGGACCTTAACTGGATCCATCTCGATAGTAGAAGGGGTAAAGATGAACCCCAAAAATGAAACTTTCTGCACACCGAAGAGACACTTTGATCCCTTCACAAACAAAGAGTTAGCACGCAGGACCTGAAAAACCATTCTGACCTGCTTCACATGAGACTCCCAATCATCTGAGAAGATCAAAATGTCATCCAAGTAAACAATCAGGAATTTATCCAGATACTCATGGAAGATGTCATGCATAAAAGACTGAAACACAGATGGAGCATTGGCAAGTCCGAACGGCATCACTAGATACTCAAAATGACCCTCGGGCGTATTGAATGCAGTTTTCCATTCATCTCCTTGCCTGATTCTCACCAGATTATACGCACCACGAAGATCTATCTTAGTGAACCAACTAGCCCCCTTAATCCGAGCAAACAAGTCAGATAACAATGGCAAGGGATACTGAAATTTAACAGTGATCTTATTAAGAAGGCGGTAATCAATACACGGTCTCAGCGAACCATCCTTCTTGGCTACAAAGAAGAACCCTGCTCCCAGTGGTGATGACGATGGGCGAATATGTCCCTTCTCCAGGGATTCCTTCACATAACTGCGCATAGCGGCGTGTTCTGGCACGGATAAATTAAATAATCGACCTTTAGGGAATTTACTACCAGGAATCAAATTGATAGCACAATCACAATCCCTATGCGGAGGTAGAGCATCGGACTTGGACTCTTCAAATACATCCTGATAATCAGACAAGAACTCTGGGACCTCAGAAGGGGTGGATGACGAAATCGACAAAAATGGAACATCACCATGTACCCCCTGACAACCCCAGCTGGATACCGACATGGAATTCCAATCCAATACTGGATTATGGGTTTGTAGCCATGGCAACCCCAACACGACCACATCATGCAGATTATGCAACACCAGAAAGCGAATAACTTCCTGATGTGCAGGAGCCATGCACATGGTCAGCTGGGCCCAGTATTGAGGTTTATTCTTGGCCAAAGGTGTAGCATCAATTCCTCTCAATGGAATAGGACACCGCAAAGGCTCCAAGAAAAACCCACAACGTTTAGCATAATCCAAATCCATCAGATTCAGGGCAGCGCCCGAATCCACAAACGCCATGACAGAAAACGATGACAAAGAGCATATCAAGGTAATGGACAGAAGGAATTTGGACTGTACAGTACCAATGACGGCAGACCTAGCGGACCGCTTAGTGCGCTTAGGACAATCAGAAATAGCATGAGTGGAATCACCACAGTAGAAACACAGACCATTCAGTCGTCTGTATTCCTGCCGTTCAACTCTAGTCATAGTCCTATCGCACTGCATAGGCTCAGGTTTAACCTCAGGCAGTACCGCCAAATGGTGCACAGATTTACGCTCGCGCAAGCGTCGACCGATCTGAATGGCCAAAGACAAAGACTCATTCAAACCAGCAGGCATAGGAAATCCCACCATGACATCCTTAAGAGCCTCAGAGAGACCCTTTCTGAACAAAGCTGCCAGCGCAGATTCATTCCACTGAGTGAGTACTGACCATTTCCTAAATTTCTGACAATATACTTCTATATCATCCTGACCCTGGTACAAAGCCAGCAAATTTTTCTCAGCCTGATCCACTGAATTAGGCTCATCGTACAGCAATCCGAGCGCCAGGAAAAACGCATCGACACTACTCAATGCAGGGTCTCCTGGCGCAAGAGAAAATGCCCAGTCTTGAGGGTCGCCGCGCAAAAAAGAAATAATAATCAAAACCTGTTGAATAGGATTACCAGAAGAATGAGGTTTCAAGGCCAGAAATAGCTTACAATTATTTTTGAAACTTAGAAACTTAGTTCTATCTCCAAAAAAACAAATCAGGAATAGGAATTCTTGGTTCTAACATAGATTTCTGATCAATAGTATCTTGAATTTTTTGTACATTTATAACGAGATTATCCATTGAAGAGCACAGACCCTGAATATCCATGTCCACACCTGTGTCCAGAATCACCCAAATGTCTAGGGGAAAAAAAAAAAGTGAACACAGAGCAGAAAAAAAAAAAAAATGATGTCAGAACTTTTTCTTTCCCTCTATTGAGAATCATTAGTTAGGCTCCTTGTACTGTTATGTTTGCTAATGACAGGTGTTATGAAGGCAATCCAGAAACACAGTGTGCTTAGCGATCAGAGCGCACACAGTGATCTGACAAATACCCAAAAATACAAGAACGAGCTCTGAGACGTGGAAACTCTGTAGACTGCACACCTGATCCTATCCTAAACACAACTAAAAGCGGCTGTGGATTGCGCCTAACAACTACCTAGGCAACTCGGCACAGCCTAAGAAACTAGCTAGCCTGAAGATAGAAAAATAGGCCTGACTTGCCCCAGAGAAATTCCCCAAAGGAAAAGGCAGCCCCCCACATATAATGACTGTGAGTAAGATGAAAAGACAAAACGTAGGGATGAAATAGATTCAGCAAATTGGGGCCCGATATTCTAGGACAGAGCGAGGACAGTAAAGCGAACTTTGCAGTCTACAAAAAACCCTAAAGCAAAACCACGCAAAGGGGGCAAAAAAAAACCACCGTGCCGAACTAACGGCACGGCGGTACACCCTTTGCGTCTCAGAGCTTCCAGCAAAACAAAAGACAAGCTGGACATAAAAAAAGCAACAAAAAAGCAAAAAGCACTTAGCTATACAGAGCAGCAGGTCACAGGAACAATCAGGAGAAGCTCAGATCCAACACTGAAACATTGACAAGGAGCAAGGAAAGCAGCATCAGGCGGAGTTAAGTAATGAAGCAGTTAACGAGCTCACCAGAACACCTGAGGGAGGAAGCTCAGAAGCTGCAGTACCACTTGTGACCACAGGAGTGAATTCAGCCACAGAATTCACAACACATGAGGTGCTATAACTAACCACAGATATTTACTATGCCCAGGCAACGCCGGGCTCTTCAGCTAGTATATATATATATATATATATATATTAGATGGTGGCCCAATTCTAACGCATCGGGTATTCTAGAATATGTATGTATATAGCAGCCACATACTATATAGCACAGGCCACGTAGTATATAGGAGCCATGTAGTATATAGCATACAAATAGTACGTGGCCTGTGCTATATAGTATGTGGCTGCTATATACATACATACATATTGCAGAATACCCGATGCGTTGTATATAACGCAGCCCACGCAATATCTAACACAGGCCATGTTGTATACAGCAGCCATGTAATATATAACACTGCCCACGTAGTATATAGCAGCCATGTAGTATATAGTACTGTCCACATAGTATATAGCAGCCATATATTCACAAAACTTTGCTCAGAATAATTGCTACAGATGTCCCAACTGAGTGGGAAACATTGTACCTAGACAATAGACTATATCACTGGGGGTGTGACCATAACATGAAAAAACTGATCTCACCAGGGTACAATATAAAAACAAGTTTATTAATAGGTCTAAAAGACAACAACAAATAATAATAGAACAGGGTACTGGAACCACAAAACAAGGGACATCTCTGCCATAGGTGATCCAAAAACAGTCGACTGACTAGTACATAAAAAATATCTATTTATGACAAGGATGTAGTGCCATGTTATGAACCAATAGGCTATAAAAGGTACACTAGCCAATCTGGCTATAGATATACGTCTATCTGGGTAGCAACATGCTAATCCTCTGATATATCTAGTGAGCTATGTATTCCATAAACAGACAAAGCATCCATATAATAAGAAGTGTACCTGTATAGTCAGCCTGATGGGGATCAACCTCGGCGTCCCTCTGCCCCGACGCGCGTTTCACACCGCTTCTTCAGGAGGCGTGTCAGGGCAGGGGGTTAGCCGGCTTAAGTATGGTTGGCAGCGATCGTAATTGGATCTCGGGGCCGATTTTAACCACAGCCAGGTGTGGAGACGTGACCGTAATATAATGCGCCCGTACGTACTGGGCGCGTCTGTATGCATCAATGTACGGAGACCGGATATCCGATTACGTAGGTAGTGGACATTGTGTACGGAGAACTTCTCGGCGCTTGCGCAGATCTGCCGGACCATGTACCCAATGGGGAGCTAGATCCCGGTCACGGGGTCAAAGGAGGCAGGCCGTACAAAGTACGATTCCGCATCCCTGTTCCCAAGACGACCGTTAGCCGCTTCCCACAGGTCCGCGATCAGCGCAAGCGCGCTGTTCACCGCACTGAGATAAAAATGTAAGTGTGGATCCAACGATAAAAGATAAAAACTGTGTAGATTAATATATGTGGGTTAATACTATCTTTATACAATATTACTATAAAAATAAATGAAAGAAAAAAATTCTAACAAAGAATGTAGGTAAATTTTGTATATAAATGTGTGTATGTGATTGTGCTGTATATAGGTGACTGTAATGTGTATTGTAGGCATATTAACTGTGTGTTATATGTTCAACAAAAAATTATTATGTGGGATAAAAAATCCTATTGTGACGTTAATCATAATTTGGAGTAACCAACCCCATATTGAGGGCCAGTGGAAAATATCCCAATGTATTGAAGTGATTTGAAGAATTTATACTTATCGACGTGAGGGTATATATGACAAAGTGACCCGTGTAATGAGTTACAGCGTGACATATAAAATACATTCAATAAAACTAGTATATCCATATATACATACATGTGATATTAATGTGCTAAGTGAATACCATATCACTATATCTTCATATTAAAAACACAAAATAATTATAATAATAATAGTTGGTAACCACCATAAAATTCCCACTATGGGAATACATTCAAATAACTTTTAGCAAGCGTCTCATGGGACATGCATATGAAAAATACTTTATGTACCATGCCTCTCCCACTACAATGTCCTTTTATGTCACAATTCTACATGTGACTTGAGTCTCCGAACTTTCTTGAGTTACAGCCTTTTCTTCATATGGATTCTTTTTCCTGTTGTAGTGCAGATGCAATCACATATCCTCCTGCCAGAGGTATATAGATACCCCGATATCCAAACGAACAATAGGTGTATATATACTAAAATGAATTTGTAAATAAAAAAACACAAATTAATAAAATACCAACATGCAACACAAACTTAAAAAGAGAGTTTCCATGGGTGGATAGCCTATCCAACATATGTAACCCCCTACCGAACTACTACCTCCACAATCAAATATAGTTTACAAGAATGCACCAAAGCCGAAGCTCTCATTGAGGCCTTGAGGTGCCACTGTGCCCAATCTGTAAATCCACTGGCATTCTTTTTTAGCCAGTCTTTGACCAATGTCTCCCCCCCTGCTACCCAAATCCAACATATCAATCCCTTTCACGGTCAGTAATTTGGAATTGCACTGGTGGTATCTTTGAAAGTGCCTAGGAAGGGGTTTTAAGGTGGAATTGTCAAGGGCTGTTTTGGCTTTCTCTATGTCCAGGCAATGTTCGCGAACTCTAATTTTTAATTTGCGGCTAGTCATGCCTATGTAAATTTTGCCGCACGGGCATACAGCATGGTAAATTATGCCTTTAGATGAACATGTGATATATGATCTAATTTCATATGTTCTAGTGCCATCATGGTTTTTAAAGGTGGCACTTTTTTTCATGTTGGCACAGCCCTTGCATATGCCACACAGGAAAAACCCCTTCCTTGATGCTGTCCTTTGTTTTTTGGCCATTTTCTTAGGGTCATATGTACTATGTACAAGAATGTCCCGTAAGCTGGGGGCTTTTTTAGCAACTAATGAAGGGCGTGCAGGAAGAATTTTTTTGAGAGTAGGGTCTGTGAACAAAATTTTCCAATGTTTTTGGATGATGGTACATAGGTCATACCATTCATTACTAAAATTAGTAATGAACCTTACCTGATTGTCTTGTTCTTTATTTTTAAGAGTTGGTTCATTCTTATGCAGCAATTGTTGCCTGGGAGTTTTTTTCGCTCTCCAGTATCCCTTTTGTATGACCCGTCGATTATATCCTCTATCTTGAAATCGTTCTCTTAATTCCCTCGATTTTTCTTCAAATTGTGCTTCTTCGGAACAAATCCTCTTAACGCGCAAAAATTGCCCAATTGGTATGCTGTTGGTGGTGGATCTGGGATGCAGGGAAGATGCATGCAACAGCGAATTAATCGCTGTAGGTTTACGATAAACAGTGGTAGACAGGTGGCCATCTGGTGATGTGGTGATGTAGAGGTCCAGGAAATCAATCTCCCATCCATATTTATACGTCAGTCTAATATTTTTGTCATTCTGATTTAATCTGTTCATAAGAGTGTTGAGCTCCTCCACTGACCCTTCCCAGATGAACATGACATCATCTATAAAGCAAATCCAATTATGGATTCGCTCTGTCCCTGGTATTTCCTCTTCCTGAAATATTGACCACTCCCAGGCTCCCATAAATAGATTGGCGTATGAGGGGGCGCAAGAGGCCCCCATCGCCGTACCTTGCAATTGCAGGAAGATTTTTCCGGTAAAAATGAAGACATTGTGTGTCAAAATAAATTTAAGTAAAGTGAGAATGAATTCTGACATGTCCTTTTCCATGTTGCTATGTAAAAGATATTTTTCTACTGCCTGTAGACCATCAGAGTGCCTGATACATGTGTAGAGTGCCTCTACGTCAGCCGTGACGAGAATCATATCGTCCGTAAGCTGGATATTTTCTAAATGTCCCAGGGCGGCAGTGGTGTCTTTGATATATGAGGGGAGTTGCGCCACCAAGGGCTTGAGGTAATACTCCACTATGTCACATATGATTTCACATAACCCCTCATTTGCAGCCACTATGGGTCTCCCTGGTGGGTCGGCAGGGTTTTTATGGACCTTAGGTACCAAATATAGTGTTGCCAGTCTTGGATGTAATTTGCTGTATGTATCCAAAAGTTTTTTAGGGATGACGTTGTTTTCAAAAGCCACTGTAAGAATATCAATGAGTTCTTCCTTAAATTTAGTCATTGGATTATATGTGAGTTGTTTATATTCACAAGTATTGTGCAGCAATTTTTCTGCCTGAATCTCATACATGTGATTGGGCCAGATCACTATATTGCCCCCTTTATCGGCATTTTTTAAAACAACATCATCCCATTTACTAAGTTCTTTCAAAGCTATTCTTTCATAGCGTGTTAAATTATCCCTGGCACTTTTTCTACACTTGGATCTCATGTCTTCAATATCCGTTGTAACCATGCGGGTAAATGTGTCTATTGCTGGGGCCATGGTGAGTGGGGGGAATTTCTTGGATTTATTAATTAGATACATGGGGAACTTACATGCACTCGTGGTGTTCTCATCAAGGAGTGATACAAGTGCCTCCAAGGCTTCTTGTTCTTCAATGTCCGTCACTGCTTCCTCTGGATCCCTGTGATGTAGTTTTACTTAGGATCAGCTTTCTAGAGAACAAATGTAAATCCTTAATTGTAGTAAATGTGTCTATGGTGGAAGACGGGGAAAAGCTCAGACCTTTTTGTAGGACACTTTCTTGAGCTTTTGTTAGTATATGAGTAGAAAGGTTAATTACCTTGACTGAATTGTCCTTTCGATTATGGTTTCCACCAATGGGTCCTCTTTTGGAAAATTGTCTGGTTCTGGGTCCTTTATATGTGTTGTATGTTGATTCCCCACTTTCACTCAAAGATGAGTTAGAGACGATGGATGAACTTCTGGACACGTTTCTTCGTGTTGGGGTTTTTTCCGTTTGCCATTTGAATATCTTCTTATTTTCAAAATCAGCCAAATCTCTTTCGTATTTTTTTCTGCTTGTTTTGAGAGATGGTTCCTTCCCATTTTTCAATTTCCTTATCGAGCTTGGATATCATTTCTTGGAAACTGTCTGTTTTGAGTTCCTGCTGTATTGTTTTTTGTAAGGAATCAATTTCAGTTTCAATATTTTTGAGAGTGGCTGTATTACTCTCAATTATAATATTAATGAATTCAAATGAGCAGGTGTTGGCTGCTTTTATCCATCGCTCTTTAAGGAATTCGTCATTTAAATCAAACGTGGGAAATAAATGAATTCTGAGACCTCTAGAAATAATCTGTTGTTCAATATAATTTTCTAGTGTCACCCTAGTCCACCAGATTTTGATTTTTTTGTGAAGTGCATTTTTGTATTTTTTAATATTCTCCTGTTGATTGTGAGATGAGGTAGTAGATGAGGAACCAGCCCCTTTGTTAAACATATTCAATGCTTTCGCCTGCCAAAAGCTTTCTTTGGCTCTGTGATCCATATTTATGAGCTCTGTTTAAACAACAGTCAGCAATATTATATATTCACAAAACTTTGCCCAGAATAATTGCTACAGATGTCCCAACTGAGTGGGAAACATTGTACCTAGACAATAGACTATATCACTGGGGGTGTGACCATAACATGAAAAAACTGATCTCACCAGGGTACAATATAAAAACAAGTTTATTAATAGGTCTAAAAGACAACAACAAATAATAATAGAACAGGGTACTGGAACCACAAAACAAGGGACATCTCTGCCATAGGTGATCCAAAAACAGTCGACTGACTAGTACATACAAAATATTTATTTATGACAAAGATGTGGTGCCATGTTATGAACCAATAGGCTATAAAAGGTACACTAGCCAATCTGGCTATAGATATACGTCTATCTGGGTAGCAACATGCTAATCCTCTGATATATCTAGTGAGCTATGTATTCCATAAACAGACAAAGCATCCATATAATAAGAAGTGTACCTGTATAGTCAGCCTGATGGGGATCAACCTCGGCGTCCCTCTGCCCCGACGCGCGTTTCACACCGCTTCTTCAGGAGGCGTGTCAGGGCAGGGGGTTAGCCGGCTTAAGTATGGTTGGCAGCGATCGTAATTGGATCTCGGGGCCGATTTTAACCACAGCCAGGTGTGGAGACGTGACCGCAATATAATGCGCCCGTACGTACTGGGCGCGTCTGTATGCATCAATGTACAGAGACCGGATATCCGATTACGTAGGTAGTGGACATTGTGTACGGAGAACTTCTCGGCGCTTGCGCAGATCTGCCGGACCATGTACCCAATGGGGAGCTAGATCCCGGTCACGGGGTCAAAGGAGGCGGGCCGTACAAAGTACGATTCCGCATCCCTGTTCCCAAGACGACCGTTAGCCGCTTCCCACAGGTCCGCGATCGGCGCAAGCGCGCTGTTCACCGCACTGAGATAAAAAATGTAAGTGTGGATCCAACGATAAAAGATAAAAACTGTGTAGATTAATATATGTGGATTAATACTATCTTTATACAATATTACTATAAAAATAAATGAAAGAAAAAAATTCTAACAAAGAATGTAGGTAAATTTTGTATATAAATGTGTGTATGTGATTGTGCTGTATATAGGTGACTGTAATGTGTATTGTAGGCATATTAACTGTGTGTTATATGTTCAACAAAAAATTATTATGTGGGATAAAAAATCCTATTGTGACGTTAATCATAATTTGGAGTAACCAACCCCATATTGAGGGCCAGTGGAAAATATCCCAATGTATTGAAGTGATTTGAAGAATTTATACTTATCGACGTGAGGGTATATATGACAAAGTGACCCGTGTAATGAGTTACAGCGTGACATATAAAATACATTCAATAAAACTAGTATATCCATATATACATACATGTGATATTAATGTGCTAAGTGAATACCATATCACCATATCTTCATATTAAAAACACAAAATAATTATAATAATAATAGTTGGTAACCACCATAAAATTCCCACTATGGGAATACATTCAAATAACTTTTAGCAAGCGTCTCATGGGACATGCATATGAAAAATACTTTATGTACCATGCCTCTCCCACTACAATGTCCTTTTATGTCACAATTCTACATGTGACTTGAGTCTCCGAACTTTCTTGAGTTACAGCCTTTTCTTCATATGGATTCTTTTTCCTGTTGTAGTGCAGATGCGATCACATATCCTCCTGCCAGAGGTATATAGATATATAGATGTGATTGGGAAAATGAGAGGCGTGATGGGAAAATAAGAGACATGAGGTGCTACAACTAACCACAGATATTTACTATGCCCAGGCAACGCCGGGCTCTTCAGCTAGTATATATATATATATATATATTAGATGGTGGCCCAATTCTAACGCATCGGGTATTCTAGAATATGTATGTATATAGCAGCCACATACTATATAGCACAGGCCACGTAGTATATAGCAGCCATGTAGTATATAGCATACAAATAGTACGTGGCCTGTGCTATATAGTATGTGGCTGCTATATACATACATACATATTGTAGAATACCCGATGCGTTGTATATAACGCAGCCCACGCAATATCTAACACAGGCCATGTTGTATACAGCAGCCATGTAGTATATAACACTGCCCACGTAGTATATAGCAGCCATGTAGTATATAGTACTGCCCATATATTATATAGCAGCCATGTAGTATATAGTACTGTCCACATAGTATATAGCAGCCATGTAGTATATAGTACTGCCCACATAGTATATAGCAGCCATGTAGTATACAGTACTGTCCATGTAGTATATAGCAGCCATGTAGTATATGGTACTGCCCACGTAGTATATAGCAGCCATGTTGTATATAGTACTGCCCACGCAGTATATAGCAGCCATGTAGTATACAGTACTGTCCATGTAGTATATAGCAGCCATGTAGTATATAGTACTGTCCACATAGTATATAGCAGCCATGTAGTATATAGTACTGCCCACATAGTATATAGCAGCCATGTAGTATACGGTACTGTCCATGTAGTATATAGCAGCCATGTAGTATACGATACTGCCCACGTAGTATATAGCAGCCATGTAGTATATAGTACTGCCCACGCAGTATATAGCAGCCATGTAGTATAGAGTACTGTCCACGTAGTATATAGCAGCCATGTAATATATAGTACTGCCCACGTAGTATATAGCAGCCATGTAGTATATAGTACTGTCCACGTAGTATATAGCAGCCATGTAGTATATAGTACTGTCCACGTAGTATATAGCAGCCATGTAGTATATAGTACTGCCCACGTAGTATACAGCAGCCATGTAGTATACAGTACTGTCCATGTAGTATATAGCAGCCATGTAGTATATGGTACTGCCCACGTAGTATATAGCAGCCATGTAGTATATAGTACTGTCCACGCAGTATATAGCAGCCATGTAGAATATAGTACTGCACACGTAGTATATAGCAGCCATGTAGTATATAGTACTACCCACGTAGTATATATCAGCCATGAAGTATATAGTACTGCCCATATAGTATATAGCACCTATGTAGTATATAGTACTGTCCACGTAGTATATAGCAGCCATGTAGTATATAGTACTGCCCACGTAGTATATAGCAGCCATGTAGTATACAGTACTGTCCAAGTAGTATATAGCAGCCATGTAGTATATAGTACTGCCCACGTAGTATATAGCAGCCACGTAGTATATAGTACTGTCCACATAGTATATAGCAGCCATGTAGTATATAGTACTGCCCACATAGTATATAGCAGCCATGTAGTATATAGTACTACCCACGTAGTATATAGCAGCCATGTAGTATATAGTACTGCCCACATAGTATATAGCAGCCATGTAGTATATAGTACTGTCCACGTAGTATATAGCAGCCATGTAGTATATAGTATTGCCCACGCAATATATAGCAGCCATGTAGTATATAGTACTGCCCACGTAGTATATAGCAGCCATGTAGCCCACGCAGTATTTAGCAGTGTGGGCACCATATCCCTATTAAAAAAAAGGAATTAAAATAAAAAAGTTACATACTCACCCCCTGGGATCCAACGGCGCTGTGGCGATGGGCGCGCGGCTGCCGCCATCTTCCGTTTCCAGGATGCATTGCGAAATTACCCAGAAGACTTAGCGATCTCGCGAGACAGTTAAGTCTTCTGGGTAATTTCGCAATGGATCGCTGGGAACGGAAGATGGCGGCAGGCGCGAACGGCTCGGCGGACTACGGAGGGTGAGTATAGCAGGTTTTTTGTTTTTTATTATTTTTAACATTACATTTTTTTACTATTGATGTCGCATAGGCAGCATCAATAGTAAAAAGTTGGGGACACACAGGGTTAATAGCGGCGGTAACAGAGTACTCTACCCGCAGCATAACGCGGTCCGTTACCGCCAGCATTAACCCTGTGTTAGCGGTAGCCGGAGGGAAGTATGCCGGCGCCGGGCAGTGACTGCGGGGAGTAAGGAGCTGCCATTTTCTTCTGGACTGTGCCCATCGCTGATTGGTCATGACTGTTTTGCCGTGACCAATCAGCGACTTGGATTTCCTTGACAGACAGAGGCCGCGACCAATGAATATCCGTGACAGAAAGACAGAAGGACAGAAAGACGGAAGTGACCCTTAGACAATTATATAGTAGATATAAAAAAACTGTGACTTTGTGATGAAAGCAACTACCCAACAGAGTGAACCCCGACACACTATAACAATAAAGAACAACCTATATTTACATACACTGCCATATCATAGTAATTTGTAGCTTGTAAAAATATGTTCAATATACATTCACGTCGTCACAAAAAATGCATCACATAAACATGCACAGCCTCAAGATTATGAAATTATAGACATGTATTATCATTCTATTATTATTGCAAAGTACAGTCTATAGGGATCATATATCATAGTAAAGAAGAGCCTATAGACACATGTACACACTACTCTGACATCATGACAATAAAGTGCATCCAATAAAACACACTCAATTTATTATGTTAACACGAGTACAGCACATAAGTAAACACTTTTATTATTGCAAATTAACCCCTTAACGACCGCCGATACGCCTTTTAACGGCGGCCGCTAAGGGTAAAAAGTAAATAGCGCCCCCCAGAGTCGGATTTTCTCCGGGGTCTCGGCTGCCGGGGGTAGCCGAGACCCCAGAGAACATGATTCGGGGGGGGGGGGTTTACCGACCCCGCATTTGCGATCGCCGGTAATTAACCGTTTACCAGCGATCGCAAAAAAAAAAAAAAGCGATTTCTTTTTAATTTCTCTATACTCCGATGTGATCGCACATCAGAGGACAGAGAAATGGGGTCCCAGGTAGCCCCCCAATACTTACCTGTCTCCCCCGGTGCTCCTCGTGGCTCCCGATGGGCGCCGCCATCTTCAAAATGGCGGGCGCATGTGCAGTGCGCCCGCCGGCCGGCATCGTGAGAATCTTTGGGGTCTCGGCTGCCGGGGGTAGCCGAGACCTTAAAGAACATGATCGGGGTCGGTTTTACCGACCCCTGTTTTGCGATCGCCGGTAATTAACTGTTTACCGGCGACTGCAAAAAAAAAAAAAGCAAAGTGTAATTCTCTGCCCTCTGATGTGATCGCACATCAGAGGACAGAGAAATAGGGGGATTCGGGGATCCTATCATACTCACCGGTGTCCCTGGGTCCTCCTGCTGCTCCTCCTGGCTGCCGGGGAAAATAAAATGGCCGGCGCATGGCAGTGCGCCCGCCATCTATCGCCATCTGCCGGCCGGCAGGAGAAGAGCAGTTGGGGCTAAAATTAGGGTTAGGGCTAGGGTTAGGGCTAGGGTTAGAGCTAGGGTTAGGGCTAGGGTTAGGGCTAGGGTTAGGGTTAGGGTTAGAGCTAGGGTTAGGGCTAGGGTTAGGGCTAGGGTTAGGGTTCGGGCTAAATTTAGGGTTAGGGTTGGGGCTAAATTCAGGGTTAGGGTTGGGGCTAAATTTAGGGTTAGGGTTGGGGCTAAATTTAGGGTTAGGGTTGGGGCTAAATTTAGGGTTAGGCTTCTTTCACACTTACGTCGGTACGGGGCCATCGCAATGCGTCGGCCCAACATACTGACGCACGTTGTGAAAATTGTGCACAACGTGGGCAGCGGATGTAGTTTTTCAACGCATCCGCTGCCCAATCTATGTCCTGGGGAGCAGGGGGCGAGTTACGGCCACGCATGCACGGTCAGAAATGGCGGACGCGACGTATAAAAAAACATTACATTGAACGTTTTTTGTGCAGATGATCCGCCAAAACACAACTGATCCAGTGCACGACGGACGCGACGTGTGGCCATCCGTCACGATCCGTCGGCAATACAAGTCTATGGGCAAAAAACGCATCCTGCGAGCACATTTGCAGGATCTGTTTTTTGTCCAAAACGATGGTTTGCGACGGATGCCAAACGACGCAAGTGTGAAAGTAGCCTTAGGGCTAGGGTTAGGGTTGGGGCTAAAGTTAGGGCAAGGGTTGGGGCTAAAGTTAGAGTTAGAGTTGGGATTAGGGTTAGGGTTTGGATTAGGGTTGGTATTAGGGTTAGGGTTGGCATTAGGGTTACGCTTGGGATTAGGGTTAGGTTTGGGATTAGGGTTAAGGTTAGGGTTGTGATTAGGGGTGTATTGGGATTAGGGTTAGGTTTGAGGTTAGGATTGAGATTAGGATTAGGGGTGTGTTGGATTTAGGGTTTTGATTAGGGTTATGGTTAGGGTTGACATTAGGGCTGTTTTGGGGTAAGGGTTGTGATTATCGTTAGGGTTAGTGATTAGGATTATGGATCGGGTTGGGATTAGGGTTAGGGGTGTGTTGGGGTTAGGGTTGGAGCTAGAATTGGGGGGTTTCCACTGTTTAGGTACATCAGGGGGTCTCCAAACACGACAGCCAATTTTGCGCTCAAAAAGTCAAATGGTGCTCCCTCCCTTCTGAGCTCTGCCGTGCGCCCAAACACTGGGTTACCCCCACATATGGGACATCAGCGTACTTGAGATAAATTGGACAACAACTTTTGGGGTCCAATTTCTCCTGTTACCCTTGTGAAAATAAAAACTTGGGCTACAAAATCTTTTTTGTGGAAAAAAAAATATTTTTTTATTTTCACGAATCTGCATTCTAAACTTCTGTGAAGCACTTGGGCATTCAAAGTTTTCACCACACATCTATATAAGTTCCTTGGGGGGTCTAGTCTAATTATATATTGTAACATTGTACATTTATGGTCTCAATGAAGCCCTATCAACTGTAGCTCCTTTTGTATGTCAATGTATTTCTTGGACTTCTCAAAGAGCTGGAGCATGCTGAGATACCACTCCTGTTGTCACTCTCGTTAGTTTAGCGAGCCACATGCCTATTTCGAGAATTATTTCATTGTTTAGAATAAGTTGTAAATCAGCTATTTACAGTTCAGTATCTAGTCTACACTATTGATGTTTTTTGGTGCTGCCATGGCCAGGGGGCGGATCTATTAAATGTGTTTGGTTTTAAATGTTTTTATATTTATGGTGTTTTTGGTTGACTTCTATAAATAAAATAAAATTTACTTTGCTGTATATTAGTGGTGGTCCTTGTTGTATAGCATGTTTCTGTACTCTTGTTGAGAATTTTTTGGGGTTCATTATTCTGTATGGATCATTACATAGGGCTCATTATTCTGTATGGAGCACTACATGGTGCCCATAATACTGTATGGAGCAATATATGTGGCTCATTATACTGTATGGAGGAATATATGGGGCTCATTATTCTGTATGGATCACTATGTGGTGCCCATAATACTGTATGGAGGACTATATTGTCCAGTTTCTGAGCACAATAGATATCACTCATGTAATGTAAGTAGTAAGTGAAATCTTTGGCATTGTACTATACCTATATTTCTCTGCCGTATCTGTGCATCATGAATTGTGGTATGTGTTAAAGGGACCCATGAAAACCTGGAGCTGGTCCTGGTCCCCGCAAAGTCCCACTGTTATAAAAAAAAAAAAAAAAAAAAAAGACATGCACTGAAGCGGATACAATTTTCCAAAGAACACATCAACTGGCCTAAAGAGAAATGGAGAATCATTTTGTGGACTGATGAAAGTAAAATTGTACTTTTTGGGTCCGAGGGTCACAAACCGTTGTCACACGACCCCAAACTCTGCATTCGATCCACAATACATTCCGAAGGCAGTGAAGCATGGTGGTGCAGGCATCATATTGGCATGTTTCTCTTACTATGTTGCTGGACCTAGTTACCGCATACCAGGGATCACAGAACAGTTTGCATATATTAAAATACTTGAAGAGGTCATGTTTCCTTTTGCTGAAGAGGATATGCCCTTGAAATGGGTATTTAAAGGGACTCTGTCACCTGAATTTGGCGGGACTGGTTTTGGGTCATATGGGCGGAGTTTTCAGGTGTTTGATTCACCCTTTCCTTACCCGCTGGCTGCATGCTGGCTGCAATATTGGATTGAAGTTCATTCTCTGTCCTCCATAGTACACGCCTGCGCAAAGCAATCTTGCCTTGCGCAGGCGTGTACTATGGAGGACAGAGAATGAACTTCAATCCAATATTGCAGCCAGCATGCAGCCAGCGGGTAAGGAAAGGGTGAATCAAACACCCGAAAACTCCGCCCATATGACCCAAAACCAGTCCCGCCAAATTCAGGTGACAGGTTCCCTTTAAACAAGACAACGATCCTAAACATACCAGTAAACGATCAAAATCTTGCTTCTAGTCCAACAAAATTGAGGTTATGGAGTGGCCAGCCCAATCCCGGACCTTAATGTCACCCTCACTTGTGGAGTCAAATAAAAAATGCCATTTCTGAGACAAAGCCAACAAATGCCAAAAATTGTGGGATGTAGTCCAAGCATCCTGGGCTGGAATAACAGGTGACAGGTGCTAGAAGCTGGTTGGCTCTATGCAACATAGATGTGAAGCAGTTCTGAAAAACTGTGGGTATACACCTACACCCGTGGTCGAAATTGTTGGTAACCCTTGTTTAATGACAGAAAAACCCACAATGGTCACAGAAATAACTTGTATCTGACAAAATAAAAAAAATCTATGAAAATGAACAAATGAAAGTCAGACATTGCTTTTCAACCACGCTTTCACAGAATTAAAAAAAATAGAACTCATGAAAAAGGCCTGGACAGAAATGATGGTACCCTTAACTTAATATTTTGTTGCACAAACTTTTGAGGCAATCACTGCAATCAAACGATTCCTGTAACTGTCATTGAGACTTTTGCACCTCTCGATGGGTATTTTGGCCCATTCCTCAAGGGCAAACTGCCTTTTCCAGATGGCATGCTTCAGCTCTTTCCAAGGATGCTCAATAGGAATTAGGTCAGAGCACATAGAAGGCCACTTCAGAATAGTCCAATGTTTTCCTCTTAGCCATTCTTGGGTGTTTTTAGCTGTGCGTTTTGGGTCATCCTGTTGCAAGATCCATGACCTGCGACTGAGACCAAGCTTTCTGACACTGGGCAGCATATTTCAATCTAGAATCCCTTGATAGTCTTTCGATTTCATTGTACCCTGCACCGATTCTAGACACCCTGTGCCAGATGAAGCAAAGCAGCCCCAGAACATAACAGAGCCTCCTCCATGTTTCACAGTAGGGACAGTGTTCTTTTCTTGATACGCTTCATTTTTCCGTCTGTAAACATAGAGCAGATGTGCCTTGCCCAAAAAGTTCCATTTGTCCATAGGACATTCTCCCTGAAGCTTTGTGACTTGTCAACATGCAGTTTAGCAAATTCCAGCCTGGCTTTATGATTTTTTTCAACAATGGTGTCCTCCTTGGTCGTATCCCATGAAGTCCGCTTTGGCTCATACAACGACGGATGGTGCGATCTGACACTGATGTTTCTTGAGCTTGAAGTTCACCTTTAATCTGTTTAGAAGTTTTTCTGCGCTCTTTTGTTACTATTCGCATTATCCGTCTCTTTGACTTGTCATCAATTATCCTCCTGTTGCCACGTCCAGGGAGGTTGGCTACAGTCCCATGGATCTTAAATTTCTGAATAATATGTGCAACTGTAGTCACAGGAACATCAAGCTGCTTGGAGATGGTCTTAAAACTTTTACCTATAACATGTTTGTCTATAATTTTCTTTCTATTCTCCTGAGACAACTCTTTCCTTCACTTCCTCGGGTCCATGTTGAGTGTCAGGGTATGTGCACACGATGCGGATTTTGCTGCGGATCCGCAGTGTTTCCGCAGCTGCGGGTCAGCAGCAGTTTCCCATGAGTTTACAATTCAATGTAAACCTATGGGAAACCAAAAACGCTGTGCACATGCTGCGCAGCATGTCACTTTCTGCGGATTCCACAGCGGTTTTACAGCTGCCCCTATGGAAAACTGCAGTTGGAAAACTGCAGTGAAAACCGCGATAAATCTGCAGCAAAAACGCAGCGTTTTTGCCTTGCAGATTTATCAAATCTGCTGTGGAAAAATCCACAGTGGCAAAGAATAGGTGTGCACATACCCTTATACACACCATGTCACCAAACAGCACAGTGAGTATCTGTAGCCCTATGTACAGGCCCACTCAATGATTACAAGATTGTAAACACCTGTGATACTAGTTAGTGGACATACCTCGATTTAACATGTCCCTTTTGTCACCTTATTTTCAGGGGTACCATTATTTCTGTCCAGGCCTATTTCATGAGTTTTATTTATTTATTTTTTTAATTCTGTGGAAGCATGTTGAGAAGCAATGTCTAACTTTAATTTGTTCATTTTCATAGATCTTTTATTTATTATTACTTTTGTTAGATTCAAGTTATTTCTGTGACCATTGTGGATTTTTCTATCATTAAACCCTTCACGACATGCCCCGTACTAGTACTGCGCATGTCGTGTCTCCCCCTTTGATGTGGGCTCCGGCGGTGAGCCCACATCAAAGTCGTGACATGTCAGCTGTTATGTACAGCTGCCATATGCGCGCAATATCGGCAGGTGGAATCGCGATCCACCTGCCACTATTAACCTGTTAAGTGTCGCTGACAGCGGCATTTAACTACCGCTTCCGGCCGGAAATGAGTGCATCGCCGACCCCTGTCACATGATCGGGGGTCAGCGATGCGTAAGGATGGTAACCATAGAGGTCCTTGAGACCTCTATGGTTACTGATGCCGACCTGCTGTGAGCGCCACCCTGTGGTCAGCGCTCATAGCAAGCCTGCAATTCAGCTACATAATAATAATATTTATTTTTTATATAGCGCTAACATATTCCGCAGCGCTTTACAGTTTTGCACACATTATCATCACTGTCCTAGATGGGGCTCACAATCTAGAATCCCTATCAGTATGTCTTTGGAATGTGGGAGGAAACCGGAGTACCCGGTGGAAACCCACACAAACACGGAGAGAACATACAACATAGCAGCAATCTGATGATCGCTGCAATGTAGCTGAGCCGATCGAGTTGTGCCAGCTTCTAGCTTCCCATGGCAAAAGTTTAAAAAAAAACATGTTTTTAAAAATATGAAAATAAAAACAATATAAATGTTGAAATCACCCCCCTTTCGCCCCATCCAAAATACGACAATAAAAAAAAAAATCAAACCTACACATATTTGGTATTACCGCGTTCAGAATCGCCCGATCTATCAATAAAAAAAAAAAGCATTAACCTGATCACTGAACAGCGTAGCGAGAAAAAAATTTGAAATGCCAGAATTACGTTTTTTTGCAATAACGGGCGATCAAAAGAACGTATCTGCACAAAAGTGGTATCATTAAAAACATCAGCTCTGCATGCGAAAAAAAGCCCCCACCCGACCCCAGATCATGAAAAATGGAGACGCTATGGGTATCGGAAAATGGCGCTTTTTTTTTTTTTTTTTTTTTAGCAAAGTTTTGCATTTTTTTCACCACTTAGATAAAAAATAACTTAGACATGTTAGGTGTCTATAAACTCGTAATGACCTGTAGAATCATAATATCAGGTCAGTTTTTGCATTTAGTGAACCTAGCAAAAAAGCCAAACAAAAAACAAGTGTGGGATTGCACTTTTTTTGCAATATCACCACACTTGGAATTTTTTTCACGTTTTCTAGTACAAGACATGGTAAAACCAATAGTGTCCTTTAAAAGTACAATTGGCCATATTGACGGAAAAATAAAAAAGTTATGGCTCTGGGAAGGAGGGGAGCGAAAAACGAAAGCGCAAACAACAAGGGGGATTCTATAAGAAAAGCTAATGATGCAACCAAATCAATTACAATGGAGCATACGGACTTAAATAAAAAAAATAAAATATAGTTTTATAATAACATTCAATTAATCCCATAGCATGATAAGGGATGCCTTGACAAAATATGGGGCAATCCTAACCAATGATCTCATCGTTTCATAGTGGATGCTTTCCTGAAACGGAAAGTACTTGCAAGCAGCATAATACAAAGAATAGCAGGTTTACCCAGAATCCTTTGCAATTAGCAAGACAACCCTATAAATGAGTGGTTCTTCAGGGGGTGACCACAGACCATTTCTCTGTTCTCAGAAGAAGGGTAACCATGTCTGTCAGCACAATGTTCAGAGCATGGAGTAGATACCAGTAGACAGACAGTACACTGGTAGATGTGGAGGGGCCGCTAACATCCATGGGTCTGCTCAAACTGTCAGAAACAGACTCCATGATGGTGGTATGCGGGTCCGACGTCCTCAAGTGGGTGTCCAGAGCATGGAGCAGATACCAGGAGACAGTTCCATACACCAATAGATGTGGAGGGGGCGGTGCTTAGAACCCAACACCGTGCAGGGCGATTGGCATTTGCAGAGAACACCAAGATTGGCAGATTCGATATTGACGCCCTATGCTCTTCACGGATGAATGCAGGTTCACACTGAGCACATGTGACAGACGTGACAGAATCTGTAGACGCCGTGGAGAATTTTCTGCTGCTTGCAACATCCTCCAGCATGACCAGTTTGGCAGTGGGTCAGTAATGATGTGGAGAGGAATTTCTTTAGAGAGCCGCACAGCCCCCCATGTGCTAGCCAGAGGTAGGCTGACTTCCATTAAGTACCAAGAAGAGAATAGCTTGCAGTCATGATTTAGATAGTGCTAGTTATCCATTGGTGTAAGTAATTCTATAATGTCGTCATGAGCGAATGCACTCGGATAACGTGTTAACCGAGTATCGTGGGCATGCTCGGATAACAAGTACGAGTCCCTGCGGTTACATGTTTTGCGGCTGTTGGGGAATCCCCGCATGTGTTGTGGCAGTCTAACAGCTACAAAACATGCAGCCGCAGGGACTCAAGCATACTATCTATTCACGCGAAAGAACCTCGGATAACATTCGAGCATACTTGGATAACATCTTTGTTCATCACTATTATGATGTGTTTTGCTATAATGAATAAGTAGCAGTATCTGAATTATCATGGGAATGGAGGCTTGTGTTTAGCAGCACAGTCTCGTAGATGGTAGGATTAGGCACACCGACTCATTGGCCCAGTATCAATGATCATGAAATTAGATGCACAAGCACAACAGCATAATATGTAAAGTGAAAGGTTTAGGCTATGTTCACATAGCGTTTTAACCTACTTGTGGCTTAACTCTGAAGCCATGCAAAACAGGATTAAGGCGTATTTCTGCCATTGACTGTTATGATGCAGATGGAGTCACAGTGTGTCCTGCCGTGCATCAGTTTCGGCCAAATACGACTGAACTAGAGGAGGAGAGCAAGCAAGTTGTCGGCAGCTGGTCATGAATTTGTTGTTCGCTATACCACAAATCTTCACGGAGCACTGGAGTAGGATTGGAGACGAGGTGCACACAGTGTATGCACTTTTTCGGTGCTCCTGATGCAGGTAGAGGCCTTCATATCTTTGTGAATCATTAGCGTCTGACTCCAGACCATCTCAAGACCAGGTGAACAACACCAGTCATGATGTATCAGGCCCTTTTGTGTTTCTGTGCAGTTTGATAACCTAGTTCTCGGGCCCTGTTCACTCTGTTTTTCTACAGTGCATGCGAGGTTCCTTCGGCATCCCCTAAGAAAGAGACTCAGATGGGTTCCAGAAAGACAACAGACAGGGCCACAGACTGAGACGACATGAACAGAGTTCAAATGAACAGTGGTTATGTTTTGTTTCTGAACAAGTCCATTCAGGTGGGTTGAGATATGTAGTAGACTACATTTCTCTGCTAGAAGTCAGCAGAAATTAATCTTCCCAAGAAAAATAACATTTTTAAATAAAAATAACTCATCTTTATTAGATAAAATATAAAAGACACAAAATGTAAAAGTGAATTCAAGGGGGATTATTTTACATAGACATACAGTGGTAATTAATCATATATACATATAAATAATTACATACACAGTTTTACAGTACTAGATAATGAACAAATATATGCAATAAATTATGTGAATCGTGTATAGAGTCAGGCTGATGTCAAATGCAGGTAAGTATATCATATAAAAGTATCCCTATTAGGGTTAAAAAGACAATAGGTGCATCATATCCATTAAATACATAAATAAAAAAATAAAAAAAAAAAATATATATATATATATATATATATATATATATATATATATATATATATATACCGTATATATCCACTATAAATATGCTACTTTAGGAACAATTTGAGGGGTCAATGGATGCCATGCACTTATAAATGAATGATTAGAATACTGAGAGCACACAAAGCGAAATAAATAACCAATAGCGCATCACATTCATGGAATAAAAAAGTACAAAGTGCAAGCTAGTGCTATATTAAATATTCCATGAATATGGTGTAACCAATATAATTTAGAGGAATAGACATCCTATACAAAAAAAGAAAGTTGCAAAGTTCTATAAAAGACATGCCAGCAGTATATAGACCGAGATGAAATATTTATCACCATTCCCTCTAAGGATGCTAATCATTCATTTATAAGTGCCAAGTATCCCACGATCCCTCAAATTATTCATAATGTGGCATATTTGTAATGAATATATATATATAGATAGATAGATAGATAGATAGATATAGTAAGATGGCTGCCGGACAAGTACTTGAGGGGAGATATGTGTCATCGCTGCTATTAGCTGCGGTGATATGATCTCTCGGAGGCATGCTCTAGCACACTGTTCCCCAAGTTCGGTCCTCAAGAGCCACCAACGGGTCATGTTTTCAGGATTTCCTTAGTAATGCCCAGGTGAGAACTCCATAATCTAGACAGGCATCAATTCCATCACCTGGGCCATACTAAGGAAATGCTAAAAACACGACCTGTAGGTGGCTCTTGAGGACTGGAGTTGGGGAACACTGCTCTAGCACATATAGTGCTGAGAGAGTTATTTGGGCCATTCCAGGGCCGGGTTTTACAAGCAGTCACAAGAGATGGGTGGGAATGACCGCTCGTATATCGCCACCCCAGGGGCGTGTTTTGCTGAATAAAATGGAGGCCAATTGCCTCATTCAGTGTCTGTGGCTGGAGGTGTGGGGACCTCCATTGTGTGTGTTGTAAAAGACACCTGTGCGGGCGAACCCGCTGTACTACAAGCAGGGCTGCCATCAGTGCATTACTGCATTACTGCCCTGACTGGCATATGAAACCCGATGACTGGAGGGGGCCCGCATCAGGCCTTCTCTCTTCTGGTCATCGGGCCCCAGTGGCAGGATTCTGCCGGTGCAGTAACTGAACCTGCTTCCGAGATGCAGGTTCAGTTAAACTCTATTGCCATGCGGGCCTGGGCCCGCACGGCAATAGTTAAAAGCTGCCAGCCAATTAGAGGCTGGCAACTGACATCAGTGCGCACATCGCCGGCGTATGATGTCATTGTCATTCACCAGCGAGTGCGCGCCTGGACTGCATTGAGGGAACTTCACCGCAGGAGCGCGGCCAGTTAAGAAGAAAGATTTTTTACTTTTAATGAAAGCGGCAGGGAGGCAGGATGGAAGACACAATGGACATGCAGGGGGAAGTATGAAAACACGGGGAAATATGGAGACACGGGGAAATATGGAGACACGGGGAAATATAGAGACACGGGGCAGAATGGGAGACACGGGGGGGGAACAATGGAGATACAGGGGAAGTATGGAGACGGGGAAATATGGAGACACGGGGTAGAATGGAATCATGGTGAAGAATGGAGACATGGGGAAGAATGGAGACACGGGGAAGAATGGAGACACGGGGAAGAATGGAGACACGGGGAAGAATGGAGACACGGGGAAGAATGGAGACATGGGGAAGAATGGAGACATGAGGAAGAATGGAGACATGAGGAAGAATGGAGACATGAGGAAGAATGGAGATACAAAGTATGGAGAAACGGGGAAGAATGGAGACATGAGGAAGTATGGAAACACGGGGAAGAATGGAGACACGGGGAAGAATGAAGACACGAGGAAGTATGGAGACACGAAGTATGGAGACACGGGGAAGAATGGAGACATGAGGAAGTATGGAGACACGAAGTATGGAGACACGGGGAACGATGGAGACATGGGGAAAAGATGGGGAAGTATGGAGACACGGGGAAATATGGAGACGGGGAGGAATGGAGACGGGGCAGGATGGGAGACATGGGGGGAACAATGGAGATACAGGGGGAAGTATGGAGACATGGGGAAATATGGAAACACGGGGAAGAATGGAGGCACGGGGAAAAAAAGAGACACGGGTAAGTACAGAGATGCAGGGGGAAGTATGGAGATACAGGAGGAAGAATAGAGATACAGGGGGAGAATGGAGATACAGAGGGAAGAATGGAGATACAGAGGGAAGAATGGAGACACGGGGAAGAATGGAGATACAGGGGGAAGTATGGAGACACGGGGAAGAATGGAGATACAGGAGGAAGTATGGAGACACGGGGAAGAATGGAGATACAGGGGGAAGTATGGAGATACAGTGGGAAGAATAGAGATACAGGGGGAGAATGGAGACACGGGGAAGAATGGAGACACGGGGAAGAATAGAAATACAGGGGGAAGTATGGAGACACGGGGAAGAATGGAGATACAGGGGGAGAATGGAGATACGGGGGGAAGAATAGAGATACAGGGGGAGAATGGAGACACGGGGAAGAATGGAGATACAGGGGGAAGAATGGAGACACGGGGAAGAATAGAAATACAGGGGGGAGAATGGAGATACAGGGGGAAGAATAGAGACACAGGGAAGAATAGAAATAGAGAGGGGAGAATGGAGATACCAGGGGGAAAATGGAGATACAGGGGGAAGAATGGAGACACAGGGAAGAATAGAGATACAGGGGGGAGAATGGAGATACAGGGGGGAGAATGGAGACACAGGGGGGAGAATGGAGACACAGGGGGCAGGATGGGAGACACGGGGCAGGATGGAAGACACGGGGTGGGATGGGAGCCACAGGCGGCAGGATGGGAGACACGGGGTGGGATGGGAGACGGGCAGTATGGGAGACATGGGGCGGGATGGGAGCCACAGGCGGCAGGATGAGAGACACAGGGTGGGATGGGAGACACAGGGGTGGGATGGGAGACACGGGATGTAGTGGGAGACACGGGGCAGGATGGGAGACACAGGGCAGGATGGAGACAGATGAGGCAGGATAAAAACAGGTGCCTATAGGGGTACTGTCATACTACAGGATCTGCCTATGGGGGTGCTGCCTTATACTACAGGATCTACCTATGGGGGTGCTGCCTTATACTACAGGGTCTGCCTATGGAGTGCTGACTTTTAGTACAGGGTCTGCCTGTGGGGTGCTGCCTTATAATAGAGGGTCTGCCTATGGGGTGCAAGCTCATACTATAGGCTCTGCCTATGGGGTGCTGTCTTATAATACAGGGTCTGCCTATGGGGTGTTGCCTTATACTACAGGGTCTGCCTATGGGGTGCTGCCTTATACTACAGGGTCTGCCTATGGCTATGGGGGTGCTGCCTTATATTACAGAGTCTGCCTATGGGGTGCTGCCTTATACTACAGGGTCTGCCTATGGGAGTGCTGCCTTATACTACAGGGTCTGCCTATGGGGTGTGTTATGACCTGGTGGTAGGGACAATAATGGACCTGGTGGTTAAGAGCACACGGAAAGACCTGATAGTTACTGATAATAAGGACGAGCTCTGGGACGTGGGAACTCTGCTGACCGCAATCCCTAATCCTATCAAACACACTAGAAATAGCCGTGGATTGCGCCTAACGCTCCCTATGCAACTCGGCACAGGCTAAGAAACTAGCTAGCCCTGAAGATAGAAAAATAAAGCCTACCTTGCCTCAGAGAAACTCCCCAAAGGAAAAGGCAGCCCCCCACATATAATGACTGTGAGTAAGATGAAAATACAAACACAGAGATTAAATAGATTTAGCAAAGTGAACAGACCGAGGATAGGAAAGGTTTCTTTGCGATCAGCACAAAAACCTACAAAAAGACCACGCAGAGGGCGCAAAAAGACCCTCCGCACCGACTCACGGTGCGGAGGCGCTCCCTCTGCGTCCCAGAGCTTCCAGCAAGCAAGACAACAATAAAAATTGCAAGCTGGACAGAAAAATAGCAAACCAAAGAAATACAAGCTGGAACTTAGCTTCTGTTGGGAAGATAGGTCACAAGAACGATCCAGGAGTGAACTAAACCAATACTGGAACATTGACAGGTGGCATGGAGCAAAGATCTAAGTGGAGTTAAATAGAGCAGCAGCTAACGAATTAACCTCGTCACCTGTGGAAGGAAACTCAGAAACACCCACCAGAGGAAGTCCATGGACAGAACCAGCCAAAGTACCATTCATGACCACAGGAGGGAGCCCGACAACAGAATTCACAACAGTACCCCCCCCTTGAGGCGGGGTCACCGAACCCTCACCAGAGCCCCCAGGCCGACCAGGATGAGCCAAATGAAAGGCACGAACCAGATCGGCAGCATGAACATCAGAGGCAAAAACCCAGGAATTATCTTCCTGACCATAACCCTTCCACTTGACCAGGTACTGGAGTTTCCGTCTCGAAACACGAGAATCCAAAATCTTCTCCACCACATACTCCAACTCCCCCTCAACCAACACCGGGGCAGGAGGATCAACGGATGGAACCACAGGCGCCACGTATCTCCGCAATAACGACCTATGGAACACATTATGGATGGCAAAAGAAGCAGGAAGGGCCAAACGAAATGACACAGGATTGATAACCTCAGAAATCTTATACGGACCAATGAAACGAGGCTTAAACTTAGGAGAGGAAACCTTCATAGGAACACAACGAGACGACAACCAAACCAAATCCCCAACACGAAGTCGGGGACCCACACAGCGCCGGCGGTTAGCGAAACATTGAGCCTTCTCCTGGGACAATGTCAAATTGTCCACCACATGAGTCCAAATCTGCTGCAACCTATCCACCACAGTATCTACACCAGGACAGTCCGAAGACTCAACCTGCCCTGAAGAGAAACGAGGATGGAAACCAGAATTGCAGAAAAACGGCGAAACCAAAGTAGCCGAGCTAGCCCGATTATTAAGGGCGAACTCAGCCAACGGCAAAAAGGACACCCAATCATCCTGATCAGCAGAAACAAAGCATCTCAGATATGTTTCCAAAGTTTGATTAGTTCGTTCGGTTTGGCCATTTGTCTGAGGATGGAAAGCCGAGGAAAAAGACAAATCAATGCCCATCCTATCACAAAAGGATCGCCAAAACCTCGAAACAAACTGGGAACCTCTGTCAGAAACGATGTTCTCCGGGATACCATGTAAACGAACCACATGCTGGAAAAACAATGGCACCAAATCAGAGGAGGAAGGCAATTTAGACAAAGGTACCAAATGGACCATCTTAGAAAAGCGATCACAAACCACCCAAATGACCGACATCTTTTGAGAGACGGGGAGATCCGAAATAAAATCCATAGAAATATGCGTCCAGGGCCTCTTCGGGACCGGCAAGGGCAAAAGCAACCCACTGGCACGAGAACAGCAGGGCTTAGCCCGAGCACAAGTCCCACAGGACTGCACAAAAGAACGCACATCCCGTGACAAAGACGGCCACCAGAAGGATCTAGCCACCAAATCTCTGGTACCAAAGATTCCAGGATGCCCAGCCAACACTGAACAATGAATCTCAGAGATAACTCTACTAGTCCATCTATCAGGGACAAACAGTCTCTCCGCTGGGCAACGGTCAGGTCTATAAGCCTGAAATTTTTGCAGCACACGCCGCAAATCAGGGGAGATGGCAGACAAAATTACCCCCTCTTTGAGAATACCCGCCGGCTCAGGAACACCCGAAGAGTCAGGCACAAAACTCCTTGACAGGGCATCAGCCTTCACATTCTTAGAGCCCGGAAGGTACGAAACCACAAAATCAAAACGGGAGAAAAATAACGACCATCGAGCCTGTCTCAGATTCAACCGTTTGGCAGACTCAAGATAAGTCAAATTCTTGTGATCTGTCAAGACCACCACGCGATGCTTGGCTCCTTCCAGCCAATGACGCCACTCCTCGAATGCCCACTTCATGGCCAACAACTCACGATTACCAACATCATAGTTACGCTCAGCAGGCGAAAACTTTCTAGAAAAGAAAGCACATGGCCTCATCACCGAGCCATCAGAACTTCTTTGCGACAAAACAGCCCCTGCCCCAATCTCAGAAGCATCAACCTCAACCTGAAACGGGAGCGAAACATCTGGCTGGCACAACACAGGGGCAGAAGAAAAACGACGCTTCAATTCCTGAAAAGCCTCTACAGCTGCAGAAGACCAATTGACCACATCAGCACCCTTCTTGGTCAAATCAGTCAACGGTTTAGCAACAGTAGAAAAATTAGCGATGAAGCGCCGATAAAAATTAGCAAAGCCCAGGAACTTCTGCAGGCTCTTCACAGATGTCGGCTGAGTCCAATCGTAAATGGCCTGGACTTTAACAGGGTCCATCTCCATAGTAGAAGGGGAAAAAATGAACCCCAAAAATGAAACCTTCTGAACTCCAAAGAGACACTTTGACCCCTTCACAAACAAGGAATTCGCATGAAGGACCTGGAACACCATTCTGACCTGCTTCACATGAGACTCCCAATCATCCGAAAAGACCAAAACATCATCCAAATACACAATCAGGAATTTATCCAGGTACTCTCGGAAGATGTCATGCATAAAGGACTGAAATACTGATGTAGCATTGGAAAGCCCGAATGGCATAACCAGGTACTCAAAATGGCCCTCGGGCGTATTAAATGCTGTTTTCCATTCATCGCCTTGTTTAATACGCACAAGATTATACGCCCCTCGAAGATCTATCTTGGTGAACCAACTAGCCCCTTTAATACGAGCAAACAAATCAGATAGCAACGGCAAAGGATACTGAAATTTGACTGTAATTTTATTAAGAAGGCGGTAATCAATACAAGGTCTCAAAGAACCATCCTTCTTGGCCACAAAAAAGAACCCTGCTCCTAACGGTGATGACGATGGGCGAATATGGCCTTTCTCCAAGGATTCCTTTATATAACTCCGCATAGCGGCGTGTTCTGGCACAGATAAATTGAACAATCGGCCCTTAGGAAACTTACTACCAGGAATCTAATTAATTGCACAATCGCAATCCCTATGAGGAGGTAGGGCACTGGCTTTGGGCTCATCAAATACATCCCGATAATCCGACAAAAACTCTGGAACTTCAGAAGGGGTGGATGACGAAATAGACAAAAATGGAACATCACCATGTACCCCCTGGCAACCCCAGCTGGACACAGTCATAGATTTCCAGTCCAATACTGGATTATGAACCTGTAGCCATGGCAACCCCAAAACGACCACATCATGCAGATTATGCAACACCAGAAAGCAGATATCCTCCTGATGTGCAGGAGCCATGCACATGGTCAATTGGGTCCAGTACTGAGGCTTATTCTTGGCCAAAGGCGTAGCATCAATTCCTCTCAATGGAATAGGATACTGCAAGGGCTCCAAGAAAAAACCACAGCGCCTAGCATACTCCAAGTCCATCAAATTCAGGGCAGCGGCTGAATCCACAAATGCCATAACAGAATAGGACGACAAAGAGCAAATCAGAGTAACAGACAATAGAAATTTAGACTGTACCGTACCAATGGTGGCAGACCTAGCGAACCGCTTAGTGCGCTTAGGACAAACGGAGATAGTATGAGTGGAATCACCACAGTAAAAACATAGCCCATTCCGACGTCTGTGTTCTTGCCGTTCAGCTTTGGTCAAAGTCCTATCACACTGCATAGGCTCAGGCTCATGCTCAGATAGTACCGCCAAATGGTGCACAGCTTTACGCTCACGCAAGCGTCGATCGATCTGAATGGCCAAGGACATAGACTCATTCAGACCAGCAGGCATGGGAAACCCCACCATGATATCCTTAAGGGCTTCAGAGAGACCCTTTCTGAAGATTGCTGCCAGGGCACATTCATTCCACTGAGTGAGCACAGACCACTTTCTAAACTTCTGACAATATATCCCCGCTTCATCCTGACCCTGACACAGAGCCAGCAAGATTTTCTCTGCCTGATCCACTGAATTAGGTTCGTCATAAAGCAATCCAAGCGCCAGGAAAAATGCATCAACATCACGCAATGCTGGATCTCCTGGCGCAAGGGAAAATGCCCAGTCTTGAAGGTCACCACGTAACAAAGAAATAATGATCTTTACTTGTTGAACAGGGTCACCTGAGGAGCGAGGTTTCAAGGCAAGAAATAATTTACAATTATTTTTGAAATTCAAGAACTTAGATCTATCACCAAAAAACAAATCAGGAATTGGAATCCTAGGCTCAGACATCGGATTCTGAACCACAAAATCTTGAATGTTTTGTACCCTTGTAGTGAGATTATCCATCCAAGAGGACAGACCTTGAATGTCCATGTTTACACCAGTGTCCTGAACCACCCAGAGGTAAAGGGGAAAAAAGAGACAAAACACACTGCAAAGAAAAAAAAAATGGTCTCAGAACTTCTCTTATCCCTCTATTGAGATGCATTAGTACTTTGGGCCACCTGTACTGTTATGACCTGGTGGTCAGGACAATAATGGACCTGGTGGTTAAGAGCACACGGAAAGACCTGATAGTTACTGATAGTAAGGACGAGCTCTGGGACGTGGGAACTCTGCTGACCGCAATCCTTAATCCTATCAAACACACTAGAAATAGCCGTGGATTGCGCCTAACGCTCCCTATGCAACTCGGCACAGTCTAAGAAACTAGCTAGCCCTGAAGATAGAAAAATAAAGCCTACCTTGCCTCAGAGAAATTCCCCAAAGGAAAAGGCAGCCCCCCACATATAATGACTGTGAGTAAGATGAAAATACAAACACAGAGATGAAATAGATTTAGCAAAGTGAGGCCCGACTTACTGAACAGACCGAGGATAGGAAAGGTTTCTTTGCGATCAGCACAAAAACCTACAAAAAGACCACGCAGAGGGCGCAAAAAGACCCTCCGCACCGACTCACGGTGCGGAGGCGCTCCCTCTGCGTCCCAGAGCTTCCAGCAAGCAAGACAACAATAAAAATTGCAAGCTGGACAGAAAAATAGCAAACCAAAGAAATACAAGCTGGAACTTAGCTTCTGTTGGGAAGACAGGTCACAAGAACGATCCAGGAGTGAACTAAACCAATACTGGAACATTGACAGGTGGCATGGAGCAAAGATCTAAGTGGAGTTAAATAGAGCAGCAGCTAACGAATTAACCTCGTCACCTGTGGAAGGAAACTCAGAAACACCCACCAGAGGAAGTCCATGGACAGAACCAGCCGAAGTACCATTCATGACCACAGGAGGGAGCCCAACAACAGAATTCACAACAGTGGTGCTGCTTTATACTAGTTTGCCTATGGGGTGCTGCCTTATACTACAGGGTCTGCCTATGGGGGTGCTGTCCTATACTACAGAGTCTGCCTATGGGTGCTGCCTTTTGCCATAGTCTGCCTATGGGGAGTGCATTATACTATATTGAGGACTATCTGGTGCATTATTCTATATGGAGGCTATCTAGTGGGCCATTGTACAGTGTGATTACAGTGAAGGGGCCATCATACAGTGGTGGAGCCATCAAACAGTTTGGGGGCTACTAATGGGTCAGTATACTGTGTGGGGGAGCATTACAGTGAGGATGTATCATGGTATATATAAGAGAGCATCATACTGTGTATAGGGGAGCTGTACGGGGGAGAAACTCGGGACATTATTCAATGTGAAGTGGGCACTTGTTATAGGGGAACTCTGGTTACTGTGACTATTAAAGGGGCACACAGGGCAGTATTACTTTCTAGGGGGCAAAATGTGGGCATTTTTCTAGGGCACTTGCACCCAGCATTACTATATTATAGAGGGGTGCTTTAGAATTTAGAGGGCACAGAGAATCACACAGCAGATGCAGTGTTAGGGACACATACGGCAGCAGCGGCTCAGTATTCTCAGTATTGGGGTATCAGGTGCAGTAATAGGGACACACACGGCAGTAGTGGCTCAGTATTGGGGTATCAGGAGCAGTAATAGGGACATAAGGCAGCAGCGACTCAGTATTGGGGTATCGGGGGCAGTAATAGGGTCACATACGGCAGCAGCGGCTCAGTATTGTGGTATCAGATGCAGTAATAGGGACACATAAGGCAGCAGAAGCTCAGTATTTGGGTATCAGCAGGATGAGGAATTTGTGCAGGTTGGAGATAGATGGTGATGGGGATGGAATGTAAGAAGTGAAACGTCTTTGTTGTATTCTCTGCAGGTGAGTAGTTGCTAGAAGAAGTTGTCATGTCGGTCTGGGCCAGATGGAAAAGGGAAAAGTGGAATAGTGAACGATTCCATTAGAAAGAACATCAGCGGTAAGCCATTATCTGTAACTATGCAGTGATATGTTCTGTAGGGCTGGTATTTACCACTGACCATATAGCGGTAATATCCACGTTGGTCTTGAAATAGAGATTATCTTTAGTAACAGCACGATCATCTGCTGAGGTTCTCCTCCAGTATTAGGGTGTGTCACCGAGTTGTAATCAAGGATACCTGGTTAGGGGCCCACTCAGAAGCTCCCCCCCCCTCGAACCAAAACCCTAGCTACGCCTCTGTTTATATGCATATATGATTGATTACCACTTATGTAAAACAGTCCCCCTTGAATTCATTTTTAAATGTTGTGTCTTTTATATTTTATCTAATAAAGAAGAGTTATTTTTATTTAAAAAAAAGTTTTTTTCTTGGGTAGTTTACTTTCTGCTGGCTTCTGGTTTATCCTATAAAACTCCCATTTATATTTATAACCCCGTATTGTTGACACACATTTCTCTGCCAGTCTGAACAAACGGATGTGTTCAGAGATCATGTGAATTCTTTCTATGTCATTACAATCCCCCTTGGTGGTCCGTCTGATTCCCATTTTTAGGGGGTGCCAGACGGAACCCATGAATACCCAGCAGAAGCAGTGTGTAAAACTCAGGGTTACCAAAGGCTTTGCCTAGCATCAAGCCTAGAATCCGGGGACATGTCATTAAACTGGAACCCTCTACCACAACACATCAGACTCTCGCCTACCATCGAAACCTTCAAAAAGAACCTGAAGACCCACCTCTTCAGACAAGCCTACAACCTGCAGTAACCACCGATCGACCAAACCGCTGCATGACCAGCTCTGTCCTCGCCTACTGTATTCTCACCCATCCCTTGTAGATTGTGAGCCTTCGCGGGCAGGGTCCTCATTCCTCCTGTACCAGTTATGACTTGTATTGTTTAAGATTATTGTACTTGTTTTTATTATGTATACCCCTCCTCACATGTAAAGCGCCATGGAATAAATGGCGCTATAACAATAAATAATAATAATAATAAAATTAAACTACAGCAGGCTAACCTGCCAACACCAAGTTGGTGGCTTCAATTATCTGTATTCAGGATGGCTTTTTCATGCTATAATGACCATATTCACAGTCAATATGCTTCTAAATGTGAAGTTATCCATGTTTAGTTATATTTACTTACTACCTATTAAAATATAACTGATTATGTTTGATGGTGATAGGTCCTCTTTAAGGAAGACGACCAGTCACATCTTGGATCTCTGAGAAGGGAAAGCTCTATCCCTATTGGTAGGTTGTTTGAAAGAGACAACACAAGACCAGACTTTCTCAGCCTTTGATCCAGTCAGGATGGTGTGCTGATGTCCAGAAATAGATTTGCAACAAAAGCAAAGATTACTTTTTTTAGATGCCCTCAGGAAGGAATGAAAGTTCTCTTGGAGTTATACCTTCCCACTAGTGATGAGCGAGTATGCTATTTACTCGAGATTTCCGAGCATGCTCGGGTGGTCTCCGAGTATTTGTGAGTGCTCGAGATTTAGTTTGTGTCGCCGCAGCTGCATGATTTGCGGCTGCTAGACAGCCTGAACACAGGTGGGTATTACCTAACAAACAGGCAATCCCCACATGTATTCAGGCTGTCTAGCAGCTGCAAATCATGCAGCAGCGGAGACACAAACTAAATCTCCTAGCACGCCCAAAGATCACCCAAGCATGCTCGGAAATCTCGAGTAACGAGCATACTCGCTCATGACTACTTCCCACCTCTCAGTTTAACACCCAAAGTTTAAGGAAGATAAGGGAGAACAGATCCAGGGTTATCCTCAGACCTCCAGACTGGTTGAAGAGGGCATGGAACTCGTGGATTCCCCTCTTGGAGGAAACAACAGTTTGTCCTTTTCCTCAAACTCTGGACCTTTTATTTCAGGGTCCGGTTTCCATGTTCCTGAGATGTAGGAACCATTGCATTGGGGAACTCCAGGCAGTGTCCAGTTCTCCTTCCTATACTACTATTCTACATCATAATACCAGACCTGTCCTTCCTTTCAAAAGTCACTCCCAAATTCCATGGGTCTCAGGAGATAGTCACAAAAAGAGAGAAACACTATCTTAAATATAGGATATAATGAAGGATATAATGGAACTAGAGAGAGTACAAAGGAGGGCAACAAAATTAATAAAGGGGATGGGAGAACTACATTACCCAGATGGATTAGCGAAATTAGGATTATTTAGTCTAGAAAAAAGACGACTGAGGGGCGATCTAATAACCATGTATAAGTATATAAGGGGACAATACAAATATCTCGCTGAGGATGTTTATACCAAGGAAGGTGACGGGCACAAGGGGGCATTCTTTGCGTCTGGAGGAGAGAAGGTTTTTCCACCAACATAGAAGAGGATTCTTTACTGTTAGGGCAGTGAGAATCTGGAATTGCTTGCCTGAGGAGGTGGTGATGGCGAACTCAGTCGAGGGGTTCAAAAGAGGCCTGGATGTCTTCCTGGAGCAGAACAATATTGCATCATACAATTATTAGGTTCTGTAGAAGGACGTAGATCTGGGGATTTATTATGATGGAATATAGGCTGAACTGGATGGACAAATGTCTTTTTTCGGCCTTACTAACTATGTTACTATGTAAATCGGGAAAATAAAAAGTTTAACTGCTTAGATGTGAGGGAATGCGTTATTAAATATCTCAAAGTTACGTCTTTTTTTCGACTAAGTCCTTTTTTCATTCAGTGCGGGGAACCAAATAAACGGAAGGTGGCTAGCAAAAGGCCCATAGATAGATGGATTAAACAGCCAATTGCTGGGACCTACAAGTCTTCTACTCCAGTTTAGAGGGGTTTTACAGCACACTCCACTAGGGTCATATCCACTTCTTAGGCAGAGAAGTTAGAGGCTTACAGAATCTACTAGATGGTTGCCCGATTCTAACGCATCGGGTATTCTAGAATATGTATGTCCACGTAGTATATTGCCCAGTCACGTAGTATATTGCCCAGCTACGTAGTATATTGCCCAGCCCACGTAGTATATTGCCCAGCCACATAGTATATTGCCCAGCCACGTAGTATATTGCTCAGCTACGCAGTATATTGCCCAGCCACGTAGTATATTGCCCAGTCACGTAGTATGTTGCCCAGTCCACGTAGTATATTGCCCAGCCACGTAGTATATTGCCCAGCTACGTAGTATATTGCCCAGCCACGTAGTATATTGCCCAGCCACGTAGTATATTGCCCAGCCACGTAGTATATTGCCGAGCCACATAGTATATTGCCCAGTGACGTAGTATATTGCCCAGCCACATAGTAGATTGCTCAGCCACGTAGTATATTGCCCAGTTACATAGTATATTGTCCAGTGACGTAGTATATTGCCCAATCACGTAGTATATTGCCTACAGCACAGAGCCACGTAGCATATTGCACAGCCCATGTAGTAAATTGCCCAGCTATGTAGTATATTGGCCAGCTATGTAGTATATTGCCCAGCCACGTATGACACAGGTTAAGAAAATAAAAAATAAACACATACTCACCTTCCGCAGTCGCGTTGTAGCACTGTCCACGGATTATCGCTGGCGGCGGCCATCTTCCGGAGGTCGAACGAGCGCAGATGGTAGTGCTCGGCTTCCCGGGGCTTCAGGAAAATGGCCGCGGGATGCCGCGCGAGCGCAGATGGAGATCGCGGCGGCCATTTTCCTGAAGCCGAGTTCCATTGCAAGTCCCAGGTCTGGTGTGAGCAGGACCTATGATGACGTCGCGGTCACATGACGGGAGCGAAAGCTGCCGCTTGCAATGGAGCGGTCCCGGGAGCGTGGCGAGGAGCGAGAAAGGCGGCGGAGGGTGAGTATAGCAGTTTTTTTTTTTTATTTTTTTTTTTTTAACATGCTTTTTTTTTTTACTATTGATGCTGCATAGGCAGCATCAATAGTAAATAGTTGGGGACACAAAGGGTTAATAGCAGCGGTAACGGAGCGCGTTACACCGCGGGCCGTTACCGCTGCCATTAACCCTGTGTGAGCGTAGGGGATTACGAAGCGGGCGCCGGGCAGTGAGTGCAGGGGAGTAGGGGTGGGACTAATCGGACTGTGGCCGTCGCTGATTGGTCGCGGCAGCCATGAGAGGCAGCTGCCGAGACCAATCAGCGAACGAATAACCGTGACAGAAGGACAGACAGACAGACGGAAGTGACCCTTAGACAATTATGTATATAGATATGTACAGTAAAGCAGCTACTTGGTCTTCTCCATTGACTTTTTTTCAGACACTACATATTCGATCCCTTGTTTTCCTCTGATTTGTCCTTTAGACGTAAAGTTCTGCAAGCGGTTCCAAAGTAACTGACAATTCTTCTGCGATCTCTCAATGTACAGTTTTGCGCAAAGGGACAAATAATAATTACACTAACCAGTAATTTGATTATCCACAGACCATGATGGAACCAGTTCATTCCCCCACTTCTTTTCTGTCTCGACATTGGTGGGAGTCATATAACTCCTCCTTTTTGTATCCACAGGTTTCCTGTCCTAGGAGACGGACCCTCTCTCTTGGTGAAGTCACGGACACCAGAAAATCATATTATCAGCATAATTTCCATTTTACGAGTTGTACCTATAACATATCTATCAAAATGCTTGTTCCAGTTAGTTAGTAACTAGAGGATCATAACAAAAATAGAGCAAAAACAAGAGAATATATTTGTTGCAAAAAAATATATATTGAATTTATAAAAGCAACTTCACAATCAAAGTTTGCCAAAAAAATAACTGATGCAACATGGTACATATTAGGTGGCGTCACACTCAGCATAGGGAAATACGGTCCGTACATCTTCCAGATGTGCCTTTCTGGGGTGGCTGGGGGGGCAATAACCATGGTCCCTCTCCAGGCTACTAATATCTGCCCTCAGTCACTGGCTTTCCCATTCTGGCGGAGGAAATTGCGCGGGAGCCCACGCCAGTTTTTTCCATGAATTAACCAAATTTTGCATATACACTCTACTAACATTAGTAGTGAGGAATATGCAAAAAAAAAAGGGATATGAAATGGTTTAATGTATGTAAACCAAGTCTCATATCCTGTCAGGTTTGATAAGGAGATAGCAAAAGCAATTGAATTACCGGATTTTATGCTATCTAGCGCTGTATTAAATGTAAATAAATATATATATATATATATATATATATATATGTATATATATATATATATATATATATATATATATATATCCCTATACTATGTGTAGACATTTATTCTATCTGTTCTATTGTAACCTGTCAGTGTGATTTTACTGTACACCGCACTGAATTGCCGGCTTTTCTATAGAACACCGCTGCGTATTTCTCGCAAGTCACACTGTTGGTCCGTGTGTAATCCGTATTTTTCTCGCCCCCATAGACTTTCATTGGTGGATTTTTTGTGCAATATGCTGACAAACGTAGCATGCTGTGATTTTCTCAGCCCGTAAAATACAGCTGAGAAACATACGGCAGATAGGAGCTGCCCCATAGAGAATCATTGGTCCGTGTGCAATGCGTAGTTTTTGCGCCTCTCATACGTCCGTAAAACTTTCTATTGTGACGCCGACCTTAAAAGGAAATAAATGAATATTCCAGAGAATTTAATTAAAACATCTCTACATATAGTAATCAGGTGTATAGAAGTAAATTTATTAGTGTAGTGAATGGACCATTTTTCTAGAATGTTAAATATTACTTGAAGTGACATTTAAAGGGAAAATGGCAGGTCTTCTGTCTGTCCCCTGCTGCGATAATAGCACTATGAATGCATATTTCTATTTCTTCAATTTGAAGAAAATGTTTCATGTGCCTAATAACGCTGCAGTTTTTGAAGAATTAACTTTTCTTCTGCATTGTCACATATACTACTACAGCAGTACTACCCTGGCAGGGCGTCTAATTGCGTGGACTAGTTCTGCCTCAAAACCTCTAATCCCACCTGGTTTTGCGTGATTTACATCCTGAGAGATGTGACTAGAAGAGCTGATGCAAAACTTGGAAAGAGACACCTGCATCATTGTTCAAATACTGTAGCGTTATTATGCACATAAAACACCTTATCAAATTAAAGAAATCTGCACCCATAGTGCTATAACAGCAGTTGCGGACAACCACGGAATCTGACAGGTTCCCTTTAAAAGTCGTTCAACACCTGTTTACATTGTCTCTACGTTTAGAAGCATTTTACACCAATATATTCCTACTGTGGGGACAAATGTTCCTTACTTGTCCTCTTTTTTTTCCATCTCAATCCTATAATAACTCTCCTTACAGTGACTTTAAGTATGCAAAACTGTACAAAAAAGGGTATATATCCCAGATGGGAAGACACTGTACAGCTAAGGAAGAAGTAACATGGATTAGCGCCACTGACATTCCTAATAAATGATCTTTGGAGTCTGAACTCTTCCCTACTAAACCGTAACATTAATAAGCAAACCATACATCAACCAGCCTTTTTTTCTGCCAACCAAGCATGGGAATTAAAAGGCAAAGATTGCATATTTTCCATTTTGAGTTAAGAGGTGGAGTGGATTGCACTCACATCTGAATTCATTGTATAGTCTTCCAAATCAATGTAACATGAAATAAAATAATTGAGATTTTTAAAAAGAGAGAGATGTTGTAAAAAACCTTTTATATATTACAGTATAGGAACTTCATTATGACTCCCTCAATAAATTTTAAAAAACTGACCGTCACATCCAAACATAGACTAAGTGTGAACAGGTGCTGAACCGAGTCACCAACTCATATACAATCAAATAAGTAAGGCAGCACACTGCGGCGCTAAAACATGCAAACATGAAAATTGAATTGCATTACTGCACTAGAAATATGAAAAATTGAGCAAGTTTAGTGCATAAATTAGCCAATTCATGTGTACCTGGTAGCCAACGATAAGGTATTTCTTACCTGGACCTGACAATGCCTTTCCTCTCTGAAAATAAAGTTTTTTTTAATCACAGCAGGACCACTACCCCTCCACAGAGTGAGAGATTTTAGTCTAAGAGAGGACTCACATTAGGTTCCCATTCAGATGAAGACTTTATTTTCAGAGAGGAAAGGCATTGTCAGGTCCTGCTAAACGAGAAATGTCTTATCGTGGCTACCAGGTACACATGAATTGGCCAATTTATTAGCTAAACTTTCTCAATTTTTCATATTTCCAGGGCAGTAATGCAATTCAATATTCAGAATCTATGTTTGCAAGTTTTGGAGCTACAGTGTGCTGCCTACCTCAATAAATTCACAGGAATTATTTCTGTGAGTGAACTTTTCGGTGCAAAGCAAGATTTGCTCTTTGTGTAAAATGTTTACCACATTCTGCACAAGTAAATGGTGTCTCTCCGGAGTGGACTCTTCTATGTCTATTAAGATCTGACTTGTGAGTGAAGCATTTTCTGCACTCGATGCACTGATGGGGCTTCACTCCTGCATGGATTCTTTGGTGATCAACAAGATAGGATTTATAAGCAAAACATTTACCGCAATCAGAGCATGAGAATGGCTTCTCCCCTGTGTGGATTCTACGGTGATTGATGAGAATCGATTTATGCGCAAAGCACTTTCCACAGTCATAACACAGAAAAGGTCTCTCCCCCGTGTGTATTCTCTTGTGATAAACAAGAGCGGATTTCTGGGTAAAGCATTTTCCACAGTCAGTACATAAAAATGGTCTCTCGCCCGTGTGAACTCTGGAATGCCGGATGAGATCTGCATTCTGAGTGAAAGTTTTGGAACATTGTGCGCACTGGTAAGATTTACAATTTCTCCTAACTTTAGAGACTTCTGTAGTTTTTGATCGGGTTTCATAATGAATATCAGATGTTTGTTGATGGATGTGACACATAACTGGAATGACAGGGCGCTCTAGTGAATCTGGTACAATATTGCCTTCTATCTTACAGCACTGAGGTAAATCAAGACATGTGTCCCATGGATTAGTGCCGATGTATTGTCCATCCTTATTGATATAAGTAGGCGTCTCTTCCTCCTTACAAAGGTGATCATTCTTTACACATGTCTCCTCTTCTAGTTTTCTTACCTCAACTTTAATATTAATCAAATCTTCATCCTATGAGAACAAACAGTACAACATAATGATGCAATGTTTTAGGAATAAACAGTATAAGTGTATAACTACAAAAAATGTGAAGACCTCAGATTCCAGATAGTCCTGTGGGTCAGGGTGAATATCCTTTAGGCAATCTTGAGAATACAGAGGACTGAGACAACTCACTGCTGACGATTGTTCATTGGATCCATCTGAAATAAACAGTCACTGAATATATTTCTTTATGCGCTCTCAGATGATGAGTGTCTCTATGTGAACTTATAAAAACAGAATTATTTTAAAAGCACTACAACTATTGATGAGCTTATGTGCTCATTACTCGAGCTTGCCACTAGTGCTCGAGTGACATGTTCAAGTCCCCACACCCACAGGTTTTGCAGTAGATAATACAGCTACAAAACATGCGAGGACTGCCCGTGTAGGTCAGACAGCCACAAAACATGCAGGGATTTCCTAGCAGGCGCAAAACATGCGGGCGCTGGGACTCAAACATGTCACTCAAGCACCCATAATAATCGGTGCATACCCGAGCACTCGATGCAAACCCTAAAAAACACAATCTCTTTGCACTCTTACTTGGAGCTGCTACAGGAAAGAAATATATCTTGGTACCGTGTTAGCCAGTAGATAGAAAAATATTTAGAATTGAGAGTCCTCAGTGGTTGATACCTTTTAATGGCTAACTGAAAAGATGGTAACAAATTGCAAGCTTTTGAGACTACTCAGGTCTCTTCATCAGGCAAATAATATAGAAAATGTTCAGCACAGTCGAAGGGAGGAGGTGCACGGTCATAGGTTCCCAAGCCTCAATGTGTAAATAACAAGTGACTGGCACACTCCGGACGTGTTGTGATGCAAAAATGGGGGTTTATTATACATACAGTAAACACAAACGTTTCGGTCGTAACTGGACCTTCATCAGTGTGCTAGATTACTAGTATGTTGGAGGAGCCCCAAAAGTTAGAACTAAGATGCATCAGAAGAAAGCCTGAAGCTATATAGATCCCAGGTTGTAGAAGCAATCTGCAGATGCAGGGTAGTGTGTCACAGGTGACACTATCCGCCCAGTAAATATGAAGCCACGCGGTGTCACCGCTGTTAAGGGCTAAGAGGGAAGTGCACGCTATCAGCCTGATGAATGCAGGGAGCACGCTGTATCCACCGCAAGTGCAGGCGCGGTATCCACCGCGTGCTCCCTCCATTCATCAGGCTGATAGCGTGCACTTCCCTCTTAGCCCTTAACAGCGGTGACACCGCGTGGCTTCATATTTACTGGGCGGATAGTGTCACCTGTGACACACTACCCTGCATCTGCAGATTGCTTCTACAACCTGGGATCTATATAGCTTCAGGCTTTCTTCTGATGCATCTTAGTTCTAACTTTTGGGGCTCCTTCAACATACTAGTAATCTAGCACACTGATGAAGGTCCAGTTACGACCGAAACGTTTGTGTTTACTGTATGTATAATAAACCCCCATTTTTGCATCACAACACGTCCGGAGTGTGCCAGTCACTTGTTCTTCATCAGGCAAAGACTAAAAGAAATTCTGAAGAATCACATATTTATGCACAACATAGCACAGAAAAAAAAACCCCAAAAAAAAACCATGGATAAGACAGGTGACATGAAGCAGAATTACCATGAGTAATAAACAGTTATGTCCATAAATGTTGGACCAGTTCTTAGATAAGGAATGTTTTATTGTCCTCTGATTGGGGTCTGGTTCTGTTGTGATGACCCCTCATGGTCTGAGGGGCAAGTTCCTTAGTTGATGTAAAAAGACATAAATCCATGCGACACATTCAGACTATGAGAGGTCATCACAACTGAACCAGACCCCAATCAGAGGACAATAAAACAATCCTTATCTAAGAACTGGTCCAGCATTTATGGACATAACTGTTTATCACTCATGGTAATTCTGCTTCATGTCACCTGCCTGATCCATGGGTTTTTTTGTTGTTGTTTTTTTTTTCTGTGCTATGTCGTGCATAAATATGTGATTCTTCAGAATTTCTTTTAGTCTTTGCCTGATGAAGAGACCTGAGTAGTCTCGAAAGCTTGCAATTTGTTACCATCTTGTCAGTTAGCCATTAAAAGGTATCAACCACCGAGGACTCTCAATTCTAAATATTTTGGAGCTGCTAAGCACTTGATTCCCCTGTGCTGGAAACAAACAAATCCCCCACCCACTGTAAGTGGATAGAGAAAATTCACTCAAAATAATACTGACTGGAAGAACAATCCAGCTGGGAATCTCATACACACCTACAATTCCTTAACATATGGTCACCTTGGAAATATAAGCCTCCACAGCTACCAAGTCAAATTGCAAAAACCACGTTACATCTTCCCTAAATCACCCTGTCATCGAACCCCCTTTTACACCCTTCACTCTGTAATTCTCCTCTCCCACCGTATGGTTCCCATATTCTACTGTACACTGCATCCTTCTTCACAGCCCATTTTTAGATATACTGGTTCCTCTTTAAGCTTCCTTATTACCTTAGGCACTCCAGTCAATACCATATGACATTACCTAGAAATATTGAGTAGTAATTTTGTTGTTACTTATATTCTAATGACCCTGATTGTACCCTCATGATTTTTGTTTTACATAACCTGGTCATTATTAGGGTATGTTCACACGTTCCTGATTTCCATCCTTTTTTTTTCAGGACTGAAACCGCAGCTCTTGGCAGAAAACGCAGGTCCTTTTTTTGGTCCTTTTTTTGTGCTTTTTTGGTGCGTTTTTTTGATGCGTTTTTTGATCCTTTTTTTTATGCAGTTTTCTATGCAGAGTCTGTGTGTTTTCTAGGAAGTTTTTTAGGGTTAAAATGGCTGAAAATACCCTACCCCTACCCCTAACCCTACCCCTACCCCTAACCCTATTCTAACCTTAGTGGAAAAAAAAAAAATTCTTAATTTTTTTATTGTCCCTACCTATGGGGGTGACAAAGGGGGGGGGGGGGTGTCATTTACTATTTTTTTATTTTGATCACTGAGATAGGTTATATCTCAGTGATCAAAATGCACTTTGGAACGAATCTGCCGGCCGGCAGATTCGGCGGACGCACTGCGCATGCGCCCGCCATTTTGCAAGATGGCGGCGCCCAGGGAGAAGACGGCCGGACGGACACCGGGAGGCCGGGTAAGTATAAGGGGGGGAGATTAGGGCACGGGGGGGGCATCGGAGCACGGGGGGGGGGGGGGCATCGGAGCACGGGGGGGGGGGGGGCATTGGAGCATGGGGGGGTGGGATCGGGGCAGCCACACTCCGCCCACGCACTTCCGCCCGCTTCCCCGCACTTCCTGCTGCAGCGGTTCGGCACCACAAACCGCAATAAAACCCGCAGATATATTTTTGATCTGCGGGTTTTACTGCGGGTTTGACCTCACAATGGAGGTCTATGGGTGCAGAACCGCTGCGGCTCCGAAAAAAGAAGTGACATGCTCCTTCTTTTTTCCCGCAGCTATTCAGCGCGGCTTTTTTTTTTAAATTCAGGATCATGTGCACAGCGGTTCCTGTTTTCCATAGGGTACATTGTACTGTACCCTGCATGGAAAACAACTGCGGAACCGCAGCGGCAAAAACGCTGCGGTTCCGCAGTAAAAAACGCACTGTGTGAACATGGCCTTATGTTTCTTGTTTAATGTTTTAATAAATAAAGAATTATAAAACAAACAATCAAAATTATTGTTAAGCACTTCTAACCTGATGATATGAAAGGCTGAGGATTATCCATCATGACGTCCTTGTACAGATCCTTGTGACCTTCTAAATACTCCCACTCCTCCATGGAGAAATAGACCGTGACATCCTGACGCCTTACAGCAACCTGAGACAAAATGATACAGGCATCATTAGACATGTGTTTCTCAATCTTTCCAAGTCAAGTAACCCCTAATAAGAATTCTCAACCTATCCAAGGCAAGTAGCCCCTTAATAAGAATTCTCAACCTATCCAAGTCAAGTAACCCCCTAATAAGAATTCTCAACCTACCCAAGGCAAGTAACGCCCTAATAAGAATTCTCAACCTATCCAAGGCAAGTAGCCCCTTATAAGAATTCTCAACCTACTCAAGGCAAGTAGCCCCTTAATAAGAATTCTCAACCTATCCAAGGCAAGTAACCCCTGAATAAGAATTCTGGCGCAGTGGATAGCACAGCAGCCTTGCAGCGCTGGAGTCCTGGGTTCAAACCCCACCAAGGACAACATCTGCAAAGAGTTTGTATGTTCTCTCCGTGTTTGCGTGGGTTTCCTCCGGGTAGTCCGGTTTCCTCCCACACTCCAAAGACATACTGTTAGGGAATTTAGATTGTGAGCCCCAACGGGGACAGCGATGATAATGTGTGAAAAACTGTAAAGCGCTGCGTAATATGTTAGCGCTATATAAAAATAAAGATTATTATTATTATTATTATTATTCTCACCCTATCCAAGGCAAGTAACCCCTTATAAGAATTCTCAACCTACCCAAGGCAAGTAACCCCCTAATAAGAATTCTCAACCTACCCAAAGCAAGTAACGCCCTAATAAGAATTCTCAACCTATCCAAGGCAAGTAGCCCCTTATAAGAATTCTCAACCTACCCAAGGCAAGTAACCCCCTAATAAGAATTCTCAACCTATCCAAGGCAAGTAACCCCCTTATAAGAATTCTCAACCTACCAAGGCAAGTAACCCTCTAATAAGAATTCTCAACCTATCCAAGGCAAGTAACCCCCTAATAAGATTTCTCAACCTATCCAAGGCAAGTAACCCCCTAATAAGAATTCTCAACCTATCCAAGCCAAGTAACCCCCTAATAAGAATTCTCAACCTATCCAAGGCAAGTAACCCCTCTAATAAGAATTCTCAACCTATCCAAGCCAAGTAACCCCCTAATAAGAATTCTCAACCTATCCAAGGCAAGTAACCCCTCTAATAAGAATTCTCAACCTATCCAAGGCAAGTAACCCCCTAATAAGAATTCTAAACCTATCCAAGGCAAGTAACCCCTTAATAAGAATTTTCAACCTATCCAAGGCAATGAACCCCCTAATAAGAATTCTCAACCTATCCAAGGCACGTAACCCCTTAATAAGAATTCTCAACCTATCCAAGGCAATGAACCCCCTAATAAAGATTCTCAACCAATCTAAGTCAAGAAACCCCATAAAAAGAATTCTCAACCTATCTAAAGAAAGTAATCCCTGTGAGGCAGTGACCCCTGTTACAGCAAGGGGGCGCTGTAAGTGCTCTCCAGAATGTACATGGAAGCGTAGTGAGGCAATGAGGGCATACTATAGACACAGGTGTGGCTGTAATTAGAATAGTGAAGCAGTGACTGATTAAAAGCCCTGTAGTAGAGGGGGAGGTGTGTCAGTGTTGGTTTGGAAGCAGACAGAGCAGTTGTCTGCAGAGCTCTTTGTGTGTGGAGCAACACGAGGCAAAAGGAACTGACACCCTGCGCATCCCGGGCTGTCTTGTGTTGCCAGGCTGCAATCCGGAGGATAGCTTGATGTGCACGGCGTGAGTAGAGACTTGGTATGGGCGGGCGGTCGCCCCAGGGAAACTGGACAAAGGGAAGTCTGGCCTGTGTAGGGACTGCAAAGGTAAAGCCGGTTACTATGTATTTCTGATGGACTATGTGAAGAAGCTGTGTACTGTATATTTTCCTTTGGCCTGGATGAAGAAACCGTTCACTATGTATTGCTAAATGACTGTGTGAAGTAACACAATAAAGAAACGTTTTGTTGAAATTGCTTGAGTCACTGCTGTTTCACTGCGTATGGTCCTACCGCTGCATCACACCCCGTAATAAGAATTCTCAACCCATCCAAGGCAATGAACCCTGTAATAAGAATTCTCAACCTATCTAACGCAAGTAACCCTCTAATTAGAATTCTCAACCTATCCAATGCAATGAATCCCCTAATAAGAATTCTCAACCTATCTAAGTCAAGTAACCCTCTAATAAGAATTCTCACCCTATCCAATGCAATGAACCCCCTAATAAGAATTCTCACCCCATCCAAGGCAAGTAACCCCCTAATAAGAATTCTCAACTTATCTAACGCAAGTAACCCTCTAATTAGAATTCTCACCCTATCCAAGGCAATGAATCCCCTAATAAGAATTCTCAACCTATCCAAGGCAATTAACCCCCTAATAAGAATTATCAACCAATCTAAGGATAGTAACCCTCTAATAAGAATTCTCAACTAATCTAAGTCAAGAAACCATCTAATAAGAATTATTAACCTATCCAAGGCAAGCAACCCCCTAATAAGAATATCAACCTATCACTCTTCAGGAGCACACTGCTCCCCAGCAAAGCAGAAAGCTTTGAGGCAAAAGAGCAGTGTGCTTCTGAAACAACAACATAAGAAACCCCGTTTAAAATAAATAACCCAAGGTGCAGAAGAAAAGTTTCTAGAGTGCACAGCTCCCTATCAAAGCAGAAAGTTGGGAGGCAGAAGAGCAGTGCACTCATGTAGCACCAAGAGAAAACCCCTTGACAATTAATCATTATCATTGTAGAACGTTTAAAACAAAAAGACAAATTATTTAACTGCTAATGCATACTGTGACAGTCACTGCCAAGGTTCGGGAGGTGAGGTATGTTTCACTGGGGGTGTTAACTTCAATGATAGCAACATACTCCAGCACACCAAGTGCTGAAATGGGTTAATCAGCCATATTTAGTGCTAAGTTGCTTGAACAGCTGTTGAGTGGGAGGAGTCCAGAGGATAAATACCCAGACTTCTAGAGCATTCAGAAAGGGTGGGCCTGGAGTTGCAAAGCTCTGGGGCTGAGTTTTATTTTTAAGGAAAGCTGAACCTTTTGTTGTTTGCTCCTGAAGTGGGAGGATTGGGATAGCAACAAGGACTGTGCCATACCTTATGTTTTTGTTTTAAGGTTAGGCCAGGAAGGCCGGGTTTGTTTTGATAACGCTGCACTGGTTTATGCAGTACTTTTAATAAACCAGTGGAAGATTTAAAGAGTCAGTATTCCTGTGTCTGCCTCACTTGACTGCACATAAAGGTAATATACCACAATACATGAAAAGAATTGGATACCTATGGTTGCAATATTTTTTACTTAAATGCATTTACTTTTGTCTAAAAATCATTTTTGTGATAAGGTTTCATAAAAAAATGTTGGAAGATATAGCATCCACAATCTTGCATGGCAATACATAGCAAACTGCAGAATAAGATAGAGATCAAAACAGTTAATACGTTGTTTCTAACTCAACTAGGCACAGCCGTCATCTGCCTCTAAAAACTCGGGAGCCCATTGGGCATGATGTAATTAAGAAAAATACTGTATAGTTGAATAGATATTACCGTATATACTCGTGTATGAGCAATCCCGAGTATAAGCCGAGGCACAAAATTTTGCTACGAAAGACTGGGAAAACTTACTGACTTGCGTATAAGTCGGGCGTGCATTGTCCCCTCATCCCTATCCTGGTATGCATGGCTCATTACAGAATGCTGTAGATAAGCCCCTGATGGCGGTGGCCGCAGCTTATATACGAAAAAGTAGGTGACAGATTCCCTTTAAAACATTGGTTATCTGAATCTGTTCAAATTGGAAAGAGATAATAGGCCAAGTGAAAGCCATCTGGAAAGAATGGAAGCAGAACGTGATAAAGAATGATATGTAAAGTCGCTCATAATAAAATGGAAAGGCTTTTCACTCAATTATAGAAAGGAGGAACTTCATAAAATCATGAAGCCCTTTGTCCAGACCAGTTGGTATTTACTCGAAGACTTGGGTGGAATATTGGGAAAGTTAAAAATAACTGATCCAAATGTGGAGGGAAAAGGAGGGAGAGATACAGGATAACCGAACATTGTATATAGATTAAATAAGGAAGTGCAACATCCGAGGGGTTACCATGATCAAGAGAATGATAGGATACAAGTGAACACTGGAAATATAAATAGTATATCCTGCATGTCTGTGTGGAGGGAGGGTAGCTGGGGAATTGTATTTTTTTTCTTTTTAATTACTCTATCTGTGATCCTTTCATTTTAAAAATTGAAGAAAGCAAACTAAATCTTAGAGTTTGTAAGTGAAGTGTATAAAATTGTATTGTATAAATAAGTGTTAAAAATAAATAAAAAGTATAGTTAAAAAAAGTTAAAATACAAAATATTTTATGAAAAAAAAATACATAGAAATTCAAATCATCCACGTTTTTCCACTTTACAAAATAGAAATAAAAAAAAATCTGATCTAACAAATGATGAATACCATATAGTATACACCTCAAGGGAAAAAAAGAATTGAAATGCCAACATTTATGCGGGAAAAAATGCAATAGATGCAATAAAAAGTCATATGTTCCCCATAATAGCACCATTAAAAACCTCATCCCACAACGCAAAAATCAAACTCTCGTACAACATCTCATAAAATGGTAATATATCTATATACATAATTGTCTAAGGGTCACTTCCGTCTGTCTGTCTGTCCTTCTGTCACGGTTATTCATTCGCTGATTGGTCTCGGCAGCTGCCTGTCATGGCTGCCGCGACCAATCAGCGACGGGCACTGTCCGATTAGTCCCTCCCCTACTCCCCTGCACTCACTGCCCGGCGCCCGCTCCAGAATCCCCTCCACTCACCGCTCACACAGGGTTAATTGCAGCGGTAACGGCCCGCGGTGTAACGCACTCCGTCCCCAACCATTTACTATTGATGCTGCCTAGGCAGCATCAATAGTAAAAATATGTCATGTTAAAAATAATAATAATTAAAAAAAAAAAACTGCTATACTCACCCTCTGCCGCCTTTCTCGCTCCTTGGCACGCTCCCTGGATCGCTCCATTGCAAGCGGCAGCTTCCGGTCCCAGGGCTGGTGTGCGACAAGGACCTGCCGTGACATCATGGTCATGTGACCGCGACGTCATCATAGGTCCTGCTCACACCGGCCCCGGGACCGCAAGCTGCCGCTTGCAATGGAGCGGTCCCGGGAGCGTGCCGAGGAGCGAGAAAGGCGGTGGATGGTAAGTTTAGCAGGACTTCAACGGGCTATAGGTGAGTATATGTTTATTTTTTTTTCAAGTCTCTATACTACGTGGCTCTGTGCTGGGCAATATACTACGTCACTGGGCAATATACTACGTGGCTCTGCTATATACTATGTGGCTGGGCAATATACTACGTGACTGGGCAATATACTACGTGACTGGGCAATATACTACGTGGTTGGGCAATATACTCCGTCGCTGGGCAATATACTACGTGGCTGGGCAATATACTACGTGGCTGGGCAATATACTACGTGGCTGGGCAATATACTCCGTCGCTGGGCAATATACTACGTGGCTGGGCAATATACTACGTGGCTGGGCAATATACTACGTGGCTGGGCAATATACTCCGTCGCTGGGCAATATACTACGTGGCTGGGCAATATACTACGTGACTGGGCAATATACTACGTGACTGGGCAATATACTACGTGACTGGGCAATATACTACGTGCCTGGGCAATATACTACGTGGCTGGGCAATATACTACGTGGCTGGGCAATATACTATGTGGGCTGGACAATATACTACGTGACTGGGCAAAATACTACGTAGCTGGGCAATATACTACGTAGCTGGGCAATATACTACGTGGACAAAAGGCAGGGAGCCAGCACACCGAGGAAATGCAGGAAGCACGGATCTCCGTCCTGACGTGACGTGAAGAATATCCAAAAAAACCGAAAAGATGATCCAGCTTCCAGATAAAATATAAAAGTTTAATCCAACATATTAAAATGAGGAGACAACTCCTGGGACGGCATCATACACATAGTAAGGCGAGCGACGCGTTTCGACCAAGCGGTCTTTATCACAGCTGATCTGCTAAATGACATATCCGGTATATATACAATATAGCACCAATCAAATGCTAGAAAAATGTCATGTGATACATAGGTTAAAAAAAAATAAAAAAATTCACAAATGTACCCAATAAATTCAAAACAATAATGTGCAGAAGGATATATACAATAGATAATGAACAATAAACAATGCACAATGAATAAAAATAAAGACATAAAGAAAATAAAGAAATACAGAGGAAGGGACATTGCTAGTAATGGAACATTAGTTCATTTCGTTTGTTCAAACCACCTGGAAACCTTGTACCTAGATTAAAAATCCAGAACGCTTCTCTGGTAAGTAACGCTCTGTGAATATCCCCACCGCGCGGAGGTTTTTTAATTTTCTCAATACCTATTACTTTTAACCCCTTCGCGACATGCGCCGTACTAGTACTGCGCTGCCGGCACTGCATTAGTGCCAGCAGCAGTACTAGTACGGCGCACCGATCACCGCGGTCTCGCGCTGAGCGCCGCGGTGATCGGGTGCGGGTGTCAGCTGTATACGACAGCTGACACCCCGCAGCAATGCCCACGATCGGCGCTATCGCCGATCGCGGGCATTTAACCCCTCTGATGCCGCTGTCAGTAGTGACAGCGGCATAGAGGGGGATCGCGCAGGGACGGGGGCTCCCTGCGCTCTCCCACCGGAGCAACGCAATGATATCGCGTTGCTCCGGTGACCCGGAAGGAGTCCCCGGATCCAAGATGGCCGCCGGACTCCTTCCGGGTCATGAAGTGACCTGGCTAGCCGGCGCCTTCTGAGAGCAGGCGCTGGAGAGCCAGCTAAACTGCATGTCAGATCGTTGATCTGACAGTGTGCTATGCACAGTGTCAGATCAACGATCTGATCTAATACAGAGATGTCCCACCCTGGGACAATGTTAGAAAGTAAAAAAAAAAAAAAAATAGAATGTGTAAAAAAAATAAAAAAAAATCCCCAAATAAAAAAAAAAAAACATTTCCCAATAAATCCATTTATTTATGTAAAAAAAAAAAAAAACAATAAATGTACACATATTTGGTATTGCCGCGTCCGTAACGACCCGCTCTATAAAACTATTCCACTAGTTAACCCCTTCAGTGAACACCGCAAAAAAAAAAAAAAAAAAAACAAGGCAAAAAACAACGCTTTATTATCATACAGGCGAACAAAAAGTGGAATAACACGCGATCAAAACGACGGATATAAATAACCATGGTACCGCTGAAAACGTCATCTTGTCCCGCAAAAAAAAAGCCGCCATACAGCATCATCAGCAGAAAAATAAAAAAGTTATAGCTCTCAGAATAATGCGATGCAAAAACAATTATTTTTTTATATAAAATAGTTTTTATTGTGTAAAAGCGCCAAAACATAAAAAAAATTACATAAATGAGGTATCGCTGTAATCGTACTGACCCGAAGAATAAAACTGCTTTATCCATTTTACCACACGTGGAACGGTATAAACGCCCCCCCTAAAAGAAATTCAAGAATTGCTGGTTTTTGTTCATTCCGCCTCCCAAAAATCGGAATAAAAAGCGATCAAAAAATGTCATCTGCCCGAAAATGTTACCAATAAAAACGTCAACTCGTCCCGCAAAAAACAAGACCTCATATGACTCTGTGGGCCAAAATATGGATAAATTATAGCTCTCAAAATGTGGTGATGCAAAAACTATTTTTTGCAATAAAAAGCGTCTTTTAGTGTGTGACAGCTGCCAATCATAAAAATCCGCCAAAAAAACGCTATAAAAGTAAATCAAACCCCCCTTCATCACCCCCTTAGTTAGGGAAAAATAATAAAATGTAAAAAAATGTATTTATTTCCATTTTCCCATTAGTGCTAGGGTTAGGGCTAGGGTTAGGGCTAGGGTTAGGGTTGGGGTTAGGGTTTCAGTTATAATTGGGTGTTTCCACTGTTTAGGCACATCAGGGGGCGTCCGATCTCAATTCCAGCCAATTCTGCTTTGAAAAAGTAAAACAGTGCTCCTTCCCTTCCGAGTTCTCCTGTGTGCCCAAACAGTGGTTCCCCCCAACATATGGGGTATCAGCGTTCTCAGGACAAGTTGGACAACAACTTTTGGGGTCCAATTTGTCCTGTTACCCTTGGGAAAATAAAAACATAGAGGATAAAATATCATTTTCGTGGAAAAAAAAATATTTTTTATTTTCACGGCTCTGCGTTATAAACTGTAGTGAAACACTTGTTGGTTCAAAGCTCTCACAACACATCTAGATAAGTTCCTTTGGGGGTCTAGTTTCCAATATGGGGTCACTTGTGGGGGGTTTCTACTGTTTAGGTACATCAGGGGCTCTGCAAATGCAACATGACGCCTGCAGACCAATCCATCTAAGTCTGTATTTCAAATGGCGCTCCTTCCCTTCCGAGCTCTGCCGTGCACCCAAACAGTGGTTCCCCCCAACATATGGGGTATCAGCGTTCTCAGGACAAGTTGGACAACAACTTTTGGGGTCCAATTTGTCCTGTTACCCTTGGGAAAATAAAAACATAGGGGATAAAATATCATTTTCGTGGAAAAAAAAATATTTTTATTTTCACGGCTCTGCGTTATAAACTGTAGTGAAACACTTGTTGGTTCAAAGCTCTCACAACACATCTAGATAAGTTCCTTGGGTGGTCTAGTTTCCAATATGGGGTCACTTGTGGTGGGTTTCTACTGTTTAGGTACATCAGGGGCTCTGCAAATGCAACATGACACGTGCAGTCCATTCCATCTAAGTCTGCATTTCAATCGGTGCTCCTTCCCTTCCGAGCTCTGCCATGCACTCAAACGGTGGTTCCCCCCCACATGTGGGGTATCAGCGTACTCAGGACAAATTGGACAATAACATTTGTGGTCCAATTTCTCCTGTTACCCTTGGGAAAAAAAAAATTGCAGGCTAAAACATCATTTTGTGGAAAGAAAAAATGATTTTTTAATTTTCACAATGCTACATTCTAAACTTTAGTGAAACAATTGGGGGTTAAAAGTGCTCACCACACATCTAGATAAGTTCCTTAGGGGGTCTTCTTTCCAAAATGGGGTCACTTGTGGGGGGTTTCCACTGTTAAGGCACGTCAGGGGCTCTCCAAATGCGACATGGCGTCCGATCTCAATTCCAGCCAATTTTGCATTGAAAAGTCAAATGGCACTCCTTCCCTTCCGAGCTCTGCCATGCGCTCAAACAGTGGTTTATCCCCATATATGAAGTATCGACGTACTCAGGACAAATTGCACAACAACTTTTGGGGTCCAATTTATCCTTTTACCCTTGGGAAAATAAAAAATTTGGGGCAAAAAGATCATTTTTTGTGAAAATTAATAAAAAAATTTTTTTTACGGCTCTACATTATAAACTTCTGTGAAGCACTTGGAGGTTCAAAGTGCTCACCACACATCTAGATTAGTTCCTTAGGGGGTCTAGTTTCCAAAATGGTGTCACTTGTGGGGGTTTCCACTGTTTAGGCACATCAGGGGCTCTCCAATCGTGACATGGGCTCCGATCTCAATTCCAGCAAATCTTGCATTGAAAAGTCAAATGGCGCTCCTTCCCTTCCGAGCTCTGCCATGTGCCCAAACAGTGGTTTACCCCCACATATGGGGTATCGGCGTACTCAGGACAAATTGTACAACGACTTTTGTGGTCCAATTTCTCCTGTTACCCTTGGTAAAATGAAACAAATTGGACCTGAAGTAAAAATTTTGTGAAAAAAAAGTTAAATGTTCAATTTTTTTAAACATTCAAAAAATTCCTGTGAAGCACCTGAAGGGTTAATAAACTTTTTGAATGTGGTTTTGAGTACCTTGAGGGGTGCAGTTTTTAGAATGGTGTCACTTTTGGGCATTTTCTGTCATATAGACCCCTCAAAGTCACTTCAAGTGTGAGGTGGTCCGTAAAAAAATGGTTTTGCAAATTTTGTTGCAAAAATGAGAAATCGCTGGTCAACTTTTAACCCTTATAACGTCCTAACAAAAAAAAATTATGTTTCCAAAATTGTGCTGATGTAAAGCAGACATGTGGGAAATGTTGTTTATTAACTATATTATGTGATATAACTCTCTAATTTAAGGGCATAAAAACTAAGAGTTTGAAAATTGCTAAATTTTCATAATTTCCGACAAATTTTTGTTTTTTTCACAAATAAATGCAAGTCATATCGAAGAAGTTTTACCACTATCATGAAGTACAATATGTCACGAGAAAACAGTGTCAGAATCACCAGGATCCGTTGAAGCGTTTCAGAGTTATGACCTCATAAAGTGACAGTGGTCAGAATTGTAAAAATTGGCCCTGTCACTTAGGTGAAAACAGGCTCTGGGGTGAAGGGGTTAAAGAAGCTGTATTGCGGGAATGAAAATCAATAAAATGCCTCGCCACCGAGGAAATGGTGCGACTATTCTTTGTAGTGCATTTGATGTCATACAAGTGTTCCGATATATATCCTACAAAAACTCCATGGAGTACAGAGTCCAATACACTCTAATAAAAATTCAGTAATTTTATTAACCCCTTAGTGACCGAGCCAAATTTTTGAAATCTGACCAGTGTCACTTTATGTGGTAATAACTCTGCAACGCTTTAACAAATCCCAGTGATTTTGAGACTGTTTTTTCATGACACATTATACTTTATGATAATGGTAAATTTTGTTCAACATTTTTTGTGTTTATTTATAAAAAATATCAAAAATTTGAGAAAAATGTTAAAAAATTAGCAATTTTCTAAATTTGAATGATTATCCCTTTAATCCAGATAGTCATACCACAGCAAACCATTAATAAATAACATTTCCCACATGTCTGCTTTACATCAGGACCATTTGTAAAATATTATTTTATTTTGTTAGCAGTTTAGGAGGTTTAAAAATGTAGCAGCAATTTTTCATTTTTTCAAAGAAATTTACAAAATTTATTTTTTTAGGGACTTATCCATGTTTGAAGTGACTTTAGGGGTCTCATATATTTGGAAACCCACAAACGTGATACCATTTTAAAAACAGCACCCCTAAACATATTGAAAACTGCTGTCAGGTAGTTTATTAACCCTTCAGGTGCTTTACAGGAATTAATGCAAAGTGGTATGACAGAAATGAAAATGTGTATTTTTACCACCTAAATGTCTCTAACTTCTAAACAGATTACTACAGCCGTCAGACTCTAAGGCCGCTATTTGGCCATGAATTGCCATGGCAAACATCAGGACAACAAAATCATGATATGAGGGTACCAATTGGGACAAAGAAGAAGCCCCCACGCTCTGTTAACCATTTAGAATGATGTAGTCACTATTGACAGCAGCATCTAAGGGGTTAAACAGATTTAGATGGTGCAAATACTGATCGTGGCTGATGCAGCAAGTTGTCAGCTATAGTGTACAACCAACAGATGCTGGATTGTCATCTGTATGGGGAGGCTATTCTCTTATATCTCAGGTCAGTTAAAAGGCGTATTGGCGGTCATTAAGGGGTTAATAATACAAAAAATAAACAATAACAAAACATAACTACATAAAAATGACACAGACTTCAGACATGATGCTTATACAGAGAAAACAGGACAACTGTAGTAACACTCGGGGAAGATAAAGCAGATAACCCGTATAATATATGGTACAGCGTATACTGAGAAAAGTGCTTAGTGCAATCTAAAGTGCTTAACAAGTATGAAACTTACTCCCAAGCTGGGGAACATGATTCACTACACACTGTATAACCTACGGGACCAGAAGATAAATATACATGCCAAATCCGCCGCTTCTCTTACCCATGTGCCAGTGCCTGTCTCTGCAGCAGCCCCGACGCGCGTTTCGCGTTGGGCTTCCTCGGGGGGCTGTAGGGATATGTGTGTGGAGGGTCTATATAAATCACATGGGCATCTGTGCGTAATAATCAGCGCTCTAGATGGCGCATGCGCGGCGTCACACAGCCCCGTATAGGGCACAACAACCTCCGCCCCACCTGCGACGAGACGAGGGGAGGGAAATCCCTCCCGACGTCACTACCTCGTCTCGTCACATCCTGTGGGCGGAAAGCGATGCACATCGGGACCCGCCGCACCGCGCATGCGCACACGCGCCGCAATGGCCATTTTGAAAGTGGGCAAGTAAATAAAGGGACAAATAAACATATAATCAGAAGAGGGGGGAAGTCATTCCGGACATAAATATCCCATCTCATCGCATCCAGTATGCGGGGAATAGTGCATAACAAAGGCTGCCACATCGCACATGCGCGCGCGTAAATGTGGCCAATATGGAGAAGGGTAAGGACATTAGAAAAATGAATTAACACCGTGCTACGTGTAAGAGAGAACTAAATATATGATACAAATAAGTGTACATGATCACCATCACATAGCTATATAGCAACGGTGATCATATTCTAACTTAGTGTATAAGAATCTAATATGGATATCTTACTAGGCTCCTCCCACTATTATACATATCTAGAACCACCAAAAATAAGCTAGATAGGGGGAGCAAAGTGCCATTGTGCACAAAATAATACATATGTAGTGGGACAATAAGCACCAACCATAAATAACCCAAATACAGAAGAGGTGGAATAACCACTCCTATATATAGAGCATGCTAATATAACACAACACTTCGTAATTATAGAAAACAGAAAAAGACAAGAAATATCACATAATATACAAAAAAATATATATAATGAACAAAAAAGAGCCACAAGTAGCACAGAAGACTTGTCCAATTTCATTCCAGAAGCCGATCTTGAAAGATGACCATATAGTATCACGCTCACGGTGCCTCCTGGTGCCAAACCGACAAACTCTCAGAGGTAGTTTACAGACGAGAATGTAAAAGTGAAACACAAATACAGAAACTGGAAAATGAAAAACACACATAATTAAAATCCAGAACCAATTACAAAAGACCATATTCTGACCATAGTATGCTAAAGGAAAGATGAAAAGCTAAGCTGTTCATTTAGACCATGTGGGGTCATCGTTCCTAGGGTTGTTATCCAGCGGCATTCGAGTTGTGCCAGAATGCGTTTGGAATCACCCCCTCTGATCCCACATCTCACATGGTCGATGCCAAAAATCCTCAAATCCTTGGGGTTACAGTTGTGGTGCAGCCTGAAATGGCGGGGTATAGTTTTTAAGGTTGCGATGTCATCAACTCTGCCAGCCGCCATGATGTCCCTTATATGCTCTCTTGTTCTAATCCTTAGTTCACGTGAAGTGAGGCCTACATATGCCAGGTTACACGAGCATTTAGCCATATACACCACAAATGTGGTGCTACAGCTGATGTAATTAGTGATTTTAAATTCTTTCAGGCCATCGGCAGAGGTAAATGACATGGCCCGTATATGGTTCCGGCACGCCAGGCAATCACCACAAGGATAGAAGCCCCATCTTGGTTTGCCTGTTCCAAAAATGGTCGAGGTCTTAGTTGTATAATGGCTTCTGACCAACATATCTCTCAGATTCTTCCCTCTTCTAGCCGTCATCAGTGGTTGATCTGAGAGATATTTTGTGAGTGTGGGGTCAGTTTTTAATATAGACCAATGTCTACTCAAGATTTTTCTCATTAATCCCCATTGATGGTTGAATGTTGATATATAACGGACTTTACCGTCCTCCTCCTTCCTACTCTTTTGGGACTGAGACAACAGGTCACATCTCCTCTGGCTTCTGGCTCGACCCAAACCTCGTCTGATACTCCTATTACTATATCCACGTATGCGGAATCTCTCCCCAAGGTCCACAGATTGTCTGTCAAATGCCTCCTCTGTAGAGCAAATCCTCCTCATCCTTAAAAACTGGCCAATAGGTATAGCCCTGATCGTAGAATCAAGATGGGATGAGGAGGCATGGAGGAGTGCATTGACTGAGGTTTCTTTTCTAAATACATCTGTGTGTATCTCTCCATTCTCCTGAACAAGCAGCATGATATCTAAGAATGATATGTTCTTACTACTATAGTTGTAAGTGAGCCTGATATTGAGGCTGTTGCGATTCAGATCCAGCTAAATTCACCACGTTTCCTCCCTTGTCTCTCTGTCCACAAGTGGAGATTTTCACGAATCTAGTTGCCGCTGATTTGAAAACAATCAACAACAAATACAAAAAAGATAATCTCACAGGGCGTCAGAGGTTAGCCCTACGTGAGATTCAGGCACTAGAAGGTGTGGTTATAAAACCATCTGACAAGGGGGGAAACGTGGTGATTTGGCCCTCTGACAAATATGAGAGGGAGGCGTTTAAGCAATTACGAAACAAGGAAACTTACACTCTGCTTGCTGGGAACCCCCTCCCAGTTTTCATGACAGAACTGGTTGAGATACTTGAAGAAGCATTTTATGCGGGGACCATCAACAAAAAACTATTTGATGGACTGGTGGTCAAGTTTCCAGTAGTACCCACTTTTTATCTTCTCCCCAAGGTCCACAAGGACTCTGTCAATCCTCCTGGACGTCCGATTGTCTCTGGCATAGGAGGGATGTGTGATCCTATATGTAAATACATTGATCACTATTTGAGAACACAAGTTGAGACCCTACCCTCCTATGTCAGGGACACTACGGACGTCCTGAGGAGATTGGATGGCCTTACGTTGGAACCGGATATGCTCCTAGTCACGGCGGACGTAGAGACTCTCTACACTTCTATCAGCCATGACGATGGTTTGGAGGCAGCTGACTTCTTCCTCACATCGAGCAGCATTGATTATGATATTTGTGGCCTGGTATTGAGGCTTTTGCGATTCATCCTCACACATAATTTTTTTACTTTTAAGGACCGGTACTACCTCCAGAGTCATGGCACTGCCATGGGGGCGGCGTGTGCGCCCTCCTATGCTAACCTCTTCCTTGGTTACTGGGAGAGGGGCATTTTTCAGGGGGGCGCCCACGCCGCCCCACAGATTCTGGGGTGGTATCGGTATATTGATGACATTTTGTTTATTTGGCATGGTTCGGAGGAACAAATGAAATTGTTTATGCAGGATCTGAATCGCAACAGCCTCAATATCAGGCTCACTTACAACTATAGTAGTAAGAACATATCATTCTTAGATATCATGCTGCTTGTTCAGGAGAATGGAGAGATACACACAGATGTATTTAGAAAAGAAACCTCAGTCAATGCACTCCTCCATGCCTCCTCATCCCATCTTGATTCTACGATCAGGGCTATACCTATTGGCCAGTTTTTAAGGATGAGGAGGATTTGCTCTACAGAGGAGACATTTGACAGACAATCTGTGGACCTTGGGGAGAGATTCCGCATACGTGGATATAGTAATAGGAGTATCAGACGAGGTTTTGGTCGAGCCAGAAGCCGGAGGAGATGTGACCTGTTGTCTCAGTCCCAAAAGAGTAGGAAGGAGGAGGACGGTAAAGTCCGTTATATATCAACATTCAACCATCAATGGGGATTAATGAGAAAAATCTTGAGTAGACATTGGTCTATATTAAAAACTGACCCCACACTCACAAAATATCTCTCAGATCAACCACTGATGACGGCTAGAAGAGGGAAGAATCTGAGAGATATGTTGGTCAGAAGCCATTATACAACTAAGACCTCGACCATTTTTGGAACAGGCAAACCAAGATGGGGCTTCTATCCTTGTGGTGATTGCCTGGCGTGCCGGAACCATATACGGGCCATGTCATTTACCTCTGCCGATGGCCTGAAAGAATTTAAAATCACTAATTACATCAGCTGTAGCACCACATTTGTGGTGTATATGGCTAAATGCTCGTGTAACCTGGCATATGTAGGCCTCACTTCACGTGAACTAAGGATTAGAACAAGAGAGCATATAAGGGACATCATGGCGGCTGGCAGAGTTGATGACATCGCAACCTTAAAAACTATACCCCGCCATTTCAGGCTGCACCACAACTGTAACCCCAAGGATTTGAGGATTTTTGGCATCGACCATGTGAGATGTGGGATCAGAGGGGGTGATTCCAAACGCATTCTGGCACAACTCGAATGCCGCTGGATAACAACCCTAGGAACGATGACCCCACATGGTCTAAATGAACAGCTTAGCTTTTCATCTTTCCTTTAGCATACTATGGTCAGAATATGGTCTTTTGTAATTGGTTCTGGATTTTAATTATGTGTGTTTTTCATTTTCCAGTTTCTGTATTTGTGTTTCACTTTTACATTCTCGTCTGTAAACTACCTCTGAGAGTTTGTCGGTTTGGCACCAGGAGGCACCGTGAGCGTGATACTATATGGTCATCTTTCAAGATCGGCTTCTGGAATGAAATTGGACAAGTCTTCTGTGCTACTTGTGGCTCTTTTTTGTTCATTATATATATTTTTTTGTATATTATGTGATATTTCTTGTCTTTTTCTGTTTTCTATAATTACGAAGTGTTGTGTTATATTAGCATGCTCTATATATAGGAGTGGTTATTCCACCTCTTCTGTATTTGGGTTATTTATGGTTGGTGCTTATTGTCCCACTACATATGTATTATTTTGTGCACAATGGCACTTTGCTCCCCCTATCTAGCTTATTTTTGGTGGTTCTAGATATGTATAATAGTGGGAGGAGCCTAGTAAGATATCCATATTAGATTCTTATACACTAAGTTAGAATATGATCACCGTTGCTATATAGCTATGTGATGGTGATCATGTACACTTATTTGTATCATATATTTAGTTCTCTCTTACACGTAGCACGGTGTTAATTCATTTTTCTAATGTCCTTACCCTTCTCCATATTGGCCACATTTACGCGCGCGCATGTGCGATGTGGCAGCCTTTGTTATGCACTATTCCCCGCATACTGGATGCGATGAGATGGGATATTTATGTCCGGAATGACTTCCCCCCTCTTCTGATTATATGTTTATTTGTCCCTTTATTTTTGGTTCCCTGTGCGTTGCCCTAATATATGTATACAACTCCTATATGTACACGCGACGGCAATTAGATATACGTACTCTTATTATATTGTTCTTACTCTCCTATGTAGCACAGTGGCTGCCCATTCTCCAGCGTACTTGCCCACTTTCAAAATGGCCATTTCGGCGCGTGTGCGCATGCGCGGTGCGGCGGGTCCCGATGTGCATCGCTTTCCGCCCACAGGATGTGACGAGACGAGGTAGTGACGTCGGGAGGGATTTCCCTCCCCTCGTCTCGTCGCAGGTGGGGCGGAGGTTGTTGTGCCCTATATGGGGCTGTGTGACGCCGCGCATGCGCCATCTAGAGCGCTGATTATTACGCACAGGTGCCCCTGTGATTTAAATAGACCCTCCACACACATATCCCTACAGCCCCCCGAGGAAGCCCAACGCGAAACGCGCGTCGGGGCTGCTGCAGAGACAGGCACTGGCACATGGGTAAGAGAAGCGGCGGATTTGGCATGTATATTTATCTTCTGGTCCCGTAGGTTATACAGTGTGTAGTGAATCATGTTCCCCAGCTTGGGAGTAAGTTTCATACTTGTTAAGCACTTTAGATTGCACTAAGCACTTTTCTCAGTATACGCTGTACCATATATTATACGGGTTATCTGCTTTATCTTCCCCGAGTGTTACTACAGTTGTCCTGTTTTCTCTGTATAAGCATCATGTCTGAAGTCTGTGTCATTTTTATGTAGTTATGTTTTGTTATTGTTTATTTTTTGTATTATTAATAAAATTACTGAATTTTTATTAGAGTGTATTGGACTCTGTACTCCATGGAGTTTTTGTAGGATATATGCGTTTGGAGTGTCCAGGTTACTATGTCCTAATTGATATGGGATGTTTTCCCGGAGTATATCTCTAAATTATGTATCAATGGTATTTGTTCTAAGTGTTCCGATATGCGGTTTTTTAATTTCTGAGTAGTACACCCGATATATGATTTGTCACAAATCGTACAATCAATTTTGTAGACTACAAATCGTGTATTACAGTTTATAAATGTTTGAATTTTGTATTGATTTTTATTTCCTCCGGTACCAAAAAACTTGACGGTGGTAAGATGTCTGCACGTAGTGCAATTAGTTACATTACATTTATAACAACCTATACAATGCAACCAAGTATTAGTTGAATGTTCAGAAGAAAAGTGATTAGGAGATATTATGTTGCCTAAAGTAGGCGCTTTTCTGGCTACTATATTGCATCCCTCAGACAGAATCTGAGCAAGAGTGGGATCTTCAAATAAAATGGGCAAAGCTTTATTAATAATAGTTTTGATTTTATTGAACCGTGGACTAAATTGTAGACACACGTATGGTTTGTTGCCTATATTAGTTCTATTTATAATTTTCTTTTTATTATTTTTTTATATTTTATCTGGAAGCTGGATCATCTTTTCGTTTTTTTGAATATACTACGTGGCTGGGCAATATACTACGTGGCTGGACAATATACTACGTGACTGGGCAATATACTACGTGGACTGGGCAATATACTACGCGACTGGGCAATATACTACGTGGGCTGTGCAATATACTACGTCACTGGGCAATATACTACGTCGCTTGGCAATATACTATGTGTCTGGGCAATATACTACGTCACTAGGCAATATACTACTTGGCTGGGCAATATACTATGTGTCTGGGCAATATACTACGTCACTAGGCAATATACTACTTGGCTGGGCAATATACTACGTAGCTGGACAATATACTACGTGGTTGGGCAATATACTATGTGGCTGGGCAAAATACTACGTGGACATGCATATTCTAAAATACCCGATGCGTTAGAATCGGGCCACCATCTAGTAACAATATAAATGTAAAACAAAATTTATGAGTTTGGCATCACCGTAATCATACCAACAAGGTGCATCATGCTATCACATGCTATCAGGTCATTTTTATAGCAAAAGAAATTCCGTAAAACTCCTAAGTAATGATAAAAAAGGATAAAAAGCCATCATAGTGGGGCGTGGCTATGTAGCCGAAGAAGACGGAAGCATCTTAGGAGAGCTCCGTACATCCTGAGGCATATCTGCCATAAATACTGAGCGGGACCTAGCGGTACCAACCCAAACCTGAGCCCTACATACCAGAGAGTCCCCTGGATCTTCTGGGAGACCGCTGCAGAGCTCCGTGGAGTCGGGAGCCGCGGGAACCGGAGCGGGCAGGAGATCCCCGCAGGTGACGGCGGCCATTTTCTGAGCACGCGCCAGGGAGCACAGGACGCGGTGCTGCCAACTACTGGAGCTGAACCCCCCTGTTATCCCGGAGGCGGCGGCGGCTGACCGCGCTGGTGAGAGCGGCGGGACACCTACATGTGTGAGCAGGGAGGGCGCATGAATCACAGCGCTGCTCTCTGTTGGGTTCCTCTCACCTCAGAAGTAACGGCGGTGGATGGTGCTGGAGAGAGAGGCGGGAAGCTTGCAGGCAGGAGCGGTGAGGACTGATAGGTGCTGGAAAGTGCCTGGGGCAGCGGCCATTAATATAGCGCACACCCTGGCAGATAGGGAGTTGCGCTTTTAACCACATCAGCGGCGCTGGGCGGTGAATGGGCGCCTGAAGAAGTAGGGGTGGTACAGTGTGTGCCCTGAAAAAGCGGGACCTGTGCCCCCCTGTCGGGTGGACATTTTCCCTACCAGTGACATAATACTACAGGGATTAACCCCTTTTTAGCTGCTTCCCCGGGGGTAACTGTGAAATTACACGGCCTGCGTGCTACAAGTGACTTTGAGCTTCCCCATAATTGCACCTGAGGTCGCTTTGCATAATCTTCTTGTAAACACTCACCATGCAGCACCCTAGAGGAGCTGCAGCTGCTGAAAAATTAAAAAAATATGCCAAGGATGATCCCCCTGATAATGTGCGCAGTCTTAGAAATAACCCCGCACCATCTCAGCGTAAAGGTCGCCCCTCTGATGGTAATGAGGAGAGAGGAGAGGATGAACTGACTCTTAAACAGGCATCAGAGCAGTTGATGCAAGCTATATCTCTCACTAGATCATCTCTCACGGAGAAAATAGAGGATGTACATACCGAGGTGGGGCGCCTGAGACATGACATGCAGGCTATGAGAGGGCGCATCTCAGAGGTTGAAACGAGGGTGTCTCATATAGAGGACACTATCACCCCTATGGAAGCTAAACTGAATAAAGCTGCTGGATCCGTGAATGCCTGGAAGCAAAAGGCAGACGACTTAGAAAATAGACTGCGCCGCAATAATATCCGTATCATAGGTCTCCCGGAGCGGTCAGAGGGCCAACAGCCTGAGCAATTTCTGGAGGAATGGCTTAAGTCTACATTGGGAGATGGATTCTCCTCGACATTTTCGGTGGAGAGGGCCCACAGGGTCCCGACGAGACCTCTCCCTCCTGGAGCCCCTCCGCGACCCTTTCTGGCGCGTCTCCTTAATTGTAGAGACAGAGACGCCATCCTCCGCTTGGCGCGACAGAAGGGCCTCATTAAATTCGATAATGCTACCATTTCGATCTTTCCAGATTTTTCCATGGAGCTTCAAAAGCAGCGGGCACGATTTATGGATGTCAAGAAGCAACTTAGAGAGAGGAACATCGTCTACTCTATGCTTTATCCGGCCCGGCTCCGTATTGTTTATAAGGGCTCCTCCTTATTTTTCACAGACCCAGCGGAGGCGATCGAGTGGCTGCGGTCCCGTGTGGGGTCAAATGCGGAAAACTCCTAACCTGGACTCCCTGACTAATGGCAGTATAGATAGAGCTCTTTGTTTGGGTGCAGGGAATGTCAACAATACCGGACACTGAATCCAGTGAGGGTATCCCTTTTTCAATTTGACTGTGGGAGTATGGAAATATACTCCCCTATTGTTCAAGTTTTGTTCAGTTTGGTTTTATGTATTAGATTAGATTGTTTACTAGGTATGGTTGCCGCTAATGCTGACTCTTTGCTCTGTGCGATGCCGCTGAACTACACCCGAATAGTAATGATATGCATTCACTTTCCCTTTAAGAGTGAACATGGGGGCTGAAATTATATGTATGACCTGGAACATACGAGGTATAAAGACCCCACGAAAGAAAATTAAGGTATTCTCGCAGATAAAAAAATATCACCCTCATGTTGTGGCACTAATAGAGACACATTTAACAAGGGACACAGTTCGATGTATGCAGAAACCGTGGGTACAATGGTCCTTGCACACATTCCACACTAGCTACTCTAGAGGGGTTTCTCTACTGATACACAAGGAGGTCAGGTGGGAGGCCAGGGAGGCGAGACGTGATCCAGAGGGCCGCTTCGTTTTTGTGCATGCATTTATTAATTCACGAGAGTATGTGTTATTGTGCATCTATAATCCTCCTCCTGCCAATGTGTCAATCCTCCGTATGGCTCTAGGCTTTTCCTTAAAATATCCGGAAGCCAAAGTTATTTGTATGGGGGACTTTAACTTAGTTATGAATCAATCCATGGATAGATTGAGACTGGATGACGTAACATCAGGGGACGCTTTACCTCAACAACCCTCTCAATTAGCATTGTTTATGAACGGGAGCGGGTGGTTAGATTTATGGAGAATAAATCATCCGGAAGTTAGAGGGTACACCTGCCACTCGTCAACTAGACAATCTCTATCTAGAATAGACTATATATTTGGGTCGGGTGAGTTGGCATTACGGGTGGATAGCATTGAACATGGTAATCGGGGGATCTCAGACCATAGTCCAATTATTCTTAAACTTAAATATGAGAAATCCGATAATAGTGGTGGGTTCTGGAAACTGAATCCCTTCTGGTTGAAATTGATAGACTCTAGTGATAGGACGGTTGATCAGTTGAATGATTTTACTCTAACACATTCGGAACTCCAAAACTCTGGTCTATTTTGGGATACCCTGAAGGCATACCTGAGAGGGTGCTTGTCCTCAACTATTTCCTACATCAAGAGGGTAACGGCGAGGGAGGATGAGGAGATAGAGCAAAGATTAAAAGACTCAGAGGCCACTTATATAGCTAATCAGTCCAGCAGCAATAGAATTGAATGGCTTACTTCCCAGAGACTATATACCCAACATGCAGACGCTAAGTCAAAACGCAAACTATTTTTCACTCGGCAGTCCTATTTTGAGCTAGGCAATCAAGCCAGTACACTCCTGGCCTTTTTGGTGCGCCAACATAACACCTCCAACACAATATTGCAGATCCGAGCGTCTGATGGCTCGTTGGTATCCTCTACTGATAAAATACTTCAGAGCTTTTACGATTATTACATTTCATTATACAAATCTAAAAGTGGTTTTGATATTGATGAATGTTTGGATTATCTATCAGATATAACATTCCCCTTACTAAGCCCATCTCAACGAGCCCTTATGGAGGCTGAATTCACCCTGGAAGAGGTAGAACATGCAATGGCGGATATGGCTACTGGGAAGGCCCCGGGACCTGATGGGTTCCCCATTGAATTTTACAGGAAATACCGTGATAAATTGGCACCTATATTGCTAAAGGTACTTAGGGGAATATGGGAGGGTGAATCTGTACCTGAAACATTTTATGATGCTAATATTGTCGTGCTCAGGAAGGAAGGGAAGGATCCTCTAGATTGTGGATCATATAGACCAATTTCTTTGGTGAATGTTGACTATAAGATTTTTACGAAAATTCTAGCTACCAGACTGAATACGATCATATTGGATCTCATACACCCAGATCAAACTGGTTTTATGCCTGGGAAAAACACCTCTATTAATATCAGACGGGTGCAATCGGTTATTCAATATAGTACACTAGAACCAGACAATAAGTGGGCATTGGCTTCGCTGGACGCAGCCAAGGCTTTTGATTCCCTTGAGTGGTCTTTTTTAATTGCATGTCTACGGAAATATGGGTTTGGGAATAAATTTCTGAGAGGGATAGGTACACTATATGCGAAACCGGGGGCGCGAATGGTGGTAAACGGCTCTGTGTCTGCGCCATTTTCTTTGCATAGGGGAACTCGCCAGGGATGCCCTCTCTCCCCAGCCTTATTTGCCTTGGCAATAGAAGCCTTGGCAATACGGATGAGGTCTTCTGTAGATATTAAAGGGATACATATTGCTGATCGGGTGGACACTATAGGTCTATATGCTGATGATATGGTGGTGTTTATGGACCAGACGGAGGATACATTACCAAAAGTAATAACGATGATTGATAAATTTAGCAAGTTCTCTGGCCTATATATAAACTGGGATAAGTCTGCTTTGATGCCTCTCTCCCATACCCCAATGCCAAACCTTGAAACCCTCTCGCTATTGCCCATTGTCTCCAATTTTAAGTATCTCGGGATGCATATGACTCAGCGCAGTCACCTTGATCTACATCTCAATATATATCCACTAATTGACGTGGTTAAATTTAAATATGCTACCTGGGATAAGCTCCCGCTATCGGTGGCTGGTCGTATTAATCTGATCAAAATGATTTTACTCCCAAAATTGAGCTATTGTTTTCAACATAGTGCCGTTTCAATACCTAAATCTTTCTTTGCAACCCTAAACTCCCTTACTACATCCTTCATATGGGGGAAGGCTAGGCCTAAACTTAAATTATCCACCCTGCAGAGACCTAAGCGGGGGGGCGGGGCGGCTTTGCCGGACTTCTATCTGTATTACCTTGCTGGACAGGCCAAAATGATAAGTGAGTGGATGCCCGGGAGGTCTCTCCCCAACTCTGAAAGTCATATATTACATTCAGCTAAAGTTGATTGCCCGCTGGGTTTTCTAGAGATGGAGAAAATTGCTGTCCCTCGTTTGCTTCCTTTGCTTCGCCTGGCACGATCAGTATGGAGACAAATTAAAAAAGTGACACAATATGTAGATATAGCAGCCGAAATGCCGTTATGGAATAATGGTTACTTTCCGGGATTATTGGGCCACCCATCTACTGAATTTTGGATATCGTGTGGTGTCCTTACGGTGAGCGATATACATAGCCAGGGGGTTTTTGTTTCTTTTGAACAATTACAAAATACTCATAATATACCGAAGTCTCAATTTTTCCGCTACCTGCAACTAAGATCTGCCTTCCAATCACATGTACGAAATACGGGTGTGGGTCGAGCTATTTCAACTCTGCCGTTAATAGGAATTCTTAATTCACAGGGCCCTCAGGGACTCATTTCCTCTTTATACACCTACCTAATATCCATAGGCGAAGTATCTGTTACAGATTCAATTAAGGGAAAGTGGGGGAGACTTCTTCCGGATACACTAGGAGAAGAATGGGATGAAATCTTGGAATCTCCAACTAAGGTCTCCCCATCAATCAATAATAAGATGATCCAATTATATATAATCTATCAATCTTATTTGACCCCGACTCGTCTTTTTAAAATGGGCCGTCTTCATTCATCAGACTGCTTGAGATGTCACTCTAGTGACGCAGATTTTATCCATATGATATGGAAGTGTCCTGTTATTTTTCAATATTGGAGAGAAGTGACAGCACTATTGACATCTTTGGTGTCGATCCCTGTTCCACTTGAGCCACTGGTATGTTTGTTTGGAGTATGGGAGGCGGAGGCTTGGGATCACCACACAGGAATATTCCTGAGGGAGTCACTGTTCATGGCACGAAAGGTGTTGGCGCTGCGTTGGATGGGAGGCTCTGGTCCATCTCTTAGAGCATGGGTTGACTTAATAAATTCAATTATTCCGTATGAGCGGACGCTTTATCAAAATAGGGGTTGTCCAACTAAATTTGAGAAGATATGGGGAAGATGGAATTCATCCTATCACACTGTATAAGTTAAAAGGACTCAGTATACGCATAAGAAAAGGGTGTATGACTCTCTAGACATTATTTACCAACAGAGCGGGATGTATTTAGAAATATTCTTTGTAAGCGGCACTACGTTTGTATTAAAGACTTTATTAGAAGTTAATGTAGTTACAGTTAAAGTTTAAAATAAGGCATTAATGATCAACATGCACAATTTATTATTTTTATAATATCTTATACATGGCTATGTATGGTAATTTCCTGTAATTAATGGAAAATGATGAATACGAGCAAAATGTGTATGATCTTTCCTGAAATCAATAAACGAATTTAAAAAAAAAAAAGCCATCATAGTGATTTGTCAAAAAAACAAAAAAAAAAGGCTTTTGGAGGAATGGCAGATGACGTACAATAACAAATTATAATGTGGTACTGTGTTGACCAGAAAAATCGATGTTAATACTTTTCTGCCCAATAATGAAAAAAGTATTCTCGGAGTGATACCTTTATTGGCTAACCAGAAAATAGTATATGTTTGCAAGCTTTCAGAGCACAGTGGCTTCTTCTTCAGGCAGGATTACAAATTAATAAGGAAAAGGCACAACATTAAAGGGATACTACAGTAGGACATTTGTTCATGAGGTGGGAGAGGTGATACCTCCTAAACACAAGCCAAGGAAATCAAATTAGGCATTTTGTTACAAGGAGGGGTAGGAAACACGAACATGTAAAAAGCGCAATATTGCCTGGTCTTGAAGGGGATAATAGGCAAAACCAAGGACAGGCACAACATGGACGGTACCCAAGAGGCAGGTTTTAACGAGGTCTCAGGATTAGAAAACATGTCTGCCTTCTTTTATGAACAACATAACCTCCGCAGCTGATGGTTGTGCATGGCATTGCAGCTCAATTCCACTGACTTCAATGAGGTGAGTTGCAATACCAGACACAACATAAAATCAGGGTTGGTGCTGTTCCGGAAAACACTGCTGGAGACAATGGCTGTCTTAGAACTATTTTATCCTGTATTTTGTCCTGGTGTAAGGCTGAGTACACCGTATGCAGGGTGGGAAACACTGTATTAGGCACCTCATTTACTGATTATACCAGTGGCGCTCACCTCTCCAGTCAGCAGCTCAGTGATCTTATTGGTGAGATCTAGGATCTTCTGCTCATTGCTCTTAATGGGGCTCAGAGTCTTGCTCCATCCTTGATAAACACAGGGTGTTTTTTGTTCTCTTAATGTCTTCTTCATAGCTGTGTAATCCTATAAAAAAAATGATAATTTACCTTCAAATTTGAGAACACACTCCTCTAGTCTTACCTATTTGTCAGCTATGAGACTCACCTCTCCGGTCAGAAGGTAGATGATCTCTAGTGTGATGTTTAATAACCTCTCGGTCATGTGCCAATCATCTTTCTCCATCATGACTGATATGGGTCTGTTCTTGGCAGTAACAAAGGAGTTTAATATGACCTCTGCAGAGAACAGAAAACATTATATGAGAACCATTATTAATGTGATGATCTAGAAAATATAACAACTAAGAAGCCTAATTCTTCATGTAAAACATATCTGACGTAGGTAATTGGGAAAAAAAATGGTCAGGGAGACAGCAAATATAAACATATTTAAGACCTTATTAACAAAAAGGACACATTGTATCTAGGAAAATTGAACGGCTCCTCGAATGAGGAGAAAACTTTGTAAATTTTCTAACAGAAATGGGTTGATCCTGGTCTCTACACACTGACGAGCAAAGGGTAATAATATTTTGAACTTTTGACTTTCAGTCTCCATATCTCACCATCCACTACTGCTTCCAACATGAGACTACCATCAGTTTATAGACAATCATCTTGACTATCTCACACATAAATTTGACTTGGAAATATGTAGCATATGATAAGATATATAGATTCTTGTCATGTCATTGGTTTTTCTCCAAAACTATAACATTTTAATTTTTATTATTTTGAAAATCCATCTTTGGCTTTCAACACTACCTGAATCCTTCTGGGCATGCTCTCAATCAGATTCAAACACGTCTTGACCAAAATCTGATTGCAGGTCTGTTCTACACGTTTTGTTCTACACGTTCCCAAAATCGGTACAAACTAGTAGACTCACTTGGGTATGTATACAGATTTTTCTTCAAATCTACCCACTAGGGTTCAATCGGGTTTTGGTCTGGGGACTGTTGGGGGCCAATCCAGCACCTTTACTTCATTGTCATTGAACCATTTCTTTGACAATCTCGACAAATGCTTCTGGTGGTTGTCCTGCTGGAACACTATATCATCCTTTTCATACCCATAGTACTCAAGTGTACGAAGCAACATGTTTTGTAGGATACAAATAGCTCAGCATTGAAACAACCATCGATTCTGGTCAAGTATCCAACGAGTTTGACAGTGAAACAACCCCACTGAGCTTGAATGTTCCTACAATTTATCAATCGGTAAGCCCCTTTTTCTCATTGTTTCTTCCAGACCCATTTGCATCCATTAGAGCCTATGCTATTGACTCTTGTCTCATCGCTCCAAATCACCCTTTGCCAAACTTCTACTGTCCACTTTTTGTACTTTTTTGCAAACTTGAGCTCATGATATTTGAAGTCGAGGCTTCTTCATCTTTTTTCGAGCCACCATTTCAGACTTGTGTGACTTGCATTACTAGATGCTCGCATGGACATTTGTAATCTCACAAATATGAAGCAAACGAGCCACCTCCACTGCTGTGTTTATCGCGCCAGAATGGATAGACCTTGTGATGAGCTGACTTATTGACTCCAATATTTTGCCTTTCCACCTCTTGTCTTTTGAATGGATGGACGGACTTCTTTTCATATTCTTCCAACTGTCATGACATTCACATGATGAAGTTTGGCAATTTTCTTGGCCAAGAGACCACTATCGATGATGCCGTTTCTCTTTTCTTTGGAAATCTTTTCATGGCTGATCCTCGATTCGAACCAGTGGCCTTTTCCTTGGGAATCAACCTAATAATACACTGCACTATTATGGAATGTGAGAACAGGTTGTATTTTGTAGTGTACAGGGAGAAAAATCTTTTCCCACCACCAGGAGCAAAACAGTAACAATGCAGTGACATGACAAGAAACTGCATAACTAATCATATGCTAAATAGTTGCAAGTCAAATTTAGATATGAGAAAGCCAAGATGATTTGTCTATAAAATGGTTGCAGTCTCACATTCGTAGCAGTAGTGGATGGTGAGATATGGAGCCTGAAAATCAAAAGTTCAAAATAATATTACCCTTTTGCTCGCCAGTGTATACAGTATACTGAAACATCTACATCCTGGACAGTGTTCTTCACTTGGGTGGATTTTGTAAAGGGGTTTTTATTCACCTTGGAAAGGATTCTGCGCTCATTCACCACTGCTGTCATAGACGTTCAGGCCTTTTTGAGTTCCTAAGCTCACCAGTGTGCTCTTTATTACAGAAAGTACCAAACTGTTGATATGGCCACTTCAAACATTTGTGCTATCTGATGGATTGACTTTTTTTTTCTCTTCAGCCTAAGGATGGTCTTTTTCTTTTCCATTGAGAGCTCCTTTGGTGGCATGTTGTGGGTTCACAGCAACAGCTTCCAAATGCAAATACCACACCTGGAATCAGCTCCAGTTGTCCTTTTACCTGCTAAATTGATGTTAGATTAACAAAGGAATATTCCTCAACTGCCTTTTTAAATGAGCAGCAAAGCCTGGATTGGATAATGTTAACAACCAGTCCCACCCAGCTCTAAATCCCAGGCTGATTAAAAAACCCTGTCAATGCTATGTTAGTCGAATGAATTCTGAAGTGTTCTCAGCTATACTTTCTTCTCAGACTCAACCAAATGCAGCATGGTTGCTTGGATGCTCCTTCACAATACAGATTGACAATGACCCAATTAACAGATCTCAACCCCATTGACCATGCATTTCACATACTTAAGGCAAAACTTAAGGCAGAAAGACCCACATGCAGCACCTGAAGTCAGCCAGACTAAAGACCTGGCAAAATATCACAAAGGAGGAAACCCAAAGTTTGGTGAAACCCATGGCTTCCAGACTTCAGGCAATCAATGCCTGCAAAGGATTCTCTACAAAATGAACATTGTATTTATGGGATACATGCCAAACTCTGGTCTATGACCAAATCTCACGCACAAGGTGAATATATTAGCTGAAATCTCAATCTGGACAGGTGCTGCCTCCAGTGGCCATTTTATTGAAGTCCTGCACACAGGACCCAATCTCCCACTGCCCACACAATGATGGAATGGAAAAGAATTTTAACCCCTTAGTGACCGAGCCAAATTTTTGAAATCTGACCAGTGTCACTTTATGTGGTAATAACTCTGCAACGCTTCAACAAATCCCAGTGATTTTGAGATTGTTTTTTCGTGACACATTATACTTTATGATAATGGTAAATTTAGTTCAACATTTTTTGTGTTTATTTATAAAAAATATAAAAAATTTGAGAAAAATGTTAAAAAATTAGCAATTTTCTAAATTTGAATGATTATCCCTTTAATCCAGATAGTCATACAACAGCAAACCATTAATAAATAACATTTCCCACATGTCGGCTTTACATCAGCACCATTTGTAAAATGTTATTTTATTTTGTTAGCATTTTAGGAGGTTTAAAAATGTAGCAGCAATTTTTCATTTTTTCAAAGAAATTTACCACATTTATTTTTTTAGGGACTTATCCATGTTTAAAGTGACTTTAGGGGTCCCATATATTGGGAAACCCCCAAACGTGATACCATTTTAAAAACAGCACCCCTAAACATATTGAAAACTGCTGTCAGGTAGTTTATTAACCCTTCAGGTGCTTTACAGGAATTAATGCAAAATGGCATGACAGAAATTAAAATGTGTATTTTTACCACCTAAATGTTGCTAACTTCTAAACAGATTACTACAGCCGTCAGACTCTAAGGCTGCTATTTGGTCATGAATTGCCATCGCAAACATCAGGACCACAAAATCATGATCTGAGGGCACCAATTGGGATAAAGAAGAAGCCCCCACACTCTGTTAACCATTTATAATGATGTAGTCACTATTGACAGCAGTATCTAAGGGGTTAAACAGATTTAGAAGGCGCAAATACTGATCGTGGCTGATACAGCAAGTTGTCAGCTATAGTGCACAACCGACAGATGCTGGATTGTCATCTGTATGGGGAGGCTATTCTCTTATATCTCAGGTCAGTTAAAAGACGTATTGGCGGTCATTAAGGGGTTAAATGTAGGCAGGTCACTGCACAAGAAACAGGAGGCTGATGGAGGGTGGAGAGTCAGAACAAGACCATGCCCCCACGTTCTGCCCCCGAAGCACACAAGATGTAATTTTCTGAAAACATCATATAGTCAGTATTCTGGATACCTTTCATATCAGGTATCATATTAATCAGCATCAAAGCATCATTATAGCAATGCCATTAGTTTATAGGGCAAAATCCTGCTGACGAGCTCTCACAGCACATGGATCACACACAGACGGCATATGGATGTCAGAGTTTGAGCCAAGTATCATCGATTCTCTCGCATGCGATAATTAAAGCACAGGTGTGGAGAAACAGGATAACTTAAATGAGTTGTCCACTACTTGGACAACTTCTTGTCATACCCAATGCTTGGCCCAGAAAAAATAAAAAAAGCTAATACTTCCCTCCTGTATCGGCGCTGTCTCCGCGGTGTCAGCAGTCGCTCTTCCGGGGCTCTCGGAGTTTTGCTGTGACACGTGACGCTCGCGCCCAATTAGCGCTGGTGTCACTGTCTTCTCCTCCTGTCGAACTCAGCATGAAGAGGAAGCCAGATCTTATACAGCCTCTTAGACTTCCTCTTCATGTTCAATTTGTCCGAAGGCAGAGACAGTGACACCAGCACTGAGCGGTTGCCAGGGTCATGTGTCAAAACAATCGCACAGGAGTTCCGGGACCGAAAGTGCTGACACCATAAGAACGGCGTCAGCACGGGAGGTGCGTATAAGCTTTATTATTTTAAGGGGATGAAACATTTTGATCAAGAGGGGTTTGTCCTAGTAGTGGACAACCCCTTTAATTTATCAATCTTCTTAATTTTCTGAGTCAGTGGATGTCAGACTGCAGTCTTGTATGGGTGCACATGGTCTGATTATCGGATGCACTCATAGCTGCTGTCAATTTTTTTTCCCATGCCGAAAACATAAAACATCGGGTGGCACTCGGTCGTGTTATACGCTCATGTGAGCGAGCCCTAAGGGTGGGTACCCAAGATGAGTTTTTGACCCAGGCATCACAAAAAAAGTGTATGACTGTTCCAACAAAGTGGATGGGATATATAGAAACTTCCTGCCAACTGTGCTTTTATTTTACTCAGTGTAAACTCACCTGGGTGCTTGTTTTAAATCCGGAACATGTTAAAGGGATCCTGTCACCAGGATAGGCCGATACAAGATACGGCCACCATCTTTTGGGGCTGATATACAGCACTCTATAATACTGTATATCTGCCCCCAACACAACCTGTAAGACAAGAAAAATACCTTTTATTATACTCACCTGTGGGACAGTCCGGTCTGAGGGGTGTCTCAGGACTTGGTCCAGTGCCTCCCATCTTCTCGCCGTCCTCCTGCTTGCTTCATGTGCGCAGGCGTACTTATCTGACTTGTTGAGGGCAGAGCAAAGTACTGAAGTGCGCATGCGCTAGGGCTCTTTGACCTATCCCAGCGCCTGCGCACTGCAGTACTTTCCTCTGCCCTCAACAAGTCAGAGAAGTACGCCTGCACAGGAGCGCTGTGCCGAGGAGACTGTGTGGATGATGCAGGGATGCGTCATCCACATGAAGAAAGCAGGAGGATGGTGATTGTAAGAAGATGGGAGGCACCAAACCAAGACTTGTAACACCCTTTGGACCTGACAACACCGAAGGTGAATATAATAAAAGTTAATTTTCTTCTCTTACAGGTCGGGTTGAGGGCTTATCTACAGCATTATAGAATGCTTTATATCAGCCCTGAAAGGTGGTGGCCTTACTTCACATTGGCCAAAACTGGTGACAGGTTCCCTTTAATTTCTCTTGTGGGTACCTGAGTTTAATGTGCAGTTTTTCCCATAGACTTGTATTAGATGTGGAAAATCCACTGGTAAAAAACGCACTTGTGTTTTAGTGCATTTCTGCTGTGGAAATGAGTCAAAAACACATGTAATCTTCACATGACTGTGTCAATAAACTTTTGTCAGCCAAATACCAGAAAGCATCAAAAACAAAGCAGCTTTATTTAAACCATGACACACCAATAAGATGTAAAAACTACAACATCAAAACACAATAAGAAAACACAAGTAACCTAACAAGCTACTTTCCCAACTTTATTGTCACTTTATGGGGGGTTCAAAGTTTTAACAAAAAAAGAAGGACCGTTTTTTTCTCACTTGTCATCCGTATACAATCCGTTTTTGTACAGCAGCTATTAATGATATACAGGACCATTTACAGCTTCCTGTGCTGCAGAATTGCAATGTACCCATAAAAACCAGACACTACACTGAGGCTCTGTATGGCGTCTGATTTTTTTTTTTGAACATCCATAGACTTGAATGGGCGCGTTTCATCTCTTTTTTTTCACACGCAAATTCGATTGGTGAAAAAAAAAATCGGTCATCTGCACCGTCCCATTGAATAACATACTGTCCATTTTTGTCACTGACAGCAATTGGACCGAAAATATGATTGTGTGAACGAGCCCTAATAATGACTTGCTGGACAAAGATAACATGTTATATAAGCTGCACGGTGAACAATGTAACATACAATGCTAGAAATGCCATTTTGCAGCTAATCGAACAGGTACACAAGCAATATCCATGTGATCCCCATGACCTACAGTACAGACCAAAAGTTTGGACACACCTTCTCATTTAAAGATTTTTCTGTTTTTTCAAGACTATGAAAATTGTACATTCACACTGAAGGCATCAAAACTATGAATGCGTATGCAGCATCAATAGTAAAACGATCAAATGTTACAAATAATAATAATTAAAAAAAAAGAAGTTATTCTGACCCTCCAACGTCGCGTCCTGTCCGCCGGCAGGTTCCGGTGCTAAGGATCCTATGGGAGAAGGACCTGCCATGACGTCACGGTCATGTGACCGCGACGTCATCACAGGTCCTGCGCAAGAAGGATCTGCCTTGACGTCACGGTCATGTGACCGCAACTGTTATGACCTGGTGGTTAAGAGGCCACACTGATATGACCTGGTGGCTAAAACGCAACATGGAGCGAGCTCTGAGAAGGTGGTATCTCTACTGACCGCAGTCCCTAATCCTAACAACAACACTAGAAATAGTCGTGGGATGTTCCTGACTCTCCCTAGACACCTCTTCACAGCCTAAGAAATAACTACCCCTAAAGAAGGAAATAGAAAGCTATCTTGCCTCAGAGAAAACCCCCAAAAGGAAAGATAGCCCCCCACAAATATTGACTGTGAATGGAGAGGGAAATGACGTACACAGAAATGAAATCAGAATTCAGCAAAGGAGGCCAATACTAAACTAGATAGACAGAGAGAAAAGGATACTGTGCGGTCAGTATAAAAAACTACAAAATCCACGCAGAGTTTACAAAAATGAACTCCACACCGACTCATGGTGTGAAGGGGCAAATCTGCTTTCCCAGAGCTTCCAGCTAGCCTGAATAAGACATAGTGACAAGCTGGACAAAAAGAGACATATTTGCAAAGCAATAGAGTCCAAACAAATGGACAAACAAAAACTAGCAAAAACTTATCTTTTGCAGACAAGGACTGGCCATATTAAAATTCCAAGGAGAGAACCAAATCCAACCAAGAACATTAACAGCAGGCATGGACTAAAGCGCAGAGCAGGTTTAAATAACAAACCCAGGCAAGGCGATTAGTGAAGGCAGCTGCTGCAGCTACCTAAAGGAGCAGCAGTTCCACTCGAAACCACCAGAAGGAGCCCAAGAGCAGAACTCACAAAAATACCATTAGCAACCACAGGAGGGAGCTCCAGAACGGAATTCACAACAGTACCCCCTCCCCCCTTGAGGAGGGGTCACCGAACCCTCACCAGAGCTCCCAGGCCGATCAGGACGAGCCAACTGGAAAGCACGAACCAAATCGGCAGCATGAACATCGGAGGCAACAACCCAAGAATTATCCTCCTGGCCATAACCCTTCCACTTGACCAGATACTGAAGCTTCCGCCTCGAAAAACGAGAATCCAAAATCTTCTCCACCACATATTCCAATTCCCCCTCAACCAACGCCGGAGCAGGAGGATCAACGGAAGGAACCATAGGTACCACATATCTCCGCAACAAGGATCTATGGAACACATTATGAATGGAAAAGGAAGCTGGAAGGGCCAAACGAAAAGACACTGGATTGATAATTTCAGAAATCTTATAAGGCCCAATAAAGCGAGGCTTGAACTTAGGGGAAGAAACCTTCATAGGAACATGACGAGAAGACAACCAGACCAAATCACCAACACGAAGTCGGGGACCAACACACCGACGACGGTTAGCAAAACGCTGAGCCTTTTCCTGAGACAACGTCAAATTGTCCACCACATGTGTCCAAATTTGCTGCAACCTGTCCACCACGGAATCCACACTAGGACAGTCAGAAGGCTCAAGCTGCCCTGAAGAAAAACGAGGATGAAAACCAAAGTTACAAAAGAAAGGCGAAACCAAGGTAGCAGAACTAGCCCGATTATTAAGGGCAAACTCGGCCAACAGCAAAAAGGTCACCCAATCATCCTGATCAGCAGACACGAAGCATCTCAAATAGGTCTCCAAGGTCTGATTAGTTCGCTCCGTTTGGCCATTTGTCTGAGGATGGAATGCTGAAGAAAAAGACAAATCAATGCCCATTCTAGCACAAAAGGACCGCCAAAACCTAGAAACGAACTAGGAACCTCTGTCAGACACAATATTCTCCGGAATACCATGCAAACGAACCACATGCTGAAAAAATAATGGAACCAAATCAGAGGAGGAAGGCAACGGCACCAAATGGACCATCTTAGAACACCGGTCACAAACCACCCAGATGACAGACATCTTCTGAGAGACAGGAAGATCAGAAATAAAATCCATGGAAATATGCGTCCAGGGCCTCTCAGGAATAGGCAAAGGCAAAAGCAACCCACTGGCACGGGAACAGCAAGGCTTAGCCCAAGCACAGGTCCCACAGGACTGCACAAACGAACGCACATCCCGTGACAAGGAAGGCCACCAAAAGGACCTAGCCACCAAATCTCTGGTACCGAAAATCCCAGGGTGACCAGCCAACACCGAACAATGAACCTCAGAAATTACCCTACTAGTCCATCTATCAGGAACAAACAATTTCTCCACAGGACAGCGGTCAGGTTTATCAGCCTGAAACTCCTGAAGTACCCGCCGCAAATCAGGGGAGATGGCAGAAAGAATCACCCCCTCCTTGAGGATCCCAGGCGGCTCAAGAACTCCCGGAGAATCTGGCAAAAAACTCCTAGAAAGGGCATCAGCCTTCACATTCTTAGAACCCGGAATATACGAGACCACAAAATCAAAACGTGAGAAAAACAGAGACCACCGAGCCGGTCTAGGATTCAACCGCTTAGCAGACTCGAGGTAAATCAGATTCTTGTGATCAGTCAAGACCACCACGCGATGCTTGGCTCCCTCAAGCCAATGTCGCCACTCCTCAAATGCCCACTTCATAGCCAACAACTCCCGATTGCCGACATCATAATTACGCTCAGCAGGCGAAAACTTTCTGGAGAAGAAAGCACACGGTTTCATCAAAGAGCCATCAGAATTTCTCTGAGACAAAACGGCCCCTGCCCCAATCTCAGAAGCATCAACCTCAACCTGAAAAGGAAGAGAAACATCTGGCTGACGCAACACAGGGGCAGAAGTAAAACGACGTTTAAGCTCCTGAAAGGCCTCAACAGCCGCAGAGGACCAATTCACCACATCAGCGCCCTTCCTCGTCAAATCGGTCAGAGGCTTCACCACACTAGAAAAATTAGCAATAAAGCGGCGATAAAAATTGGAAAAGCCCAAAAATTTCTGAAGGCTCTTTACAGATGTAGGTTGAGTCCAATCATGAATGGCCTGGACTTTAACAGGGTCCATTTCAATAGCCGAGGGGGAAAAAATTAAACCCAAAAAAGAAACCTTCTGAACTCCAAAGAGGCACTTAGACCCCTTCACAAACAACGCATTAGCACGAAGGACCTGAAATACCATCCTAACCTGCTTTACATGAGACTCCCAATCATCGGAGAAAACCAAAATATCATCCAAATACACAACACAATCATGAATTTATCCAGATAATTCCGGAAGATATTATGCATAAAGGACTGAAATACCGATGGAGCATTAGAGAGCCCGAATGGCATCACAAGATATTCAAAATGGCCTTCGGGCGTATTAAATGCCGTTTTCCATTCATCACCTTGTTTAATACGCACAAGATTATACGCCCCTCGAAGGTCGATTTTAGTAAACCAACTGGCACCCTTAATCCGAGCAAACAAATCAGAAAGTAAAGGTAAAGGGTACTGGAATTTGACAGTGATCTTATTGAGAAGGCGATAATCTATACAGGGTCTCAAGGAGCCATCCTTCTTGGCAACAAAAAAAAATCCCGCTCCCAACGGTGACGAAGACGGGCGAATATGCCCCTTCTCCAAGGACTCCTTTACATAACTCCGCATAGCGGTATGCTCTGACACAGACAGATTGAAAAGTCGGCCCTTAGGGAACTTACAGCCAGGAATCAGATTAATGGCACAATTGCAGTCCCTATGAGGAGGCAGAGAACTGGACTTGGGCTCATCAAATACATCCTGGAAATCCGACAAAAACTCAGGAACTTCAGAAGAAGGGGACGAGGAGATGGACATCAAAGGAATATCACTATGTATCCCCTGACAACCCCAACCAGTTACAGACATAGATCTCCAATCCAGCACTGGGTTATGTACCTGTAACCATGGAAAACCCAGCACAACAACATCATGCAAATTATGCAACACCAAAAAGCGAATATTTTCCTGATGTGCTGGAGCCATGTACATGGTTAACTGAGTCCAATACTGAGGTTTATTCTTGGCCAATGGCGTAGCATCAATCCCCCTTAAGGGAATAGGACTCTGCAAAGGCTCCAAGGAAAAATCACAGTGCTTGGCAAATTCTAAGTCCATTAAGTTCAGGGCAGCGCCAGAATCCACAAATGCCATAACAGAGAAGGACGACAATGAGCAAATCAGGGTAACAGACAAGAGAAATTTAGGCTGTATAGTACTAATGGTAACAGACCCAGGAACCCTCCTAGTACGCTTAGAGCAATCAGAAATAGCATGAGCAGAATCACCACAGTAAAAACACAGGCCATTCTGACATCTGAATTTCTGTCTTTCTGCTCTAGTCAAAATCCTATCACATTGCATAGAGTCAGGACTTTGCTCAGAGGACACTGCCATATGGTGCACCACCTTGCGCTCACGCAAGCGCCGATCAATCTGAATTGCTAGAGACATAGATTCGCTCAAACCGGTAGGCGTAGGAAAGCTGTTCTGGCTGGCAATCAGGCAACACAGCGTGCAGTAATCAGCGCACATACAGAGATCTGGCAATAACCAAAAACAATAGGACGAGCTCTGAGACGTGGAATCTCTGTAGACTGCAGTACCTGATCTATCCTCACACAACTATAAGCAGCAGTGGATTGCGCCTATAACTACCTATGCAACTCGGCACTGCCTGAGGAGCTGACTAGCCTGAAGATAGAAATACAAGCCTGACTTACCTCAGAGAAATACCCCAAAGGAATAGGCAGCCCCCCACATATAATGACTGTTAGCAAGATGAAAAGACAAACGTAGGAATGAAATAGATTCAGCAAAGTGAGGCCCGATATTCTAGACAGAGCGAGGATAGCAAAGAGAACTATGCAGTCTACAAAAACCCTAAAACGAAAACCACGCAAAGGGGCAAAAAGACCCACCGTGCCGAACTAACAGCACGGCGGTGCACCCCTTTGCTTCTCAGAGCTTCCAGCAAAAGTTAATAGCAAGCTGGACAGAAAAAAACAGAAAACAAACTAGAAGCACTTATCTAGCAGAGCAGCAGGCCCAAGGAAAGATGCAGTAGCTCAGATCCAACACTGGAACATTGACAAGGAGCAAGGAAGACAGACTCAGGTGGAGCTAAATAGCAAGGCAGCCAACGAGCTCACCAAAACACCTGAGGGAGGAAGCCCAGAGACTGCAATACCACTTGTGACCACAGAAGTGAACTCAGCCACAGAATTCACAACAGTACCCCCCCCTTGAGGAGGGGTCACCGAACCCTCACCAGAACCCCCAGGCCGACCAGGATGAGCCACATGAAAGGCACGAACAAGATCTGGGGCATGGACATCAGAGGCAAAAACCCAGGAATTATCTTCCTGAGCATAACCCTTCCATTTGACCAGATACTGGAGTTTCCGTCTAGAGACACGAGAATCCAAAATCTTCTCCACAATATACTCCAATTCCCCCTCCACCAAAACAGGGGCAGGAGGCTCCACAGATGGAACCATAGGTGCCACGCATCTCCTCAACAACGACCTATGGAATACATTATGTATGGAAAAGGAGTCTGGGAGGGTCAGACGAAAAGACACCGGATTGAGAATCTCAGAAATCCTATACGGACCAATAAAACGAGGTTTAAATTTAGGAGAGGAAACCTTCATAGGAATATGACGAGAAGATAACCAAACCAGATCCCCAACACGAAGTCGGGGTCCCACACGGCGTCTGCGATTAGCGAAAAGCTGAGCCTTCTCCTGGGACAAGGTCAAATTGTCCACCACCTGAGTCCAGATCTGCTGCAACCTGTCCACCACAGAATCCACACCAGGACAGTCCGAAGACTCAACCTGTCCTGAAGAGAAACGAGGATGGAACCCAGAATTGCAGAAAAATGGAGAGACCAAGGTAGCCGAGCTGGCCCGATTATTAAGGGCGAACTCAGCCAACGGCAAAAATGACACCCAATCATCCTGGTCAGCGGAAACAAAACATCTCAGATATGTTTCCAAGGTCTGATTGGCTCGTTCGGTCTGGCCATTAGTCTGAGGATGGAAGGCCGAGGAGAAAGATAGGTCAATGCCCATCCTACCACAAAAGGCTCGCCAGAACCTCGAGACAAACTGGGAACCTCTGTCAGAAACAATATTCTCAGGAATGCCATGTAAACGAACCACATGCTGGAAGAACAAAGGCACCAAATCAGAGGAGGAAGGCAATTTAACCAAGGGCACCAGATGGACCATTTTAGAAAAGCGATCACAGACCACCCAAATGACCGACATTTTTTGAGAAACGGGAAGGTCAGAAATGAAATCCATCGAAATATGTGTCCAAGGCCTCTTCGGGACCGGCAAGGGCAAAAGCAACCCACTGGCACGTGAACAGCAGGGCTTAGCCCTAGCACAAATACCACAGGACTGCACAAAAGCACGCACATCCCGTGACAGAGATGGCCACCAGAAGGATCTAGCAACCAACTCCCTGGTACCAAAGATTCCTGGATGACCGGCCAGCACCGAACAATGAAGTTCAGAGATAACTTTACTAGTCCACCTATCAGGGACGAACAGTTTCTCGGCCGGACAACGATCAGGTTTATTAGCCTGAAATTTCTGCAACACTCTCCGCAAATCAGGGGAGATGGCAGACACAATGACTCCTTCCTTGAGGATACTCGCCGGCTCAGATAACCCCGGAGAGTCGGGCACAAAACTCCTAGACAGAGCATCCGCCTTCACATTTTTAGAGCCCGAAAGGTATGAAATCACAAAATCAAAACGAGCAAAAAATAACGACCAACGGGCCTGTCTAGGATTCAAGCGCTTGGCAGACTCAAGATAAGTAAGGTTCTTATGATCAGTCAAAACCACCACGCGATGCTTAGCACCCTCAAGCCAATGACGCCACTCCTCGAATGCCCACTTCATGGCCAGCAACTCTCGGTTGCCCACATCATAATTACGCTCAGCAGCAGAAAATTTCCTGGAAAAGAAAGCACATGGTTTGAACACTGAGCAACCAGAACCTCTCTGTGACAAAACCGCCCCTGCACCAATCTCAGAAGCATCAACCTCGACCTGGAACGGAAGAGAAACATCAGGTTGACACAACACAGGGGCACAGCAAAAACGACGCTTCAACTCCTGAAAAGCTTCCACGGCAGCAGAAGACCAATTAACCAAATCAGCACCCTTCTTGGTCAAATCGGTCAATGGTCTGGCAATGCTAGAAAAATTACAGATGAAGCGACGATAAAAATTAGCAAAGCCCAGGAATTTCTGCAGACTTTTTAGAGATGTCGGCTGAGTCCAATCCTGGATGGCCTGAACCTTAACCGGATCCATCTCGATAGTAGAAGGGGAAAAGATGAACCCCAAAAATGAAACTTTCTGCACACCGAAGAGACACTTTGATCCCTTCACGAACAAGGAATTAGCACGCAGTACCTGGAAAACCATTCTGACTTGCTTCACATGAGACTCCCAATCATCTGAGAAGATCAAAATGTCATCCAAGTAAACAATCAAGAATTTATCCAGATACTCACGGAAAATGTCATGCATAAAAGACTGAAAAACAGATGGAGCATTGGCAAGTCCGAACGGCATCACCAGATACTCAAAATGACCCTCGGGCGTATTAAATGCCGTTTTCCATTCATCTCCCTGCCTGATTCTCACCAGATTATACGCACCACGAAGATCTATCTTGGTGAACCAACTAGCCCCCTTAATCCGAGCAAACAAGTCAGAAATCAATGGCAAGGGATACTGAAACTTAACAGTGATCTTATTAAGAAGGCGGTAATCAATACACGGTCTTAGCGAACCATCCTTCTTGGCTACAAAAAAGAACCCTGCTCCCAATGGTGACGACGATGGGCGAATATGTCCCTTCTCCAGGGACTCCTTCACATAACTACGCATAGCGGTGTGTTCAGGTACGGACAAATTAAATAAACGACCCTTAGGGAATTTACTACCAGGAATCAAATCGATAGCACAATCACAATTCCTATGCGGAGGTAGGGCATCAGACTTGGACTCTTCAAATACATCCTGAAAGTCCGACAAGAACTCTGGGATGTCAGAAGGAATGGATGACGAAATAGACAAAAATGGAACATCACCATGTACTCCCTGACAACCCCAGCTGGTTACCGACATAGAGTTCCGAACTAACAGCACGGCGGTGCACCCCTTTGCTTCTCAGAGCTTCCAGCAAAAGTTAATAGCAAGCTGGACAGAAAAAAACAGAAAACAAACTAGAAGCACTTATCTAGCAGAGCAGCAGGCCCAAGGAAAGATGCAGTAGCTCAGATCCAACACTGGAACATTGACAAGGAGCAAGGAAGACAGACTCAGGTGGAGCTAAATAGCAAGGCAGCCAACGAGCTCACCAAAACACCTGAGGGAGGAAGCCCAGAGACTGCAATACCACTTGTGACCACAGAAGTGAACTCAGCCACAGAATTCACAACAGAAAGCCCACCATAACATCTTTAAGGGTTTCAGAAAGACCTTTTCTGAAAATAGCAGCCAGAGCCTCTTCATTCCACTTAGTGAGCACAGACCATTTTCTAAATTTCTGGCAGTATAACTCTGCCGCTTCTTGACCCTGACACAGGGCCAACAGTGTTTTCTCAGCATGCTCTACTGAGTTAGGTTCGTCACACAACAATCCGAGCGCTTGAAAAAATGCATCCACACTCAACAATGCCGGATCCCCTGTTTCAAGAGCAAAAGCCCAGTCTTGAGGATCACCACGCAGTAAGGATATGATGATTTTTACTTGCTGAATGGGATCACCAGAAGAACGGGGTTTCAAAGCAAAAAAACAATTTGCAGCTATTTTTAAAGTTCAAAAACTTGGATCTGTCCCCAAAAAACAAATCAGGAGTAGGAATTCTAGGCTCTAGAGCCGGAATCTGGACAATATAATCTTGGATACTCTGGACTCTTGCAGCAAGTTGATCCACACGAGAAAACAAACTCTGAACCTCCATACCAGAGCATATATCCAGCACCACCCAGATATCAAGAGGGGAAAAAAGACAGAACAGAGCACAGAAAAAAAAAATGGTTCAGAACTTTGTTTTCCTTCTTTTGAGATGCATTTAATTCATTTCTGGCCTGCTGTACTGTTATGACCTGGTGGTTAAGAGGCCACACTGATATGACCTGGTGGCTAAAACGAACATGGAGCGAGCTCTGAGAAGGTGGTATCTCTACTGACCGCAGTCCCTAATCCTAACAACAACACTAGAAATAGCTGTGGGATGTTCCTGACTCTCCCTAGACACCTCTTCACAGCCTAAGAAATAACTACCTTTAAAGAAGGAAATAGAAAGCTATCTTGCCTCAGAGAAAACCCCCAAAAGAAAAGATAGCCCCCCACAAATATTGACCGTGAATGGAGAGGGAAATGACGTACACAGAAATGAAATCAGAATTCAGCAAAGGAGGCCAATACTAAACTAGATAGACAGAGAGAAAAGGATACTGTGCGGTCAGTATAAAAAACTACAAAATCCACGCAGAGTTTACAAAAATGAACTCCACACCGACTCACGGTGTGAAGGGGCAAATCTGCTTTCCCAGAGCTTCCAGCTAGCCTGAATAAGACATAGTGACAAGCTGGACAAAAAGAGACATATTTGCAAAGCAATAAAGTCCAAACAAATGGACAAACAAAAACTAGCAAAAACTTATCTTTTGCAGACGAGGACTGGCCATATTAAAATTCCAAGGAGAGAACCAAATCCAACCAAGAACATTGACAGCAGGCATGGACTAAAGCGCAGAGGTTTAAATAACAAACCCAGGCAAGGCGATTAGTGAAGGCAGCTGCTACAGCTACCTAAAGGAGCAGCAGTTCCACTCGAAACCACCAGAGGGAGCCCAAGGGCAGAACTCACAAAAATACCATTAGCAACCACAGGAGGGAGCTCCAGAACGGAATTCACAACACGCAACGTCATCACAGGTCCTGCGCGAGAAGGACCTGCCATGACGTCATGGTCATTTGACCGCGACTTCATCACAGTTCCTGCGCGAGAAGGACCTGCCATAACGTCACGGTCATGTGACCGCGACGTCATCACAGGTCCTGCGCTCATAGTCATACCAACCCTGGCACCGGAAGCTGCCGCATGCACCGTACACATGAGCCAGGACTAAGATGAGTATATGTTTATTTTTTATTTTATGTCACTGGCCAATATACTACGTGGCTGACCAATATACTACATACTACGTGGCTGTGCAATATACTATGTGGCTGGGCAATATACTACGTTGCTGGGAAATATACTACGTGACTGGGCAATATACTACGTGCCTGGGCAATATTCTACATCACTGGGCAATATACTACGTAGCTGACCAATATACTACATACTATGTAGCTGTGCAAAATACTACGTGGCTGGGCAATATACTACGTGGCTGGGCAATATACTACGTGGCTGGGCATTATATTACGTAGCTGGGCAATATACTACGTCGCTGGGCAATATACTACGTGACTGGGCAATATACTTCGTGACTGGGCAATATACTACGTGGACATGCATATTCTAGAATACCCGATGCGTTTGAATCGGGCCACCATCTAGTATGTATATATTTGCTCTACTGCAAAGGTACTACTAATGCCGGATATGTGGGTACTGTGATTACTTTGGTAATTTTTATGTGCTGGGCAATAATGTGCCAACACTACTATGGCAGGTTCCTGAGCTCCATGATGGCACAGTCTGGGCCTCCCCCATCAGGTGTATTACATGTGCACTGCTGCATGTCTGGGTCTCCTCCATCAGGTGTATTACATGTCCAGTGCTGCATGGCTGGGTCTACCCATCAGGTGTATTACATATGCACTGCTGCATGTCTGGGCCTCCTCCATCAGGTGTATTACATGTGCAGTGCTGCATGGCTGGGTCTACCCATCAGGTGTATTACATATGCACTGCTGCATGGCTGGGCTCCCCCAACAGGTGTATTACATGCGCACTGCTGCATGTCTGAGCCCTCCCCATCAGGTGTATTACATGTGCACTGCTGCATGTCTGGGCCTCCCCCCTCAGGTGTATTACATGTGCACTGCTGCATGTCTGGGCCTCCCCCCTCAGGTGTATTACATGTGCACTGCTGCATGTCTGGGCCTCCCCCCTCAGGTGTATTACATGTGCAGTGCTGCATGTCTGGGTCTCCCCATCAGGTGTATTACATGTGCACTGCTGCATGTCTGGGCCTCCCCCATCAGGTGCATTACATGTGCAGTGCTGTATGGCTGGGCCTCCCCCATCAGGTGTATTACATGTGCACTGCTGCATGTTTGGGCCTCCCCCATCAGGTGTATTACATGTGCACTGCTGCACGCTGGGTCTCCCCCATCAGGTGTATTACATGTGCAGTGCTGCATGTCTGGGCCTCCCCCATCAGGTGTATTACATGTGCACTGCTGCACGCTGGGTCTCCCCCATAAGGTATATTATATGTGCACTGCTGCAGGGCTGGGCCTCCCCCATCAGGTGTATTACATGTGCAGTGCTGCACGCTGGGTCTCCCCCATCAGGTGTATTACATGTGCACTGCTGCATGTCTGGGCCTCCCCCATCAGGTGTATTACATGTGCACTGCTGCACGCTGGGTCTCCCCCATCAGGTGTATTACATGTGCACTGCTGCACGCTGGGTCTCCCCCATCAGGTGTATTAAATGTGCACTGCTGCACGCTGGGTCTCCCCCATCAGGTGTATTACATGTGCACTGCTGCACGCTGGGTCTCCCCCATCAGGTGTATTAAATGTGCACTGCTGCACGCTGGGTCTCCCCCATCAGGTGTATTAAATGTGCACTGCTGCACGCTGGGTCTCCCCCATCAGGTGTATTACATGTGCACTGCTGCACGCTGGGTCTCCCCCATCAGGTGTATTACATGTGCACTGCTGCATGCTGGGTCTCCCCCACCAGGTGTATTACATGTGCACTGCTGCACGCTGGGTCTCCCCCATCAGGTGTATTACATGTGCACTGCTGCACGCTGGGTCTCCCCCATCAGGTGTATTACATGTGCACTGCTGCACGCTGGGTCTCCCCCATCAGGTGTATTACATGTGCACTGCTGCACGCTGGGTCTCCCCCATCAGGTGTATTACATGTGCACTGCTGCACGCTGGGTCTCCCCCATCAGGTGTATTACATGTGCACTGCTGCACGCTGGGTCTCCCCCATCAGGTGTATTACATGTGCACTGCTGCACGCTGGGTCTCCCCCATCAGGTGTATTACATGTGCAGTGCTGCACGCTGGGTCTCCCCATCAGGTGTATTACATGTGCACTGCTGCACGCTGGGTCTCCCCCATCAGGTGTATTACATGTGCACTGCTGCACGCTGGGTCTCCCCCATCAGGTGTATTACATGTGCACTGCTGCACGCTGGGTCTCCCCCATCAGGTGTATTACATGTGCAGTGCTGCACGCTGGGTCTCCCCCATCAGGTGTATTACATGTGCACTGCTGCACGCTGGGTCTCCCCCATCAGGTGTATTACATGTGCACTGCTGCACTCTGGGTCTCCCCCATCAGGTGTATTACATGTGCAGTGCTGCATGTCTGGGCCTCCCCCATCAGGTGTATTACATGTGCACTGCTGCACGCTGGGTCTCCCCCATCAGGTGTATTACATGTGCACTGCTGCACTCTGGGTCTCCCCCATCAGGTGTATTACATGTGCACTGCTGCACGCTGGGTCTCCCCCATCAGGTGTATTACATGTGCACTGCTGCACGCTGGGTCTCCCCCATCAGGTGTATTACATGTGCACTGCTGCACGCTGGGTCTCCCCCATCAGGTGTATTACATGTGCAGTGCTGCACGCTGGGTCTCCCCATCAGGTGTATTACATGTGCACTGCTGCACGCTGGGTCTCCCCCATCAGGTGTATTACATGTGCACTGCTGCACGCTGGGTCTCCCCCATCAGGTGTATTACATGTGCACTGCTGCACGCTGGGTCTCCCCCATCAGGTGTATTACATGTGCAGTGCTGCACGCTGGGTCTCCCCCATCAGGTGTATTACATGTGCACTGCTGCACGCTGGGTCTCCCCCATCAGGTGTATTACATGTGCACTGCTGCACGCTGGGTCTCCCCCATCAGGTGTATTACATGTGCACTGCTGCACTCTGGGTCTCCCCCATCAGGTGTATTACATGTGCAGTGCTGCATGTCTGGGCCTCCCCCATCAGGTGTATTACATGTGCACTGCTGCACGCTGGGTCTCCCCCATCAGGTGTATTACATGTGCACTGCTGCACTCTGGGTCTCCCCCATCAGGTGTATTATATGTGCAGTGCTGAGTACATGGCTACTGATGCAGGGCCTGCTCTCCGTCCTGCCACGTTAGTGCCAGGCATTCTGCTACTACACTGGCACGTGCCAATGGGGGAGATACTGGCAGTCCCTAAAGTTGTACAGGTGGCATCTGATAACTAGCAATGGTGCGGAACAGGCGTATTGTATTGCACCGAGCTCTGATTGGGTGGTCGCTCGTCCTCTACCCCAATACCAACCCGTAACAAAGACCCTGCACCAGAAGAAGAGCATTCACAGGAATCATTCAGAAGTCATTACATTAGTCAGAAGAATCCCGGTCCACTAACACCGAGTGTCACTGAGGAGAAGGGAGCAGGGGCTGCTGCTCTTTGTAGTCATGTAGAGGCCTCAGGGAATTCTGGAACGTGTAGTGCTGGGTAGCCGGGAGGACGCCTTTCCTCTCAGGACCACACAAACATGGCCGCCGCTGAGCTGTAATATTGCGGTCCGCTTCTTCCCTCTAGTGTCCGCTCACTCTCCCTTTCAGCCCTGGCAATAAGCTGAATTGCACCAGCCGTTTCCGGGAGTGGAAGTGAAGGACCAGGGACTTCCGGTTGCGTGAGGACTGGGGAAAGTACTGGAGGTGAGGGCTCCTATCTCCCCTCATTAGGTACACTGCTCCGTAATAAATGTTCCGGCACACAGGGGACTGTGGCAGTAGCTGTGGTCCTGCTGTGTCTCACCATTCCTGTGTCCCCCTAGTACAACACTTGCCCACCACTAGCTCCTAACTAATGCTCCCATCTTCATAATACTGATTCTGTGAGCATAGCCCACTAATCAGCGCTCCTTTCCCATCATCAAGCCATATACCTTGCTCGTCGCCCACTAGTCATTTTCCTAGCTGTGTCGCCATGGTCAGCTAACCGCCGTCCTGTCAGCCTGTTCATGGCCTTCCCCGTTATCAGTGCCATTATGGTCTGCTCCTCTCTTAGCTTTCTGACCCTCTACATCAGATCACTTGATACCCACTTCTGTCAGATCGTCCTGCCCCCTTTCCGCTAGCTCATCCTGCCCCCTTTCCGCTAGCTCATCCTGCCCCCCTTTCCCCTAGCTCATCCTTCCCCCTTTCTGCCAGCTCATCCTGCCCCTGCTTCCCTTCCGCCAGCTCATCCTGCCCCTGCTTCCCTTCCGCCAGCTCATCCTGCCCCTGCTTCCCTTCCGCCAGCTCATCCTGCCCCTGCTTCCCTTCCGCCAGCTCATCCTGCCCCTGCTTCCCTTCCGCCAGCTCATCCTGCCCCTGCTTCCCTTCCGCCAGCTCATCCTGCCCCTGCTTCCCTTCCGCTAGCTCATCCTGCCCCCTTCCCGCCAGCTCATCCTGCCCCTGCTTCCCTTCCGCCAGCTCATCCTGTCCCTGCCCCCCTTCTGCCAGCTCTTCCTGCCTTCCCCCTTCCCGCCAGCTTATCCTGCCCTCTTTCCCCTAGCCCATCCTTGCCCCCTTTCCGCTAGGTCATACTGCCCTCTTTCCCCTAGCTCATCCTGCCCCCTTTCTGCCAGCCCATCCTGCCCCTGCTTCCCTTCTGCCAGCTCATCCTGCCCCTGCTTCCCTTCTGCCAGCTCATCCTGCCCCCTTTCCGCTAGCTCATCCTGCTCCTGCTTCCCTTTGGCCAGCTCATCCTGCCCCTGCTTCCCTTCTGCCAGCTTATCCTGCCCCGTTTCTGCCAGCTCATCCTGCCCCTGCTTCCCTTCCGCCAGCTCATCCTGCCCCTGCCCCATTTCTGCCAGCTCATCCTGCCCCTGCTTCCCTTCCGCCAGCTCATCCTGCCCCTGCCCCCTTTCTGCCAGCTCATCTTGCCCCTGCCCCCTTTCTGCCAGCTCATCTTGCCCCTGCCCCCTTTCTGCCAGCTCATCCTGCCCCTGCTTCCCTTCCGCCAGCTCATCCTGCCCCTGCCCCCTTTCTGCCAGCTCATCCTGCCCCTGCTTCCCTTCCGCCAGCTCATCCTGCCCCTGCCCCCTTTCTGCCAGCTCATCCTGCCCCTGCTTCCTTCCCCCATATCTCTGGCGCTTCCTCCCCTACCACGGCACTTCCACTGCCCCCTACCGCCGACGCTGCCTGCCCCTTCTCCCAGCACTTCCAGCCCCTGCCCCTTTTCCGCCAGTGCTCCACAAGTGACCCCCTATTTTGGTTCTTACTTTGTTTCATCTCACCCACTTCAGCACCGGCCGTTCTCTGTTTTTGTTTTTTCTTCTCCTTTTGTTCCTTCCACTCTTTTAGCTCTCCATCCACATAGCTGTCTGAGGCTTGTTTATTGCAGGACGGCTGTACAAAGTGTACAGGAAATGGGGAGAAAATCCAAGTGGAATGAAATGTTTAGAAAAAAAAAACACGATTTCTCTAATGTTGTGTTTTGTGTGTGTGTGTGGGGGGGGGGAGGGGGGGCACTTTTACACTGATCAGTGTGTAGTAAAAATTACTTGACAACATGATTCTTCAGGTCAGTATGATAATGTGTAACTGTATGCTAAGTCTATAGGTTATGTAGTAAAAAAAATCAGATTATTTCTACATTTGCTTTGTGCCTCCATTGTCTGAGAGCCATATCTTTTTTTTATTTATCCATCGATAGAGGTGGGTGAGTACTTATTCATTGTGTACCGTGCTGTAATTTGTATTGATAACTTTTTGGAGAACATACCATACCTTGATCACTTTGTATTGCAGTTTTAAGGGGAGGTGTAATTATTTTTTTCTATACAGTATTTACTATTTTGGTTAAATAGTTTTATATATTGATAGATTGGACTTCAAAGAATGCAGCAATTTCTCCTTCGCCTCATTGGGGGACACAGACCATGGGTGTATGCTGCTGATACTAAGTGATACAAAGAACGTTAGCTCCTCTGCAGTATACACCCTCGTGCTGGCTCCCAGAGAACCAGTTCATGCTTAGTGTCTGTAGGAGGCATGCAGGTCTGGTCTTCAGACCAAAAATCCTTTTTTATTTTAATTTTTTATTTTAATTTTTTTCACTTTTTTCTTTTTTAATCTTTTTCTTCGGATAACAGGGGTGACTGATCCTTTCAAGGTTCCGATCTCCCCAAACCAACAACAGGCGAGCACGGAGAGTGTTGCCTCCACGTATCCTCTCCCGCGACTTGGAATGCCATGCCTGGGCTGATTTTTAGGGGCGACGGGTCCCTTAAAGGGCACCGATCTCCCCACACCATCAACAGACGAGCACATGGAGTGTCGCCTCCATGTATCCTCTTCTGCAGCCAGGCCTAATGCCGGACATCTAGGCCTGTCCACCTGGGGGCTTGAACTCCGTGGATGTACAGAGGCACCCCCTTCTGGCGTCCGAGCAGCCCCCACTGCATCACCACTGCCTAGCGGATGATGCAAGGTAGCGGACGGTCCCTCTCCACCTCCCTGTTAAGGGGATGATGGATCGAGGGTTCACCACTTTAACCCTGCACTGTTCAAAGACAGCAGCCACAGACAGAAAAGGTCTATCCTGACCTGCTGGATACAGCTGCGCATTCTGCCACCCGGCAGCTTCTCTGGGTAAGTGCCAGGGCTAGAGGGCTCTGAGCACGTGGTCCAGGGCAGTGCTGGTACTGGGGGTCCCATTTTTGCAGCGGGGGAGGGTCCCTTCTTGTCCCTGCTTGTCCCCTGTTCGCCGCCGAAAAATGTAGTCCCTGGTTTTAGCCCTGTATAGGCCGCAATCCGGAGGCTCTGCCCGCGCTATGACGCTTTCCCATGGCTTTGTCCACTAATCCAGGACTAGAAGTGCCACTGTAATCTTGGCGGCCATATTTTGGCTGCTGCCTCTGGATACAGAAGCAGCGTTTTACTCTAGAATAGGCTAAGGGATCCGACGGTATTTAGCGCTGAGGTCAGTGCTACTCCAAGCAAGGGGACACAGGAAAGGACCTGGGTAAGGGACCGCTACCTTCCTCCCCCTAGTCTGTAGGAATCCCTTTACTAGGATACTCCATGTCGCAGACAGTGGGAATCAGAGAGGGCATGTGTCCCCCCCTAAAGTACCAGCTGTGGGCTCATGCAGCTCTGACCAGTCCAAGAGCACAGGATTCTCCACTCTGCATTGCCTGTGACACCAAATACGCTCAAGAGCCCTCTGTTGCCTCCGAGCCCAGTTTACCTAGTCCCCCTGAGTGGGCTTTGTCACTGTTGCAATCCATGGCTTCTCTACTCAAGGCAATTGAATCCCTCCGGGGATGGGAGCTTTCCCATGACTGTTGTATATGGATCCTCCCCTACACGGGAGCTGTCGGCTAGCAAGGGCCGCAAGCATTCTAGAACCACACATGCGTCTAGAAAACAGATCCGTAGTACGTCATCCATCGGCGTCCGTAGGCGCAGTCGTTCGCTCTCCCTCATCTGGGATTTGTAGCGATCAAAGTTCCGAGTATGAATAGGATGTTTCCTTGAATCGGGACTCGCCAGAGTTTCGGAAGGCATGTCAACCAGACTCTGGAGGTTGATGAGGATCCCAGTTCTGCTCTGGATCATGCAGTGTCTGTTAAGAGGACTAAACGCCCATATAGAACTTTTGCTATTCTCCCGAAATTTTTGTGCTATAGTTACTCGGCACAGGGAGTGACTGGATAATCGCTTCACTGGTCACTTGAAGCAAGGTATCCATTCCAGCTGATCTGGGAAAAGAATAGGCTAAGTCTCCAGCAGTAGACCGCCGGTATCTCGCCTGGCTTCCAAAACTCTTATGGCCCTACCAGATGGTTCATCAATTAAAGTCCTATGGACCACCAGATAGAAAATCTGGCTCGCTCCATCTTTTGCTGTGGCGTGGGTAACTAAATCAAGGGTCTCCTGGTCGGAGACCTTGTTTAATTCCATTCAGATCAGTAATCTTCGTCTGGAAGCAGCGTATCTGGCCATTAAAATTTCATGGACAGGAGATATTTGGTACACGCCCCTTTAGATGTGGCTAGCTGTTCTGCACTGTCCGCTGCAAATGACATCAAAATCAGAAGAGCGTTATGACTTAGAGAATGTTAAGTGGACTCTGCGTCTAACAAAGATCTCTAAATTTCCTCCATTATCAGAGTGGCCTTTTATTTGGAGAGGAGCTGGTTCTGCTTACCTCCGATGCTACGGCAGGGACGAGCAAGTTTCTTCCCCAGCAAAGGCTCAAGCACCCTTTTCGGCGCCAGCATCAAACTCATTTTCAGACCTTTCACACCATTTTCGTCTGGCCCATTTCTTCCTCATCAGGAACAAACGATCCCAGGTCCCCTATAGGCCATCCAGCAGTGGAAGGTGCGACCCAATCGGTCTAGTTCTAAAGGATCTAGGTCCCAGAGATTTTTCGCTCACGTTATCCGGCAAAAGTAGGCGGCCACCTACTCCTGTTTCGTCAGGCCTGACTCTTCGTTGTCCTCAACGATTGGGTCAGAGACCTGAGGTTTCCGGATACAAAATCGATATTTCCTCAACACGGTTGAGATGAGGGCAAGGGTTTTTTTTCCCTCCCGAGTAATAAAATCTTTGCTCCAATGTGGAGTCATTGTTCTGGCCCCGGAAAACTAAAGGTTTGAGGGGTTCTACTTAAACTTGTTTGGGGTCCCACAAAAGGACAGAAAAGTAAGACCCATACTAAACTTCAAACTTCTAAACAAGTTTGTTAAGGTCTTCCGTTTCCGGATGGAGCCCCCGTTCGGTCATTACTTCAAGGAAACAAAAAAGGGGAGTTTTCTGGCATCCTCGACATTTGGGATGCTACCTCCCTTTGCCACCGCAAACAACTTTTTCTCTTCTCGGTCTTGCCCTTCGGCCTCTCTTCCACCCCCAGAGTGTTCACAAAGGTCATGGCGGCCATCATGTCCATCTTACATTCCTGGAGCATGGCCGTTCTGCCCTTCCAAGACGGCCTCCTAGTTAAGGACTCTCCGTTCACATCTCTTGTGATACCCTTTTTTGTATGGGCTGGCTTATAAACTTAAGCAAGTAGTCCCTCGTTCCAGTTCAGCAGATAGGAGCCTGCGCTCTTTGCCACTCATCCCCTCATTCCATTCGCTTCGCCATGAAGGTTTTTGGGTACAATGGTGGCAACTATGTAAGCAGCCCTCTTTGATCAACTTCATCTCCGTCCCCTGCAGCATGCGCTCTAGCTAACTGGGACAGGAATCCTTGCTCTCTTTACAATCGGTGTCACTTGCACTTGCGGGTCAAGCAGGCACCTAGATGGCGGTTGTTGAGCTCTTTCCTTAACTTGGGGAAATCTTCTCTCCCGGTTCAATGGTTTGTGTACTTACCGACGCCGGTCTCCTGACTGGGGAGCAGTCTTTCGAGACTGTTCTTGTGGCTTTGTGGGTTAAAGCGCCTGTCTCGTTCCTGTGAGATCATGAGTTCGTAACCCAAGAGACAGAGGCTTGCACATCTTCCCGCAATGAAGCTTCCTATCCATCAAAGGGAAATTTCTCTAAAAATCACCACACCGCTCACGGGTGCTAGTCAGCTTGGGAGTCGAGTCCCCCAATCAATTCCTGGAGATCTGAGCGATTCGGCTAGCCCTGCAACAGTTCCTGCAACAGTTCCATTGCCTACTGGCGGATCACCCCATCCGTATTCATTCGGACATCGCCACGGCAGTGGCATATATTAATGATCAAGTGGGTACCCGCAGCAAAGCAACCATATATATGAGGTAGCTCTCATTGTTTTATGGGCAGAGTGGAACCACTGATCTCTGCAGTGCACATCCTGGGCGTAGAAAGCTGGGCAGCAAACTTCCTCAGCCATCAGGGTCTCGCCTCAGGCAAGTGGGAACTTCATCCGGAAGTCTTCCAACATATCTGCCTTTGCTGGGGAACTCCAGATGTGGATCGAATGCCAAAGTACTCGAGTTCATAGCTCGGTCTCGAGATCCAAAAGCCATCACTGCATGCTCTGGCGTTTGTCAGATCGTCCAGATCTGCTCTCCAGGGACCGATTTGGCACCAGAACCCAGGGGGCATGTGTTTTCTCAACCTGGCCATTGAATCCTGGGTTCTGGGTACTGGCCTCAGTACGCATCTATCATTGTACCTGGAGAACCTTTTTCGCTTGGGGCAGGGATCACGGACGCCTTCCCCATTTTAGTTTTCCTTCAAAATGATCTGGACTCAGGCCTGGCTCTCAGCTCTCTGAAAGTCCAGATTTGGACCTTATCGGTCTTATCCCAGCGTAGGATTGCAACAAAACTGCAAGTAAGGACTTTCATGCAGGAAGTTTCACATGCAGTACTTCCCTATCGCATGCCGCTAGATCCGTGGGATGCTAATTGGTCCTGGGGTCTTACAGGAGACTCCTTTTGATCTGCTTCATGATGTCGCTGACTTTACTGTCCTGGAAGATTGCCGTTTTCACTGCGGTCACGTCATTCAGGCGAGTTTTTGGAGCTAGCCGCTCTGTCCTTTCAGACGCCTTTCCTTATTATCATCTAGGCAAGGTTGTCCTCGGGCCATCCTCATCCTTTTTGCCAAGGTGGTATCACACTTCCACCGTTACGAGGACATCGTTCTTCCCTCGTCTTGTTCGGCACCAGTCCACAAAGCGGAACGGGTTCTCCATGCTCTGGACAAAGTGAGAGGTCTGAGAAGGTACATATAGAGGACTGAATCCTTCAGAAGGTCAGACGCTTTATTCGGGCTTCCTGATGGTCGCAGGAAGGGTTTAGCCGCTTTATCGGCCATGATAGCCAGGTGGATTCGCTCCACCATCCAGGAGTCCTTCTGCGTCAGAGGTCAGCCTATCCCTGCGGGTATCAGGGCACACTCCACTCGCTTGATAAGGGCTTCTTGGGCCAATAGTCACCAGGCATCCAGTCCGCACACATTCTTGAAGCACTATAATTTTCACACCCAGACTTCCGCAGATGTGAGTCTGGGCATGTGTCGGGGTCGTCACCACAATACCCTTCCTTCACCAGTCATTCCAAATCAGAATAAAAGCATTGGTACCAGATAAGAATGAGTCAGACAAAGGCTGGTTCAAACTCATTGCATGCTCATGTGTCTACATAGTGTAGCAACGTCACAGCAACTGACTTTATTTTCTAATACACAACATTATATGATCTATTGGGGGAAGGTGTGCAGAGGCCGGGGATAGGCAGGGTTTAAGCAAAGTATCTAGTATTCAGTCTTTCTGGTTGGCTCTGACATCATCTGATGAATCTTCCTTTCTCCACGTCGCTTTAAGTATCATTTCAAGAGAAATGATACTTGTCCTTCTGGAATGTGTAACTTGCTTCTTCAGCAGAGCGAATCTGGGGCAAAGGTGAATACTGGCAGCCATCTTAAATACAGTTAAATTTGCATTAGCAAGCATAAAGGGAAAAACTTATTGTTTCACAGCATAAGAATATATAAAAGTACAAAAGAGTATAAAGATATATATTTTCACCTTGACAATCCCCCCTAAACACTAAGTTTTTCCCTAAAAAGAAAGATCCTTTGAGACCGTCCATGTGATGGGGAAAGGGGAGGTGGATTTCTTCATCCAGACACCTCAGAAGCTCTCCCCTTGTGAGAGGCCTCCAGGCAGCTGAACCCTTCACTAGTCTCACATGGAGTTCTCCCGCTGTCCCTAAACTAACTCTCTTAGCATCATCTGAGAGTAAAGGGTATTGTCTATCTTCTTGAGGGGGACATACTTGGGGATCTCCCCTGGATCAGTACCATCGTACTCTGGTGAGTCTACTTCTTGGTTGAGGAAGGTGCCAGTCGGAGTTGCCTCAGCAATAACCTTTTTATACAGGGGAATAACACAACAGAGAATTATTGATCCAACTACAAGGAGAGCAATCAGTACTAGACAAGCTTGTTGAAGGAATCCTTTGAGCCCACCCAACCAGCCGGAAAAGAAAGGTGTGTCTACTCCAGCATTAGATTTTAATTCTGCTGCTAACCCATTTATCTTTTTAAGGGCTATCATGGTCTTTCCATTTACCCCAAAGTTCTGAGGGATATAGGTACAACATTCCTCTCCCAGCATCCCACAGACTCCTTCTTTCTCAGCTAAGATCATATCAAGGGCTAGTCGGTTTTGGAGGGTCATTCTAGTATTAGGGCTCAATTCCTCAACTATACCCTGGAAAACATCACAGATAAAATTGACAAACCTTTGTTCACTGTAATATATATATATATATATGTAATTGATCCCATCAACATTTTTATTAATCTGCACCTGTGGGATTATGGAAGCAAAGCTAGCATAGATCTGGTTCTGGGCTTTAAATTGGTCAGGCACCCCCCTTGGCACTCCAATGCCATCAACATATACCAATGGATCTTCTTCATAACTCATGTGGAGCTGATTGAGACTTCTCCTCTTTCTGGTATATTCATCAGGTGTCTCTGGATCCCAAGGTAAAATCTTGAACTGCACAGCTAGTTTAACAAGGGTGCATTGACCTGTCCAGGCATTAGGCAACCTAGGACGGAGCTTACCATCTCCACATAACCAATAAATGTCGTACATATACTGTGTATAATTAGCTAGCAAGTCAGTATCCAGGGAACTGTTCTCTTTTCAGAAACCTGTCTCGAAGACCACTACTGGTGTACCTGTAGTGTCGTGGGTATTATAGCAGGTATAATTATCAGCTAACACAGTTATGCCTCCTGGGACCTTTAGTTTGGGTTCTTCATGAATTAGTGGGACATAATCTGAGCAATCAGTGGGCTTTAAACCCTTCAACAGATTCATAACGCAGGCAGTAGTATGAAGTATATCCAATATATCCCAAATTTGATCATCTGGATAATCTGTGGCCCTAACCAATTTATCCCACATTTGTATAACTGACAATTTTATTGGCTATACCCATCTGTACTACAAATCTTTCATGATATTGTACAAACTTATTCAAGGATATTGGGGAATTTAGACTGTCCCATGCGGTTACCAATATTATTATATGGAAATACGAAAAACTAAAACATTATGTCCCCTTATTTGCTACTAGTCTGTTTGACCAGCTTGCAGTGTGATACGTGTATCCATGTCGGCCTTCCTTCCAGCTTTACTGACATAGGAGTAATGAGAAGGACCTGGTAGGGACCGTCATACAAGGGTTCTAGTCCGTGTTTTCTGACATAGCTTTTCACGACCATAAAACCACCAGGCTTCAAATTGTGACCAATATCGGTTTCTGCTGAATCTGGAAGGGAAGAAGAAACTAAAACATGGGCGTTAGCAACATTTTTACTAAGTTGAATAACATATTGAACAGCACGGTAAGTTTCTTCTGACAACTACTGAGACTGGAAATTTGCAACTGAGAACCTAGCACCAAACAATATCTCATATGGGGACAGGCCATATTTTGCAATAGGGGTAGTACGAATATATAAGAGCCCTGGCCATGGAGCCGTAGTCTCCTGCATCATTTTGGTCAATTGTCCCTTCAGTGTGCCGGTCAGCCTCTTAACTTTCCCACTGGATTGTGGATGGTACGGAGTATGGAGGGCTACAGTGGATCCAAGCATTGTCAGAACCTCCTGATACACGAGAAGGAAAGGCCGGGCCTTGGTCACTTTCAACAACTTCTGGAACACCATATCTGCATATAACTTCCATCACCAGTTTCTTTGCTGTGATCTTTGCAGTCACGTTGGTAACGGGGAATGCTTCTGGCCAACTGGAGAACATGTCGACAACCACCAGACAATATTCATACCTTCCAGACTTAGGCAACGTGATGAGGTCCACCTGGAGCCTTTGGAAAGGATAGTCGGGCTTAGCAAGATACTTCGGGGGTACACGTTGAAGTTGACCGGGATTGCAGGTCTGACAGATGTTACATGCACGGTTGAGTGCTGTCAGGACTGTAGAAATACCTGGAGCCCAGTAGAATTTTTGTACCAGGTCAAGGGCCTGGTCTTTCCTCGGTGTGTGGGCCCATGTGCCCACATGGCAATAGCAGGGTACATCCGCTTAGGGAGACACACAAATTGGTCCTTTTTCCAGAGACCATTGTCCATACGTGCTCCATCAGCTTTCCACTGCTTCACTTCTTCCTTTGGAGATATTCTCTGCATCGTCATTAAGCGGTCTCGCGGGGTCCGGCAGAAAACCTCAGTCTGTCATAGATCATCAGGTTCCTGTAGAGTCAGTGTTTCTTGTAACTGTTTACGCTGAGAGCGTGTGATCACCATAGCTGGTATGGTCAGTTCAACGGGTAGGAGAGCAGCGGCTTTTGCTTGCATATCCGCAAAGGTGTTACCAACAGTCTGTGGACTGTTCCTAGGACCGTGCTCCTTAACTTTGATAATGGCCACCTGGGTAGGTAATTTGATTGAGTCCATGAGGGCTTTAACAGCTTCAACATTCTTCACTGAGTCCCGGCGGTAGTAACAAATCCTCGATTAGCCCATAGGGCTCCGAAATCATGAGCAATACCAAATGCATACTGTGAGTCCGTGTATATATTAGCCCGCCTGTCTTTGGCCAGAACACATGTAGTAGACAGAGCCTGAAGTTCTGCTTCTTGTGCTGACAGTGAGGGAGGGAGTGCAGCTCCGGGCAATACAGTATCTTCCGTAGTAACAGCTTATCCGGTGTGGAATCTGCCAAAATCATCAGCATATCTTGAACAGTCTTTCAGGGCCTTGTAGAGAGGTAGCATTATGCGGGATGTGTCCGGTATTCACTGACAACAATAAGTACATAGTCCAAGGAAACGCTGGAGCTCAGTCACATCTTTTGTAGCTGACGGCTATTTTTCTTTCTTCTGTGAGGTGTCTGGCACCCTGAAGGAGACAGTGACCCAAAAATATCACTTGACCAAGGCAGAACCGACGTTTCGAGGCCGAAACCCGACAGTTCAGATCTGCCAGATACTTGCGAAAACTAACAGTGGCAACAATGGCTTCCTGCTCTGTCTGTGCACACAACAAAAGATTACCCACATACTGAAGCAGCGTGACATAAGGATATTCTAACTGACAGGGTTAAACACACTCGCCCATATTTTTTTGCAAACTGATTGGGAAAGGGCGTGTAAGATACACATCTCATTATGCTCATCTTCCTAGGGATTATATAACGTAAATACCATCTGACCATCATCTTGGAATTATATTCTGCAGCGGAACTGTGATAATAAAATTGCCCCCAGTAAATTTACCGGACATGAGGGAGAGATTACAAACTGAGCAGTAACTTCAGGGAAAGGGTCCCACAGGGATAGGTTTTGTAAAAGTATATTTATTGGGTCTGCCATCTACTCTAATTAAAACAAGCTCTTGATCTGAGAATTGACATTGCAGGGCTTGGGAGGGAGATTCCCAGACATAGGGTTAAAATGGATATTGGAGTATGAGACTGGATTTGTGTAAGGGAGGGGGGCTGGAGCTGGAGCCCGGGCCACTGATAAGGAACGAGCTGTGTCCTTGAAGCTGCAAGCTGCGGTGGGGGCTACAGAGCGCAGCTGCTTATACAGAATGGGTAAAGTTCTTCTGGAAACTTTGTACTACTTTTAATGCATCGTCTGGAATGGAATTCTCGATGTCAGGTCTAACTGACATTATTGCCTCTTTCAATTCAGATTTAAAACTCGGACATCAAAGCTACCACAAAAACGTGTGAATGGGCTTTATTATACAGTGAAAACCCCAGATCTTTAAACACTACCATAAGACGCCCAATAAACTTCTCGGCAGTCTAGGATATATTGGTGCCTTGGGGTTAAGGGGAACAGAGCTTACAGTCAGGAGAAGAGACTTAATTTCCTGGGGAAGGACCATATTACCTAACAGGGAGCCCCCTGTACCAAATTTCTTATTGTTTGCTTTCCCAACACATTAATCTGTCACTTTCTCAGTTCCTTCTTGCACCACAAAACATCCAGTTTTTGTCATAGCAATAGACAACTTTCCTTTTTTTTTTTTTCAACGTAACAAAAACAAATCAGTCTAAAACAAAACACCGTATTTATTCGGACTCCCATGACAGCACTACGAGAGGATCCGCCCTTAAGGAACAGGAAACCTACAGATACAAAAGGGCGGCACCTCTCCCATGCATCAGTTGGTTTCCTGTTCCTGAAGGGACTGGATCCTACGAAAGATTACCAGGATTCCAGGCCGGCCGGACCGAATTAGGTAGCGAGAGGGTCTCCTACCTCGGCCGGTGCGGGGTACCTGAAGGAGACAATGTGGCTCTGGGGGGCTGCATAGCAGTGTCTCATCAGCGTGGAGCGGTCGCCAGGGGGTGTCCGATCTCCGAAGCCGGCGCTTGGTAAGTGTCCTGTTCCCCTCCCTTGAGCGGCTTAGGGGGGCTCTGAGGGGTAGGCGGCATTGAGGGGGTGCCACCCGGAGTCTCCTGGCAAGGCTCGGCATCCCACGTTGTTCACAGCGCTAACAGGAAGCGCTGTGGGCCGGGGGTGACGTCGGAAGGCTGAGCCAGCTGTGACTTCCGGGTCGCGGAGCTTCTGCGCATGCGCAGGGGCTCCAAGATGGCGGCGCCCACCGGAAAATGTGCGCTCATCACCCTCAGGTGGCGGCTGATCCCCTGCAGCTGCGTGGGGGAAGGGGATCAACTGGCAGCACGGTGCAATTACGCTGGCCGAAGGAGGGGCTATATATCGGCTCCAGGTGCGCGTTCCTTGCTCCTGGTCTCCAAACTGCTTCAGATGGAGTCTGATCAGGATCAGCAGCCTCTGCTGCTGGATGAAGCACCCCAGAAGCTTATGGAGAAGGAACGTGAGAAAAGGAGCGATGGATCTGGCCGCAGAAGCTCCTCCAGACAGGGGTCTGGAGCATCAGCCAAAAAGGATCCCCCTCGTGCTTCGGTATCTCTATGGGTGTGGGCAGCCTCTGGTAAGTGATCTTCGAGAAAGTTCACTTAGTGACTAGTTTCCCCTCATATGTTTTATGCAGGGAAAGAAAAACGTCAGTAAGGCGAAGCATAGGGAGTGTGCCATCTGCGGGGTTCCCTTGCCTGACTCACACCCTAAAAAACTATGTGACCCCTGTATCCAGCAGACGGTGAGGTCCTGGAAAGAGGGGAGGGGATATAGCATGTAGATTTTACACTCTAGTCTACCTTACTTATCCCTGTAGGTAGCAGAAGAATCCTCTTCTATGGTGGCCAGTCTGAAGGAAATGGTTAGAAGGGGGAGGTCAAGCAATCCATTAAGGATCTTTCACAGTCAGGAGGCTCTAAGCAGAGAACTCAGTGGGCATCTGATTCATCTGTGGATAAAGACAAGAGTGAAGAATCGGATGATTCAGCAGCATCATCCTCCTCGTCGGGAGAAGACGCTGCCCGGTTTTGTTTACCCATAGAGAGGATAGACAAATTGATAAAGGCTGTCAGAGGCACAATGGGTATAACAGAACCCAAGCCTCAGCTATCTAAGGAACAAATGATGTTCAGCGGCCTAGAACAGAGGAAGCGCAGAGTCTTTGCTCTGAATGAAAAGATACAGGAACTTATCAACAGGGAGTGGAGAAAACCGGAGAGGAAAGGCTCCTTACCACCTGCGTAGAAGCGTCGGTATCCCTTTGATGACCCAGCAGTGGGTAGCTGGGAAAAGGCCCCAAAGCTGGGTGCGGCAATTGCCAAGGTGGCAAAGCGATCCTCTCTCCCGTTTGAGGATATGGGAACGCTTAAAGACCCCCTGGATAGGAAAGTGGATACCTTCCTAAAAGGAACCTGGGAGATGGCAGCCGGCTCCTTAAAACCTGCGGTGGCGTCAACCTGCACGGCAAGGTCAATAATGGTCTGGCTGGACCAGTTAGAGACCCAATTAAAACAGGGGGCCTCTAGAGATTCCATACTTGCAGCGTTACCAGTAATCCAGGAGGGGGCAGCTTTTTTATCGGATGCCTCAATTGACTCTGTTAAATTGGCGGCTAGGGCAGCAGGTCTTTCTAATGCTGCGAGAAGAGCCCTAGGGTTGAAATGCTGGCCGGGGGATAGGCAGGCAAAAACAAAGCTCTGCGCTATCCCTTGTAAGGGCGAGTATCTATTTGGGCCTACCCTGGATGAACTCCTGGAGAAGGCAGGAGATGATAAGAAAAAATTTCCTAACCTTTTCAATCCATATCGTCGTCCCTTCAACAAGAAAAGGTTCAATCGGGGAGGAAGGCGCACCTTCTCACCGGGTAGGGATCGTTCCAGATGGGATGATAAGCGAAAAAGAGGCACAGGTCTCATGTTTCGCCGTAACCCGACGGAAAACAAAAAACAAGATCAATGACTGGCAATCCCGGTGGGAGGGAGACTGTCGCATTTCTCGGCAGAATGGTCAAAAATCACAAACAGTGTTTGGATTAAAGACACTGTTTTCCATGGTCTCAAACTTGAGTTTGTCCATACCCCACGGGACAAATTCCAGTTAACACCCTGGCGCTCATCTCCCACTGAACAATTTGCCTTAGAAGAGGAAGTGAGGACTCTTTGCTCCAAAAATGTTTTGATTGAAGTGCCGTATTCTCAGGCAGGGAAAGGGTTCGACTCTCCCCTTTTCCTAATTCAAAAGCTGGATATGTCTTATAGGACCATTATAAACCTTAAGGGTCTCAATAAATTTTTGGTGAAACATACCTTCAAAATGGAGTCCATCGGCCACCGGGAAGGCCCCTGGACCTGACGGGTTTCCCGTTGAGTTCTATAAAAAATATCGGGACCACCTGGCACCACTCTTATTGAAGGTGCTTCAGAATATATGGGAGGGAGAAATTATGCCTGAAACATTTTATGATGCAAATATCATTGTACTTAAGAAGGAGGGAAAGGACCCCTTGGAATGTGGATCATATCGCCCCATATCATTGGTGAACGTAGATTATAAAATCTTCACTAAAATATTGGCCACTAGACTAAATACAATCATATTAGATCTTATACACCCAGATCAAACAGGCTTTATGCCTGGGAAAAGTACCTCTATTAATATTCGGCGGGTCCAATCAGTGATTCAATATAGCTCCCTAGAATTGGATAATAACTGGGCTCTGGCATCCCTAGACACAGCTAAAGCGTTTGACTCCCTTGAATGGCCTTTTCTTTCTGCATGTCTGCAGAAATACGGTTTTGGAGATAAATTTATTAGAGGGATAGATACACTATATAGGAATCCTAGGGCACGGGTAATTGTGAATAATTCTATCTCTGATTCCTTTACTTTACATAGGGGAACCCGTCAGGGATGTCCTCTGTCCCCGGCCCTCTTTGCCCTCGCGATAGAAGCATTGGCAATACGCATAAGGTCTTCCACGGATATCAAGGGAATAAGTATTGCGGATCGTGTAGATACCATCGGTCTATATGCTGATGATATGATCATATTTATGGATAAAACAGAAGAAACACTACCGCGAGTAATAACGACTATAGATAATTTTAGCAAATTCTCTGGTCTCTATATCAATTGGGATAAGTCTGCTCTGATGCCTCTGTCTCATGCGCCGATGCCCCGTCTCGAAAATCTCTCGTCACTACCTGTAGTCTCCAATTTCAAATATCTAGGAATACATATGTCTCAATATAGTCAGCTGGACCTACGACTTAATATTTATCCACTATTGGACCTGGCCAAATCTAAATTCATAGCTTGGAGCAAACTCCCTCTCTCCGTTGCAGGTCGCATTAATTTAGTTAAGATGATATTGCTCCCCAAATTTAATTATTGTCTCCAACATAGTGCTGTGCCAATACCCAAATCTTTCTTTGCAAACTTAAACTCCCTGACCACGTCCTTTATATGGGGGAAGACTAGACCCAAACTCAAGCTATCTACTCTACAGAGACCGACAAGGGGGGGAGGGGCAGCCTTACCAGACTTTTATCTATATTATCTTGCTGGGCAGGCTAGGGCGATAAGCAAATGGATGCCTAGCAACTCCCTACCTAATTCAGAAAGCCATATAATCCATTCTGCCCGTATTGACTGTCCACTGGGTTTTTTGGAAATGGAGAAAGTCAGTGCTCCCCGTTTGCTGCCATTGCTTCGACAAGCGAGATTAATATGGAGACAAATTAAAAAAGTTATTAAATATACAGATATAATAGTCGAAATGCCACTGTGGTATAATAGTTATTTTCCAGAATTACTAAATCACCCGTCTACTGAGTTCTGGATCTCATGTGGTGTTCTCTCGGTAGGTAATTTATATAACCAGGATGTTTTTGTGTCCTTTGAACAATTGCGGGATACCTGCAATATCCCAAGATCTCAATTCTTCCGTTATTTACAGCTGAGGTCAGCTTTCCAGTCACATATGCGAAATGCAGGTGCAGGTCGAGCAATTTCATCTTTACCCCTTATAGGCATTCTCAAATCACAGGGTCCTCAGGGACTCATTTCCTCTTTATACACATACCTATTATCCGTGGGAGATGGGCTCACTATTAACACCTTAAAAAAGAAATGGGAGGGACTCCTTCCCGATACACTGGGAGAGGAGTGGGAAGATATTTTGGAATCTCCAACTAAAGTTTCTCCCTCAGTTAACAATAGGATGACCCAGCTATATATTACATATCAGACTTATCTGACTCCGACACGACTTTTTAAAATGGGCCGCCTTCAGACGTCAGACTGCTTACGGTGTCACGCACATGATGCGGATTTTACCCACATGATATGGCGGTGCCCGGTAATCCTTCATTATTGGAAAGAAGTCACGACATTGTTAACGTCTTTATTGTTAATCCCTGTCCCACTTGAACCATTGACTTGCCTATTTGGGGTGTGGGATACAGAGACCTGGGATCACCATACTGGGATCTTCCTTCGAGAAACGCTCTTCTTAGCACGAAAGGTACTGGCATTAAGGTGGATGGGTAGCTCCTCCCCGTCTCTCAGAGCTTGGATTGACCTGGTGAACTCGGTTATCCCATATGAAAGAACACTGTACCATAATAGAGGATGCCCAGGTAAATTCGAAAAAATTTGGGGTAGATGGAACTCATCTCATCATACTCTGTAGTCTGCGTGGATTAGATATATGCACGGGGAGGAGGGCATGGGGTTTGGGGACATCGTTGCAGAGCAAACTTGAATCTGTTTTCTTTTGGCGACTTATTACTAAAGGTTAAAGTTGTTTAAGTTGTATAGTAGGTATTTTGTAGGTACTAGTGATTCAACATGCACAGTCTATTGCCTCTGAACTTTGGATGCGATGATGTTTGTAATCATTTGTATCTGATGGTATGTTTAATAATGATAAATGTAATATGTGCAATGTTTGTCTATTCTGAAATTAATAAACGAATTTAAAAAAAAAAATGGAGTCCATCAATTCGACAATAAAAATGCTTTTCAACAATTGTTTTATGGTAGTAGTGGATTTGAAAGATGCCTACTATCATGTACCCATTCACGCTGATTTCCAACGATACCTGAGGGTAGCAGTACTAATGGGGGGTAAAATTCAACATTTTCAGTTCAGGGCACTCCCCTTCGGGATAACTTCTGCTCCTAGAGTGTTCACTAAAATAATCGCTGAAGTCATGGCACATTTAAGAGAATCAAATGTCCTTATAATTCCCTACTTGGATGATTTCCTCATTGTAGGGAACTCGGTAGATCACTGTCTGTCACAATGGGAGGTTACTAAAGCCAAGCTAGAACACCTGGGTTGGATCATAAACTTCGAAAAATCTAAGTTACAGCCCCTAAATATTCAAAAGTTCCTGGGTCTAATGTTGGATTCAGTGACACAACAGTGTCTCCTCCCTATAGAAAAAATAGATCTAATTCAAATTTATGTGTTAAATGCAATCAATACACCTTCCATGACACTTAGGCAAGCAATGTTCCTACTTGGGTCACTCACATCTTGCATTCCAGCAGTTAAGTGGGCTCAGTTCCACACCAGATCCCTACAAAAAGAAGTCTTGTTCCATGACAGAGCCTTGGGAGGCGCGTTAAATGGGAAAATAACGTTAGGGCCAACCACGCTAGATTCCCTTAGGTGGTGGTCAGATAAAAAGAATTTATCAGCAGGGGTCCCCTGGATAGTAAATGTGTCCCGGGTGATAACCACCGATGCCAGCTCTTCAGGGTGGGGAGCCTACATGGGGGACATGGTGGTCCAGGGACAATGGGAACCCTTCACAACATTCTCATCCAACCAAAGGGTTGGCGGTTGAATTGGCTGTTAAAAAATTCCTCATATATCTGCAGGGCCAGCACGTCAGAATTCTGTCGGACAACAGAGTTGCAGTCGCTTACATAAACCGGCAAGGGGGAAATCGTTCCGAGACATTGATGCAAATCACGGATCGATTGTTCCAGGTGGCAGAGCTCAATTTTCTATCTTTGACGGCTCTCCACATCAAAGGAAAGGAAAATGTGGTGGCAGATTTCCTCAGCCGAAACGTGTTAAGACAAGGAGAGTGGTCTCTCAACGAAGACATTTTCGATCTGATCGTCTGCAGATGGGGTCAACCAGTGGTAGATCTGTTCGCCACCAGAAACAACAGAAAAGTAAAACTTTTTTGCTCGCTAAATCCCAGGGAGAATCCCTTGGCGGTGGACGCGTTTCTGATAAAATGGGATTTTTCACTGGCCTATGCTTTCCCACCACTGAACCTGATACCTCTAGTGGTGAGAAAAATCAGGGAGGATCGAGCGAAAGTCATCCTTATCGCCCCCTTTTGGCCCAGAAGAACCTGGTTTGCCTGGCTCAAGACAATGTCGGTATCGGTTTCCTGGGTACTACCAGAGATCCCGAGCCTGCTTTCTCAGGGACCGATCTCCCATCCACAAGTGGCAGCGCTCCATTTAACGGCGTGGAGTTTGAACGGTCACTATTAGTGGGTAAAGGCTTCTCTCCAAATTTAGTCGAGACGCTCCTAAAGAGTAGAAAGCAAATAACTACAAAAATCTACTCTAGAACTTGGAGGAAGTTCTTGTCTTGTTCAAGATTTGACATCCGAGACGGGGTACCAATACAACAAATCTTAGAGTTCCTACAGAAGGGTTTCGAGTTAAAACTCTCTACTAGTACCCTTAGAGTACAGGTCTCAGCTCTGGGTGCCCTGTTTTCATGCAATATAGCTAACAATTATTGGATAGCGAGGTTTATGAAGGCAGTTAGTAGATCTAGACCGGTATATAAGGATAGAACAGTTCCATGGGATTTAAATTTAGTTCTGTCCTCTCTAACAAAACCCCCCTTTGAACCTCTGCAAGAGGCCTCGATCAAAATGTTGACACTTAAGACAGCCTTCTTGATTGCCATAACCTCAGCTCGTAGGATAGGGGATATCCAGGCGCTTTCCAGAGCTCCTCCATACACAGAAATCTTATCAGATAGAGTAGTCCATAGACCAGACCCGGCATATCTGCCGAAGGTAGCGACACGTTTCCATAGATCACAGGAGATAGTTTTGCCATCCTTTGTTCCTAATCCCTCTAATCCTAAAGAGCAGGAGCTTCATACATTAGACGTTAGGAGATCTCTCCTTCAGTATATCTCAGCTACTGATAATTGGAAGAAAGATGGAGCACTGTTTCTTTCCTTCCAAGGTCCAAGGAAAGGATTTAGAGTATCAAAATATTCACTAGCCAAATGGATTAGGGAAACTATCTCTCTAGCTTATACAGCAGGTGGGGGGCCAGCTCCGCAGAATCTAAAGGCACATTCCACCCGGGCCATGGCGTCATCCTGGGCAGAGAGATCTGGAGTGTCAGTGGAGCAAATATGTAAGGTGGCCACATGGTCATCTCCTTCCACTTTCTTTAAGCACTATCGGTTGGATTTGGGGTCCTCCTCTGATCTTTCCTTTGGGTTAAGGGTGCTACAGACTATAGTCCCTCCCTAAGGTAGCTTACATCTCTGTAAATCTCTCATAGTGCTGTCATGGGAGTCCGAATAAAGCATTAAGCTACTTACTGGTAGCGGCATTTTTCGGAGGCCCATGACAGCACCCTTAGTTCCCTCCCTATTCACGAGGGGGTAGCACTTCCTGATATGTAAATAGTGTAGTATGTAAATCTCACATATGGTGTCTGGTTACAATATAGTAGATTATTTTTTGTTTCCAAATGTATATAATGTATATGTGTGTACCACTAACCGCGGTAGTCCTCTCAGGCTCTGAAATACAACTGATGCATGGGAGAGGTGCCGCCCTTTTGTATCTGTAGGTTTCCTGTTCCTTAAGGGCGGATCCTCTCGTAGTGCTGTCATGGGCCTCCGAAAAATGCCGCTACCAGTAAGTAGCTTAATGCTTTTACTTTAAACTTACAATAATTCTTACTACACAAGGAGAGGATGCAGCGACTCGCCCCTCCATACCAGAAACACGGAACAGATAAGAACATCACAGCATTCCTCAACACAAAAGAAAGCAATAGCGCAGCGGTTTGACCCCTCCCATCGGGTGTCTCGGAAAACCACACAGAGTAACGGAATACAGCAGTTCTCAGACTTAATACATTTCTACAAAACCTTCACACAACTCATATGCCAGAACACCCTAGAAAAATTAATGATTGAGGTATTTTATAACCAAACACGGGCTCTGCATCCTTTCATCTTTCCTCTCCATCAACCTTTTTCCATTCCTCGTTCTTTAAACCTCGCGCAACTCGCAGATGAGTTTGCGCTTGTTCTAACAGTCCTTTATCTTTCAATATGCCCTTTTTGTTCTCTATGAGATTGTGCCATGTAGACGGCTGCAATCTCCCTGTCGAGGAACCTCTCAACATTCTTGACTGCCTTCTTGCCCTCCCGTGACTCTACTATTGTCTTGACTTCCACAGCATCCTCATCTAACTCGTGGGGCACGGACTTCTTCTGCTATAAGAGACGCAACATGACTCACAGAATACTAAGCCCTTCTGCAGCAGGCCGCTGACAGCGACAACAACACTGGGTCCTTAACACGGAGCCTCACGTTCAACGTGCTATGAATAAAGAGCCTCGCGCTCAATATTTTTCCCTAACCCCTGAACACCAGTGATTAACAGTCTACCCTGTCACGATATTCTAAACAGTCGGGAGGCGGTCTCCTAGTGAGAGCCCTCCACAGAAAAACAGGTGGTCCCCTCTCGGGACGTCTTAATTACCTAGTTGGTACAATATCACAGAGGCTGCGTCTCCTATTCCTTTCTCTAAGCCGCCCCCAATCCACAACTTCTTCAATCTTTCACTCTATCACTACTAGGCAGTAGTCACGGGTAGGGTGGTTGTATGGAGTACAATGACCGGTGGAGGAGGTGTGGTGTACACGAGGACGTGCAGAATGCGACGTCTCTCAGTTGCTGGTTCGAAGCGTGGCACGAGATCGCGCTTGGTCTCACCACTCGACCGGTCACTCCCCAGACCCAAGGAGACCACAGACTAACCAATAATGGCTGAAACACTAGCAAGTGTGACACATACTTAGTATGTGATCTCCACTTACCGTGTTTGGAGGGTGATCAGTCCTCGAGGACAGCCACTACGGGTGTCGTCCACGGACGTCCAGGCATGGGTCCAGGGGGTCTCGGATCGCCGGCCACGCCCCACGTTGGTTGCGCCAAATTGTCGGGGTCGTCACGACAATACCCTTCCTTCACCAGTCATTCCAAATCAGAATAAAAGCATTGGTACCGGATAAGAATGAGTCAGACAAAGGCTGGTTCAAACTCATTGCATGCTCGTGTGTCTACATAGTGTAGCAACGTCACAGCAACTGACTTTATTTTCTAATACACAACATTATATGATCTATTGGGGGAAGGTGTGCAGAGGCCGGGGATAGGCAGGGTTTAAGCAAAGTATCTAGTATTCAGTCTTTCTGGTTGGCTCTGACATCATCTGATGAATCTTCCTTTCTCCACGTCGCTTTAAGTATCATTTCAAGAGAAATGATACTTGTCCTTCTGGAATGTGTAACTTGCTTCTTCAGCAGAGCGAATCTGGGGCAAAGGTGAATACTGGCAGCCATCTTAAATACAGTTAAATTTGCATTAGCAAGCATAAAGGGAAAAACTTATTGTTTCACAGCATAAGAATATATAAAAGTACAAAAGAGTATAAAGATATATATTTTCACCTTGACACATGCAGATATCTGTTTAATTTTAAAATAATTGAAAAAAAAATTGCGTGGGCTCCCGTGCAATTTTCAAGTCCAGAGTGGGAAAGCCAGCAACTGGGGGCCAATTTTTATAGCCTGGGAAGGGGTTAATACCCATGGAGCTTCCCAGGCTATAAATATCAGCCCGCAGCTGTATATTTAACCTTTATTTGCTATTAAAATAGGTGGACCCCCTCAAAAAAAATGACATGGGGTCTTCCTATAATTTATAGTGAGAAAGGCTATGCAGACAGCTGCGGGCTGATATTCATAGCCTAGAGAGGGGCCATCGATTTTTTCTCTCCCACGGCTACAAATAACAGCTCCCAGCCGCCCCAGCAATGGTGCATCTGTAAGATTCCGGCACTTAGCCTCCTTCTTCCCACTGCCCTGTAGCGGTGGCATATGGGGTAATAAGGGGTTATTGTCACCTTTGATTGTAAGGTGATATTAATATAGGCAAAGGAGAAAAAAGAGCTATCCTGGGTGTATAGTATAAAAATCCAAATTTTATTGAAAGGCATTACATAAAATATATATCCAGAGAAAAGTATATGTGCAAATACAACGACAATACACCAGGGTGAACAGACTCCCCCTGAAATCCCACAAACCTAGATGCCTAGCCGGCTACTAATAAAGTGCAAAGTGCGACAATAAGGCAAGTGTCCCCACCTATAAAGAACCCTATGCGGGCATAGCCCTCAGTGGGACAATAACCATAGACTAACGGGTGGGAAAACACTTACCGGAGGTAGGGGATGGAGGAGCCTGAACCGGGTGTGAAAAGACGCCCCCCTTTTCACACCCGGTTCAGGCTCCTCCATCCCCTACCTCCGGTAAGTGTTTTCCCACCCGTTAGTCTATGGTTATTGTCCCACTGAGGGCTATGCCCGCATAGGGTTCTTTATAGGTGGGGACACTTGCCTTATTGTCGCACTTTGCACTTTATTAGTAGCCGGCTAGGCATCTAGGTTTGTGGGATTTCAGGGGGAGTCTGTTCACCCTGGTGTATTGTCGTTGTATTTGCACATATACTTTTCTCTGGATATATATTTTATGTAATGCCTTTCAATAAAATTTGGATTTTTATACTATACACCCAGGATAGCTCTTTTTTCTCCTTTGCCTATATGATTGAATGAGTGGGTGTCTTTTTCATCCTCCTTATATAATGGGCTAATTGTAGCCAATATTTCTGACAGCAATATGTCAATGAGGTTTTTGTGGGTATTAAGGTGATATTAAGCCTGGTTAGTAATGGAGAGGCGTCAATAACATACCTATCCATTACTAATCCAATAGTAGTGAAAGAGTTAAAAAAAAAAAAAAAAAAAGACAGCCAGAAAAAAGTATTTTAATATTCTTAATTTCACCATACTTACAACCACCATCGATCACCTGCAAAAAAATAAATAAATAAACCAACCGTATACTCCCTGTCTGACGCAGTCCAATTAATGACAAGTGTCCCACGACGATCTCCCCTATAGAACAGTGTCATTGGGTGATGTCACTGCTCTATAGGCCTCCTGTGATGCACTGACAGGAGATAATGGCTCCTGCTCTCGCTTTATGGCAATGCTGTGTGGGAATTTTCTCGTTGCCAGCGAGAGAATGAACTTAAGGGACCTCTCTCCCGGCAGCGGCGGAGGGATATACATCACTGAGGATGCTAGCTGTCAGTTCATTGCGGGGACCCTGTAGAGTGCTGACATCGCCCGATGTCAGTGTTCTACATTGGAGATCGTCGTGGGACACTCGTTATTAACTGGACTACGGCGGAAAGGTAAGTGTTGGTTTATTATGTTTTTTATTACAGGAGAATCGAGGGCTTCAGGGACTAGGTGATTGGTAAGTATGTACTTTATGTGTTGTATGTTATGTGTATGTACTGTATGTTATATGTTGTATGTTATGAATGTTTTTTTTCTTTTACAACTGAACACAGCCATTGTCTGTTGGGACTGCTTTCCCATCATCAGTAATGCTCTCACTGTGAGTATTCATTGCCGGATGGGAGCAGTAGTCCCATCAGACAATGGCTGCTTACACAGACCCGCACACACACAGGGACACACACAGACATGCACACACACGCAGAGACACATACACGTAGAACCCCGCAGACACTAGACACACAGTATCCGCTCACACTCTTCCAGCTCCCGATCTGCAGCGTTTCATCCCCAGTAAAACCGCAGATCTTTTTTTACAGCTGCGGATTGGCCTGACACAATGGAAGTCAATGGGTGCAGAAACGCTCCAGATCCGCAAAAACAATTGACATGGTCCTTTTTTGAATCTGCTGTTTTTTTCCGTGCGGATTTTTCCGCACCATTAGCACAGCATTTTTTTCCAATTGATTTTCAAAAATGCTGCGGATCCCCAGGAAATCTGTGAAGTGTGCACATACCCTTAGTGTCAGCCTCCTGGTGGCAGCAGCATACACTCACAGTCTGTGTCCCCCAATGAGGCGAAGGAGAAAATGATTTCACGGTGAGTACACAAAAATCCTTATTTGCTTTATATATAAAACATTTGTTTGTTTTTATTTTTCACAATATTTGTTAGAACCCTTGGATGCTTAAGGGTATGTGTACACGTTGCTGATTTTGCTGCGGATCCGCAGCAGTTTCCCATGAGTTTAGAGTACAATGTAAACCTATGGGAAACGAAATCCGCAGTGCACATGCTGCGGAAAAAAACGCGCGGAAACGCAGCGTTTTATTTTCCACAGCATGTTAATTCTTTGTGCGGAATCCACAGCGTTTTTACACCTGCTGCAATAGAAAACTGCAGATGTAAAACCGCAGCGGAATCCGCAATAGAAAACGCGATAAATCCGCAGGAAAAAAACGCAGCGGTTTTGCACTGCGGATTTATCAAATCCCTGCGGAAAAATCTGCAAAGGAGCTTTCTACGTGTGCACATACCCTTAATCCTGCATTGCTTTAGTATTCCGGTCTCCTAGGAAGCCAACTAGCTCTAGTCAAAGCTGTCAGTCATGTGTCGGCTCCATATCGCAGCAGGTAGCTGCCGTCTATGGGGCAGGCTCCGTTCCCGAGCCTGCACCCTACACTGATCATGCAACCTGTGGTGAAAATTTGCATCACTTAAAGGGACTCTGTCACCTGAATTTGGCGGGACTGGTTTTGGGTCATATGGGCGGAGTTTTTGGGTGTTTGATTCACCCTTTCCTTACCCGCTGGCTGCATGCCGGCTGCAATATTGGATTGAAGTTCATTCCTGTCCTCCATAGTACACGCCTGCGCAAAGCAATCTTGCCTTGTGCAGGCGTGTACTATGGAGGACAGAGAATGAACTTCAATCCAATATTGCAGCCAGCATGCAGCCAGCGGGTAAGGAAAGGGTGAATCAAACACCTGAAAACTCCGCCCATATGACCCAAAACCAGTCCCGCCAAATTCAGGTGACAGGTTCCCTTTAACGGAGGGTTGAAAGTGAAAAATATTTCCAGCATATGAAATGTTTATTAAAGGGGATCTGTCATCAGATTTTTGCTATGTAATCTGAAGACAGCAGGATCTAGAGGCTGTGCAAGAGATTTCAACAATGTGTTACTTATTAGGCTGTGTTCTGTTGTTTACTTACAATGCAGGTTTTATCATCTGGAGATTATCACTGCTGGACTACAAATCATGTGAGCCCTAGAAAGCCACAAGAATCTGTAGAAGGACGTTATGATGGCGAAACTCCAGCATCTTTCATCATCATCATCATCATCATCATGTAAGAAAAGTCTTTAATTCAATGTCAGGGTTCATTCAGATGTCCGTTTTTCACATATCTCTCACATATCTCGTACCTAGTACTATATAGTACAGTATAGTAGTTTATCTGGTAGTTCACGTCTGAATTTTTTTATTTTTTTGCAGACTATGTGGTCCATGAAAAATCACAGAGATATGTCTAATATTGATCCAAGTGTCAGATCAAAATTTGCAATGCAAGTCGATGGGTCCGTGAAAAAAAACAGGCAGCACTTGATGGCATATCCAAGTACTGTCTGCTTTTCACTGACTGCTTGATGGGAGCAGCTTGAGAACATTTTTGTTTGTTTTATTTTGATGAAACGGAACAAAATCACTGATAAAGCTCAGGCAGGTTTTCTTGTATGTAGAAATAAAAACTAAAACGGATGTCTGAATGAGCCCTAAAGCAAAGAGCAGTTTTGAATGCAACCTTCGTCTGATTACCACATTTAGGCCGGGGTCACACTTGCGAGTGTGATGCTAGAAGCTCGCGCATCAATACCCGGCACTCGGACCGGAGTGTGTGGCTACATGTATTTCTATGCAGCTGAACGCTCCGGTCTCGAGTGCTGGCGGCAGTGCCGGGTATTGATACGTGAGACTCACAAGTGTGGCCCCGGCCTTAGACAGCGTATTCATTCATTCACTGTGTGTTTGCTTTAGATGGATCCAGTAATGACAATACACCAGAGAGATGTCCCAGTCGCGAGGATAAGGTAGGAGGAAAGGCAAACTGCTATCCTCGTTCTGAAGATTGGAGCTTGTTCCACTTCTGACCCACACGGACCAGAAATTTATGATATCAAAACTTTATATTGTGCGTTTTTAATTTCCTGTGCAGGCAATGTATTGTTCAAGGCTGCATTCCAGTAATGAAAAGTGGCTGATGTCAGTGTGTACTGAGAAGGTAGTCTAATACTAATCTAGTAGGACATGAGATTTACATTCTGTGAGTCAGGATAGTTCACCTTGCATATAGGTGGCCACTTGTCAGTGAGCACACACAGGGCAGAGGTGAGGGGACATTCATAGGTATAAAATGTTTATATGATGCTTATGCTAAACCAGGGGAAGGCTACCTATGAAGCAAAGAACTCTCTTAGCCACCCTTGAAATTGTTCCAGAAAATGAATGCAATTGTACATGTTTAGTCATTTCCTCTGTGTGTATTGGAACAACACAAAAAAAACTGAGGGGAAGAAAGGCAAATTGGACATCATTGCACACAAAACCCCAAAACTGAGTCGGGCAAAATTGTTGGCACCTCTGCAAAATTGTGGGAAAACAACTTTGTTTCAAACGTGATACTTGTTCAAACTCACCTGTGGCAAGTAACTGTTGTGGGCAATATTAAAATTACACGTGAAACCAGATAAAAAGGGGAGAAGTTGACTCAATCTTTGCTTTGTGTGTCTGTGTGTGCAACATGAAGCATGGAGAACAGAAAGAGGAGAAGAGAACTGTCTGAGGACTTGAGAACCAAAATTGTTGAAGAATATCAACAATCTCAAGATTACAATTACATCTCCAGAGATCTTGATGTTCTTTTGTGCAACATAATCCAGACGTTTACAACCCATAGCACTGTAGCTAATCTCCCTGGACATGGATGGCAGAGGAAAATTGATTAAAGGTTGCAACACAGGATAGTGGATAAGCAGCCCCAATCAAGTTCCAAAGAAATTCAAGCTGTCCTGCGGGCTCAGGGTGCATCCATGTCAGCGCAATCTATCCATCGATATTTGAATGTAATGCTATGGCACGAGAACCAGGAGGACCCCACTGCTGACAGAGACATAACAAAATTTACACTGCAGTTTGCCAAAATGTACGTAAGCCAAAATCCTTTTTGGAAAGCATGTTGTGGACAGATGAGAGCAACATAGAGCTTATCTATAAAGCACATCATTCTACTGTTTACTGTAAACTGAACAAGACCTACAACTAAAAGAACACTGTACCTACTGTCAAATGTGGTAGCGGTTCAAAGATGTTCTGGAATTGTTTTGCTGCCTCTCGCACTGGGTGCCTTGACTGTGTGCAAGGCATCATGAAATCTGAAGATTGCTAAAGGCTTTGGGTTTCAATTTAGTGCCCAGTGTCAGAAAGCTGGGTTTGCATCCTCGGTCATGGGTCTTCCAGCAGGACCGTGACCCCAAACATATTTAACCCCTTCATGACCCAGCCTATTTTGACCTTAAAGACCTTGCCGTTTTTTGCAATTCTGACCAGTGTCCCTTTATGAGGTAATAACTCAGGAACGCTTCAATGGATCCTAGCGGTTCTGAGATTGTTTTTTCGTGACATATTGGGCTTCGTGTTAGTGGTAAATTTAGGTCAATAAATTCTGCGTTTATTTGTGATAAAAACGGAAATTTGGCGAAAATTTTGAAAATTTTGCAATTTTCACATTTTGAATTTTTATTCTGTTAAACCAGAGAGTTATGTGACACAAAATAGTTAATAAATAACATTTCCCACACGTCTACTTTACATCAGCACAATTTTGGAAACAAAATTTTTTTTTGCTAGGAAGTTATAAGGGTTAAAATTTGACCAGCGATTTCTCATTTTTACAACGAAATTTACAAAACCATTTTTTTTAGGGACCACCTCACATTTGAAGTCAGTTTGAGGGGTCTATATGGCTGAAAATACCCAAAAGTGACACCATTCTAAAAACTGCACCCCTCAAGGTGCACAAAACCATATTCCAGAAGTTTATTAACCCTTCAGGTGCTTCACAGCAGCAGAAGCAACATGGAAGGAAAAAATGAACATTTAACTTTTTAGTCACAAAAATGATGTTTCAGCAACAATTTTTTTATTTTCCCAATGGTAAAAAGAGAAACTGAACAACGAAAGTTGTTGTCCATTTGTCATGAGTACGCTGATACCTCATATGTGGGGGTAAACCACTGTTTGGGCGCACGGCAGGGCTTGGAAGGGAAGGAGCGCCATTTGACTTTTTGAATGAAAAATTGGCTGCACTCTTTAGCGGACACCATGTCACGTTTGGAGAGACCCTGTGTGCCTAAACATTGGAGCTCCCCCACAAGTGACCCCATTTTGGAAACTAGACGCCCCAAGGAACTTATCTAGATGCATAGTGAGCCCTTTAAACCCCCAGGTGCTTCACAAATTGATCCGTAAAAATGAAAAAGTACTTTTTTTTCACAAAAAAAATTCTTTTAGACTCAATTTTTTCATTTTCACATGGACAACAGGATAAAATGGATCCTAAAATTTGTTGGGCAATTTCTCCTGAGTACACCGATACCTCACATGTGGGGGTAAACCACTGTTTGGGCACATGGTAAGGCTTGGAAGGGAAGGAGCGCCATTTGACTTTTTGAACGAAAAATTATCTCCATCGTTAGCGGACACCATGTCGCGTTTGGAGAGACCCTGTGTGCCTAAACATTGGAGCTCCCCCACAAGTGACCCCATTTTGGAAACTGGACCCCCCAAGGAACTTATCTAGATGCCTAGTGAGCCCTTTAAACCCCCAGGTGCTTCACAAATTGATCCGTAAAAATGAAAAAGTACTTTTTTTCACAAAAAATTTCTTTTCGCCTCAATTTTTACATTTTCACATGGGCAGTAGGATAAAATGGATCCTAAAATTTGTTGAGCAATTTCTCCCGAGTACGCCGATACCTCATATGTGGGGGTAAACCACTGTTTGGGCACACGGCAGGGCTCGGAAGGGAAGGCGCGCCTTTTGACTTTTTGAATGGAAAATTAGCTCCAATTGTTAGCGGACACCATGTCGCGTTTGGAGAGCCCCTGTGTGCCTAAACATTGGAGCTCCCCCACAAGTGACCCGATTTTGGAAACTAGACCCCCCAAGGAACTTATCTAGATGCATACTGAGCACTTTAAACCCCCAGGTGCTTCACAGAAGTTTATAATGCAGAGCCATGAAAATCAAAAATAATTTTTCTTTTCTCAAAAATGATTTTTTAGCCTGGAATTTCCTATTTTGCCAATGGTAATAGGAGAAATTGGACCACAAATGTTGTTGTCCAGTTTGTCCTGAGTACGCAGATACCCCATATGTGGGGGTAAACCACTGTTTGGGCGCACGGCAGGGCTCAGAAGGGAAGGCACGCCATTTGGCTTTTTAAATGGAAAATTAGCTCCAATCATTAGCGGACACCATGTCACGTTTGGAGAGCCCCTGTGTGCCTAAACATTGGAGATCCCCCACAAATGACCCCATTTTGGAAACTAGACCCCCAAAGGAACTAATCTAGATGTGTGGTGAGCACTTTGAACCCTCAAGTGCTTCACAGAAGTTTATAACGCAGAGCCATGAAAATAAAATAAAAAAATTATTTTCTCAAAAATGATTTTTTTAGCCCGCAATTTTTTATTTTCCCAAGGGTAACAGGAGAAATTTGACCCCAAAAGTTGTTGTCCAGTTTCTCCTGAGTACGCTGATACCCCATATGTGGGGGTAAACCACTGTTTAGGCACATGCTGGGGCTCGGAAGTGAAGTAGTGACGTTTTGAAATGCAGACTTTGATTGATGGAATGCTCTGCGGGCGTCACGTTGCGTTTGCAGAGCCCCTGATGTGGCTAAACAGTAGAAACCCCCCACAAGTGACCCCATTTTGGAACCTAGACCCCCCAAGGAACTTATCTAGATGTGAGGTGAGCACTTTGAACCCCCAAGTGCTTCACAGAAGTTTATAACGCAGAGCCGTGAAAATAATAAATACGTTTTCTTTCCTCAAAAATAATTTTTTAGCCCAGAATTTTTTATTTTCCCAAGGGTTACAGGAGAAATTGGACCCCAAAAGTTGTTGTCCAGTTTCTCCTGAGTACGCTGATACCCCATGTGTGGGGGTAAACCACTGTTTGGGCACACGTCGGGGCTCAGAAGGGAAGTAGTGACTTTTGAAATGCAGACTTTGATGGAATGGTCTGCGGGCGTTACGTTGCGTTTGCAGAGCCCCTGGTGTGCCTAAACAGTAGAAACCCCCCACAAGTGACCCCATTTTGGAAACTAGACCCCCAAAGGAAATTATCTAGATATGTGGTGAGAACTTTGAACCCCCAAGTGCTTCACAGACGTTTACAACGCAGAGCCGTGAAAATAAAAAATCATTTTTCTTTCCTCAAAAATGATGTTTTAGCAAGCAATTTTTTATTTTCTCAAGGGTAACAGGAGAAATTGGACCCCAATAATTGTTGCCCAGTTTGTCCTGAGTATGCTGGTACCCCATATGTGGGGGTAAACCACTGTTTGGGCGCACGTCGGGGCTCGGAAGTGAGGGAGCACCATTTGACCTTTTGAATACAAGATTGGCTGGAATCAATGGTGGCGCCATGTTGCGTTTGGAGACCCCCTGATGTGCCTAAACAGTGGAAACCCCTCAATTCTACCTCCAACACTAACCCCAACACACCCCTAACCCCAACAGTAGCCGTAACCCTAATCACAACCCTAACCCCAACACACCCCTAACCACAACCCTAACCCCAACACACCCCTAACCCTAACCACAACCCTAATTCCAACCCTAACCCTAAGGCTATGTGCCAACGTTGCGGATTCGTATGAGATTTTTCAGCACCATTTTTGAAAAATCCGCGGGTAAAAGGCTCTGCGTTTTACCTGCGGATTTACCGCGGATTGCCAGTGTTTTTTGTGCGGATTTCACCTGCGGATTCCTATTGAGGAACAGGTGTAAAACGCTGCGGAATCCGCATAAAGAATTGACATGCTGGGGAAAATACAACGCAGCGTTTCCGCGTGGTATTTTCCGCACCATGGGCACAGCAGATTTGGTTTTCCATATGTTTACATGGTACTGTAAACCTGATGGAAAACTGCTGCGGATCCTCAGCCAAATCCGCACCATGTGCACATAGCCTAATTCTAAAGGTATGTGCACACGCTGCGGAAAACGCTGCGGATCCGCAGCAGTTTCCCATGAGTTTACAGTTCAATGTAAACCTATGGGAAACAAAAATCGCTGTACACATGCTGCAGAAAAACTGCACGGAAACGCAGCAGTTTACATTCCGCAGCATGTCACTTCTTTCTGCGGATTCCGCAGCGGTTTTACAACTGCTCCAATAGAAAATCGCAGTTGTAAAACCGCAGTGAAATGCGCAGAAAAACCGCGGTAAATCTGCGATAAATCCACAGCGGTTTAGCACTGAGGATTTATCAAATCCGCTGCGGAAAAATCCACAGAGGACCAGAATACGTGTGCACATTCCTAACCCTACCCTTACCCCTAACCCTACCCCTAACCCTAACCCTAGTTCTTACCCCAACATTAGTGGAACAAAAAAAAAAAAATTCTTTATTTTTTTTTTATTGTCCCTACCTATGGGGGTGACAAAGGGGGGGGGGGGTCATTTACTATTTTTTTTATTTTGATCACTGAGATATAACCTATCTCAGTGATCAAAACTCACTTTGGAACGAATCTGCCGGCCGGCAGATTCGGTGGGCGCACTGCACATGCGCCCGCCATTTTGGAAGATGGCGGCGCCCAGGAAAGAAGACGGACGGACCCCGGCAGGATCGGTAAGTATAAGGGGGGGAGATCAGGGCACGGGGGGGGGGGGGGCGTCGGAGCACGGGGGGTGGATCGGAACACGGGGGGGGGGTGGATTGGAGCACGGGGGGGTGGATCGGAACACGGGGGAGGGGAGATCGCAGTGCGGGGGGGGTGGATCGGAGTGCGGGGGGGGAGATCGCAGTGCGGGGGGGGTGGATCGGAGTGCGGGGGGGTTTGATTAGAGCACGGGGGGTGTGATTGGAGCACGGGGGAAGCGGACAGGAGGACGGGGGAGCGGAGCACAGGACGGAGAATGTTGATGGTTATACGAAGTGATTGATTGCAGTTATGTATTCCAAAAAGTGTGCAACTAAATGTTAAGTTGAGGGTGCCAACAATTTTGACCAACCCATTGTTGGGTTATTGTGGCAAATCATGACCATTTTTTTTTTCTGTTTCTTTTTTTGTGTTGTTCCATTACACACAGAGGAAATAAAAATGTGTATAACAAAGTATGTCTAATTGCAATAATTTTCTGTGAGAAATACTTTATTTCCTGGAACAGTTTCAAGGGTGCCAACACTTTCCGCCACGACTGTATAAAAGGATCATAATCTCCATTTCAATTAAAAAAATGTAAATAAAGTACCTCTATTATTAGGACTAAGGCTATGTGCACACGCTGCGGATTACTCTGCAGATTTTTCCTGACTGATTTTGGGTAATCCGCACTGCGGATTTCCTGCGGATTTACCACTTTTTTTTTTGCGGATTTCACCTGCAGTTTTACCTGCGGATTCCTATTATGGGGCAGGTGTAAACCACTGCGGAATCCACAACGCTACATTTCCGTGCGTTTTTTTCCGCAGTATGTGCACTGCGGATTTGGTTTTCCATAGGTGTACATGGTACTGTAAACGCATGGAAAGCTGCAAATCTGCAGCGGCCAATCCGCTGCAGATGCGCAGCGCGTGCGCATACCCTGATGAAGACTTTCATACCAATGAGCTATAGCTTAATACAATATCATCAAAACAGAAATTGTGATCACTGTTATAAGTATTTGAAAGGTCCTATGCCTCCATAGCAGGACCTTTACAAACGACTCAAGGATAAATACTGAAAACAAGGAGTGTGCAGTCCAGAATAAGCTTAAAGAAGGCAAAAACATGTATTAAATATGGATCATCAACAAACGTATTCAAAGCAGAGATTCGGGTGCAAAAAGGGTGTCCATACCACACGGTAGTTAAGATAGGGACAGCACTATGGTACAATAATTGCTTATGTAAAGTGACAGTGCCTCAATACCTAACATAGTAAAAGTGCATAAGATATTAATAGTGCATTGTAGCTAAAGCATCATAATCATATACCAGATGGATTATACCTGGCACATCCAAAATTAATTTAAAAAAAATAGAATTTTATTATATGATCAATGATACATAGAGAAAACCATGCTGTTAGTGCACAAACTCCAATTAGTAGCATATCCTAAAGCTACTAAAGTCTCCTGTAGGTCACACATAGATTTACAATTAGGAAGTCAATATACATAAAAAATCAAGAACATGTTCATACTGAATAATCACAGAAAATCAATAAACCCGGTGTGCCCCAAATTAGTGTTGCAGCCAGTAAATCAATACGTAAATTAAGAACATAATTTAATAAAATAACTGCAGTATCAAATAATGATGGAAATGTCTGGATTTATCAAATATTATACTCAAATCCCAGATCACATCCTAGCAGACCAAGAGAGAAGTAGGTCTCCACACGTTTCGCTGATAAACCAGCTTTCTCAGGGGTTTATTGTTATTTCTGTGACTATTCAGTACGATCATGTTCTTGATTTTTTTTATTTTTATTTTTTTATAACTTCTTAACTACTTATGTATTTTGTCCGAAAGAAGAATTTAGTGGCTTCATCATCTTACTAACTAGCGATGGTGCATTAAGTAAACAATTTTAAGTGGTTTTATCATGTTTCCCCTTCATGTTTCTTTTCGATACATATAAAATTCATCATAATCAGGATTACAATAAAGTGTATTATAACGGGGCAGCACGGTGGCGCAGTGGATAGCATTGCAGCCTTGCAGCGCTGGAGTCCTGGGTTCTAATCCCACCCAGGACAACATCTGCAAAGAGTTTGTATGTTCTCTCCGTGTTTGCGTGGGTTTCCTCCGGGTTCTCCGGTTTCCTCCCACATTCCAAAGACATACTGATAGGGAATTTAGATTGTGAGCCCCAACGGGGACAGTGATGATAATGTGTGCAAAACTGTAAAGCGCTGCGGAATATGTTAGCACTATATAAAAATAAAGATGATTATTATTATTAATACATTTCTTTAGATGTGTTACTGCTGCTGAATAATTTGGAATAAATTTGTTTTTTATAGGATGTAGGCCTGGTTATTGTTAAGATGGAAGAAACCGATGAAGAAGGGGAAGAAAATGAGAGGGATGATCCGTTCTATAATGACGAAGATACACCTATAGATTTTAGTAGATGTGAGTAATGGCCAAATATAGAAAGTCACATTTTACTTGTACAAAAAATGCTCCATATTCAGTACAGACTTCTACAGAAAGTGTCTCCTCCAGTGGAGGAGCGAGGAGCCATTAGCATCATTTTAAAATGAGATGCTCTTAGTTCTTCAAAGGGATTTGTCCTGAATTTTGATCCCAGTGGTACAGGTAATACCCTGTATCCTCTTGGGTAGGATTTAGGGAGCAGAGAGCCCAGGAGTTTTCACTGTTAGGAAACCCCCAGCTGTCAATTAGCTTTATAGTGTGTGACTGATTTAAAATATCTTTTTTTTGGACTTGGTCCTATTAAATCACCTGCACAGGTATATTTCTACTGGTCACTTACCTAGTGATTTCAGCGGTTTTGTGGGGTTTAACACTTTTAATCATGTTTCTATTCATGCAGTTTGGTAAGTGGCCCAAATGTGCCTTGAGCCATTGTTTAACCCATTCATGACATGTGACGTACCAGGTAGTATGCCAACTCGGAGACTTGCCTCTAGCAGCAGCGATCCAAGCTGAGTCTCCTACACTTCTGTTAGCCAATTCAGTTGCCACAGTCAGTCTTTGACAGCAGCATTTAAAGTCCCTGATCCTTGGGTGCACTGTTCCTCAAATGCCATGATAGTGCTCCTGTGAAGACCAGACACACTGGCAGGGCCTCATAGGAAAACAATATATTTAATATGTACCGCAATGCTCTTGTATTGCAGTAAATAGTATAATATTATATATATATATATATATATATATATATATATATATATATATATATATATATTATACAGTCATGGTCAAAAGTATTGACACCCATGCAATTCTGTCAGATAATACTCATTTTCTTCCTGAAAATGATTGCAAACACAAATTATTTGGTATTATTATCTTCATTTAATTTGTCTTGAATGAAAAAACACAAAAGAGAATGAAGCAAAAAGCAAAACATTGATCATTTCACACAAAACTCCAAAAATGGACCAGACAAAAGTATTGGCACCCTCGGCCTAATACTTGGTTGCACAACCTTTAGCCAAAATAACTGCGACCAACCACTTCCGGTAACCATCAATGAGTTTCTTACAATGCTCTGCTGGAATTTTAGACCATTCTTCTTTGGCAAACTGCTCCAGGTCCCTGATATTTGAAGGGTGCCTTCTCCAAACTGCCATTTCTAGATCTCTCCACAGGTGTTCTATGGGATTCAGGTCTGGACTCATTGCTGGCCACCTTAGAAGTCTCCAGTGCTTTCTCTCAAACCATTTTCTAGTGCTTTTTGAAGTGTGTTTTGGGTCATTGTCCTGCTGGAAGACCCATGACCTCTGAGGGAGACCCAGCTTTCTCACAATGGGCCCTACATTATGCTGCAAAATTTGTTGGTAGTCTTCAGACTTTATAATGCCATGCACACGGTCAAGCAGTCCAGTGCCAGAGGCAGCAAAGCAACCCCAAAACATCAGGGAACCTCCGCCATGTTTGACTGTAGGGACCGTGTTCTTTTCTTTGAATGCCTCTTTTTTTTTCTCCTGTAAACTCAATGTTGATGCCTTTGCCCAAAAAGATCTACTTTTGTCTCATCTGACCAGAGAACATTCTTCCAAAACGTTTTAGGCTTTTTCAGGTAAGTTTTGGCAAACTCCAGCCTGGCTTTTTTATGTCTCGGGGTAAGAAGTGGGGTCTTCCTGGGTCTCCTACCATACAGTCCCTTTTCATTCAGATGCCGATGGATAGTACGGGTTGACACTGTTGTACCCTCGGACTGCAGGGCAGCTTGAACTTGTTTGGATGTTAGTCGAGGTTCTTTATCCAACATCCGCACAATCTTGCGTTGAAATCTCTTGTCAATTTTTCTTTTCCGTCCACATCTAGGGAGGTTAGCCACAGTGCCATGGGCTTTAAACTTCTTGATGATACTGCGCACGGTAGACACAGGAACATTCAGGTCTTTGGAGATGGACTTGTAGCCTTGAGATTGCTCATGCTTCCTCACAATTTGGTTTCTCAAGTCCTCAGACAGTTCTTTGGTCTTCTTTCTTTTCTCCATGCTCAATGTGGTACACACAAGGACACAGGACAGAGGTTGAGTCAACTTTAATCCATGTCAACTGGCTGCAAGTGTGATTTAGTTATTGCCAACACCTGTTAGGTGCCACAGGTAAGTTACAGGTGCTGTTAATCACAGAAATTAGAGAAGCATCACATGATTTTTCGAACAGTGCCAATACTTTTGTCCACCCCCTTTTTTATGTTTTGTGTGGAACTATATCCAATTTGGCTTTAGGACAATTCTTTTTGTGTTTTTTCATTTAAGACAAATTAAATGAAGATAATAATACCAAATAATTTGTGATTGCAATCATTTTCAGGAAGAAACAGGAGTATTATCTGACAGAATTGCAGGGGTATCAATACTTTTGGCCATGACTGTAGTTCTCAATGAGAACTAAAAAGTGAAAAAAAAACCCATAAAAAATAAGAATCCCCATCATTTTCCTGCATTAAAAAAAGAAATAAAAATGATAAACATTTTGCATCACTACATCACTAACCCGATCGGTAAACGCCACATGGAGAAAGCAAACTGAAATGCCAGAAATTGTAGTTTTTGACTCAAATGGCAAAAATTACAATAAGTGATTAAAAACATTTTGCCAACCCCATTGTCATTGAAAATGTTAGTTTGCCAGGTGAAAACCTAGTCCCACACACAGCTCCATTAATGTAAAAATTAGTATATTACAATGGGTGAAAATAGTGGCAAATGTAAAAAAAAATCATAGATTTCCAAATGTTTTTCTTTTACTTAAAGGATATTCCCATCTCCAAGATCCTCTCCTTTTATGTAGTACTTCAGGGTGGCACACATGGCAGTGGGATTTCTAGAGGGTGATTCTTAGTGAATTTCTTCCTCATGTCAATACATATTTAAAGCTGAGGGGCTTCATTGATAAAGTCATTCATTGAGGAACCTTAAGACGGAGGGGAAACGTGCCAGAGCTAAGTTTATCATGGGCGCTGCAGGTGAGTAACACAAACTGTTGCCGCTTTGAAAAAATGTCATACTTTCAATTGTGGTTGTCGTTTTTTCCTTCAGTTTGTTTTGTGCTCGTTAATTATGAGACAGTACTAATACTGCACCTAATGTTTATCTCATGTAACTATGCAATGAATTACCAACGGTTATTTAAAGGACCTATGAATAGCCATGCATGATTCATCTTTGTTATCTCATCGGTTTCTGATCTCTATTGAGACGTGTGATCTGTGATATCTTAGTTATTTGGTCTTATATGTAATATCTATTATTGGCCATATAAGGGTCTGGATTTGGTCTACGGTATACTTCTGCCTTGAATTACATCTAATATTGTACACTGTGGACAGCCCTAGTATAGCATCTTATTAGGATCATTTACAGCGTCAGCCATCGATGAGTGGGGGCGCCAATTTGCGATCAAGACTAGGGTGCCAACCTCCGCGGCAAGGCAGGGATCCTATTTAGGGACATTTTGAGGGATAATCACCTGACATCATACTTCATCATAATTTGGGCAGTCCATTGTCTATTAAATTGTTGTTGTGGTTTTATAGGACAAGTTGACACCTACTCGACTGGGATAATTGAATATCTGCAGCCTTGTTCAAGTGTTGTATTTGGGCTATACACTGAATATTATATAGCTGTCATTGGTGTAGTCTAGTCCATTAGATTTTTTTATTAAATTTATTTTCGGTTATCTGGAGCAATTGTGGTTGTTTTATGTACTCTCTTACACACTGGTTAAATTTAGTCCATTCATTTAGAATGGTGTGTATTACTGGTGCTTAAATAATCCAGCAGTAGGGTGTATTAGGGAACATTAGGAGCAGCTGTCAGTGAGCTGAGGTGCCAACCTCCGCAGCAAGGAAGGTTTACAGATTTAGGACATCAGAGGGCAAGAGAGTCTTCCTCCACACTTTTATACCATAGGTGTGTTTTGTTATTTCTATTTATTATTATTTATTCTCAGTATTCGAATTCTAACCTATTTAAATAAAACCATTAAATGTTAAGTATTAATGGGGTAATTTTCTGATAAGCTAATGGTTTTTGACCCATCACTTATACAGCTTCATTGGTAAGGTCCCCTCAGAAAGGGGACATCACAGCTCTTGTGCTCAATATTTCCATCTAATGGAGTTCACACTGTGATCATCTGGATCATAAACTTGACATTCAAAAAGAGATTAGAAAGATTTGGCCTCTTTTTTTTTTTCCAACAACAGATTCTAGCAGAACCTTGTGAACATCTACTTTCCTCAATTGTTTTCCTTTGAGGTTCATGAGCATTTACACCTACGCATGGATGTGAATGGGGATAATGTGAATTAGTGAGTGCCCTATTGTGATTGGGGCTAAGCTGCAATAACAGGCATGAACAGGTGTGTTCCATTTTTTAAATAAAGCTGCCATATTGGATCCTGAATAGAGATGGGAGAATCAATTCGCAGGACACCAGTCCATTTGCCATGTCAGCGTGACACCATATTTATGGTATGATCAACACACAATGTCACACCAATATCAAAAGAAGAGCTGGGAATGCCGGAGGTAAGGTGATTTGCAGGGTTCCCACCCAGAGGTCATGGATAAACGGCCAATGAGTCCTGTGAATCGATTTTTTCCCATCTCTAGTCCTGAAGACCCTTTTCAAGATTTGCTGTAATGTAAAATTGGTGAAAGATGTTAGGAATAGTATTCCAAATGTAACATTTTGTTTAGATCTTTGCTATGAACTGCTTAAGGGTTTTCATACACTTGAAACTTTCAATGTAACTGTATCATATGCAACATTTTGACTTCTTGGGTGTGTGTATCTTTGCATTTACAAGCATTTGTTTTATTTTCACTAGCTGGACGAGATGCAGGGAACACCTTGGAGGAAAGCATCAATTTTCCTGAAAAATGTAAAATGGAAGATTATAACGTTGTCCAAGTCAACCTAGACAATAAACTGGTGGATCAGTCATCTGAGCCCTCTAATATTGAGGAAACTTTTGCCAATAATTCAGACTTTGCAGAACAGGATGACTCTTACAGAGTTCGTAAAGCATTTCCCTGTCCTGAATGTGATAAATCTTTTGCTCATAATTCAAGTCTTATAACACATCAAAGAATTCACACCGGGGAGAAGCCATTCCCATGTTCAGAGTGTGGAAAGCGGTTTAAGCAGAAATCAGATCTTGTTCGGCATGACAAAATTCACACTGGACAAAAACCCTTCTCGTGTTCTCACTGTGGCAAGTGCTTTACTCAGAAGTCAGACCTTATTAAGCATGAGATAAATCACACGGGACAAAAACCCTTTCCATGTTCTGAGTGTGGGAAAAGTTTTACTCGGAAATCTGTGCTTTTAAGACACCAGAGAATCCATACTATGGAGACCCCATTCCTGTGTTCAGAATGTGGGAAGTATTTTGTACAGAAGTCCGATCTCGTTTACCATTTGCGAATCCATATGGGAGAAAAGCCTTTTTCATGCTCTGACTGTGGCAAAAGTTTTACTCAGAAATCGGATCTCGTTATACATCAGAGAATTCACACAGGGGAGAAGCCATTTTCATGTTCTGATTGTGGGAAATGTTTCACGCATAAGACCATGCTTATCAATCATGAGAAAATTCACACAGGTGAGAAACCCTTTCCGTGCGCAGAGTGTGGAAAATGTTTTGTGCAAAAGGCAAATCTTGTGTATCATGAGAGGATCCACACAGGAGAGAAACCATTTACATGTATTTATTGTGGGCGATGTTTCACACAGAAATCAGATCTCGTTCGGCATCAAAGAATTCATGGGGAACAAACAAATAGCTTTGCCTAATATGTCGGCAAAGTTTCTTTGATGAATGTCTTGATCCAAATATCCATAGTAGTAACCCATTCAAGTTTATATGTATTCAACCTAGGAAATGCACAGGGCACCAGCTTCCCCTCTTCAATGCAACCTTGACAAAATCGCCTTTAACTAGATTACAAGTGGGTGAATTTTATTTCAGTACTGTATATCTGGTTGTGTTGCAGCATTCATTAGCTGATATGATAAATATAATAGTGTTTACTTGCCTGTAAAACATGGATGGTGTGTCTTTTTTTTATGATGACTGAAGGTAAATTAAACCAGCCAACTATTTACAGTTCTGTGTGAAAGGTTTAGGAAAGTGTCAAAAAATGCTACAAAGTAAAAATTCTGGAAGTGTTAATAATTTATTTTTTATAAATTAACATTATGCAAACTTAATTTGTCAGCAATAGTGATGAGCGAACGTGCATGGATAAGGTGTTATCTGAGCATGCTCGGGTGCTAACCGAGTGACTTCGGTATGCTCCCAATATATGTTCCAGTCGCAGCACCTGCTCGACAGCCGCAACACATGCAGGAATTGCCTAGCAAACAGGCAATCCCCGCATGTGTTGTAGCTGTGGAACAGCCACGAGACTGCTTGGTACAGTTTGGATAGAATCCATGTTTTCACTGTTACAGATGTAGCGTATAACACCGCTCACACCCCTTATTGGCAGCTTCCTGTGTACATTGTAAGCACGTTGCCAATCAGTGTTGGCAGGGTTACACATATTAGCCGACTAGCCTGCAAGTGAGACCTAGTCAGGCACTGATAATCTGTTGATAAAACACTGATTGTATTGAAACTATTACATACAGTCTAATAAGTGCCACTTTCCTGTATTCAGGGCCTCTTGCTCAATATTATGCTGCTTTCAGATTAAGTAGCAAAAGAGATCGATGGAAAGGAAAAACAGCGGCACTCACCAGTTTGAAAGCAAATATGCCGTCCTTTATTACACCCTTCACGTGTGTTCAAGCGACATGTGGACGTGCAGGTTCAAAGAGGCATGCAGGGGGAGGAAAAGTGGACGATGGCCGCTTCACAACTGAACCCTTCAACGGGTCCAGGTCAGCAATTACATGAGCTCATTTCCTTTTTATAGGGTAGACCAATAAAAACAATCATTTTAGCAAACAAAAGCTTACAAATACAATAACAGTAAAAAACAAAACAAAAAAAAAACGATTTATATCATCAAAATCAGTAATTACTATCTAATAGCAGCTAGCAATAAATTATCAAATTTATTTTCAGAGGAAGACCGATAAATCAGTCCTATCGTTTAGACCGAGCGGTCCCTGTGCGTTAGTTTTTAATATCCAATGTGCTTCATGTCTTTACAAAATTGTATTATGATTTCTGCCTAGTGGAGGATATTGTACAACTTCTAAACCTGCAAATCTTAAAATTTCTGGGTTTGAATCCTGTTTTTCCTGTATGTGGCGTATCAGCCTAATGACCCTCTCCCTGATTTTATGGAGCGATAATGCTCACGAAACCTGGAGGATAATTGTCTGATTGTCTTCTCTATATAAAATAAGTGACGGGGACAAAAAATAATATAGACTACAAGATTAGTTTTACAGGAAATGAAATCGGACACTTTGTGGGTAACTGAACCAATGCAAAGAGGATTCCGGGTATCATGCAGGTGGCACAAGTAGTAATTATATGCCACCTACCTTACCTGGAAATATGATTGATTTATTTGAAGAGATGGTTATAAAGGATATTTTTACAAATAACCCAAAAAGTCATTTAAACCCAGCTGAAATAAAAGCACTTAATGAAATGAAGAAATGGGATAATGTTATTTTCACATTGGGGGGGAAACCTAGTTCTTTTGGAAAGAGACTATTACTTGTCTGAGGCTTTGACACAATTAAATGATAAAATTACCTATATGGCATTGGAAAGAGATCCTATCCAGAAATGTAAAAATAAATTAAGAACATTTCTGAGTAAATATGTCGAAAAAGGTATCCTCTCTAAGAAAAGGGCTGAGAAATTATTGCCCCAATATCCTGAAAAACCACATTGGTACAGCATCCCCAAAATTCACAAATATAAACAAAAACCATCAGGCCGCCCAATTATCTCAGGAATTAAATCACTAATGGAACCACTCTCTCAATACCTTGATTGGTTATTAAAACCTTTGTTAAAATCCATGCCATCCTTTTTAACCCCTTCATGACCTTGTGATTTTCCGTTTTTCCATGTTAGTGTTTCGCTCCCCTCCTTCCCAGAGCCATAACTTTTTTATTTTTCTGTCATGTGAGGTCATGTGAGAGCTTATTTTTTGTGGGATGAGTTGTACTTTTGAACGACATCATTGGTTTTACCATGTGGTGTACTAGAAAACGGGAAAAAAATTCCAAGTGCGGTGAAATTGCAAAAAAAATGCAATCCCATGCGTGTTTTTTGTTTGGCTTTTTTGCTAGGTTCACTAAATGCTAAATGCTAAAACTGACCTGCCATTATGATTCTCCAGGTCATTACGAGTTCATAGACACCAAACATGTCTAGGTTATTTTTTATCTGAGTGGTGAAAAAAAATTCCAAACTTTGCTAAAAAAAACAAAAAACAAATTGCGCCATTTTCCGATACCCTTTGCGTCTCCATTTTTTGTAATCTGGGGTTGAGTGAGGGCTTATTTCTTGCGTGCCGAGATGACGTTTTTAATGATATCACTTTTGTGCAGATACATTCTTTTGATCGCTCGTTATTGCATTTTAATGCAATGTCGCGGTGACCAAAAAAATGTAATTTTGACGTTTCAAATTTTTTTCTCGCTACGCCGATTAGTGATTAAGTTAATCCTTTTTTTTAATTGATCGGGGGATTCTGAACGCAGTGATACCAAATATGTGTATATTTGATTTTATTTTTATTGTTTTATTTTGAATGGGGCGAAAGGGGGGTGATTTGAACTTTTATATTTTTTTTTAAATTTATTTAATATTTTTTTTAAACTTTTTTTGTTACTTTTGCCATGCTTCAATAGTCTCCATGGGAGGCCAGAAGCTGGCATAGTCTGATCGGCTCTGCTACATAGTAGCGATCATCAGATCGCTGCTCTGTAGCTGAATTGCAGGCTTGCTATGAGCGCCGACTCACAGCTACTGGGGATCAGTAACCATAGAGGTCTCAAGGACCTCTATAGTTACTATCCTGACGCATCGCTGACCCCCAATCATGTGACGGGGGTCGGCGATGAGCGCATTTCCGACCACACTGCCGGAAGCGGTAGTTAAATGCCTCTGTCAGCGTTTGACAGCGACATTTAACTAGTTAATAGTGGTGAATGGATCGCGATTCCACTCGCCGCTATTGCGCACACATGTCAGCTGTTCAAAACAGCTGACATGTCACGGCTTTGATGTGGGCTCACCGCCGGAGCCCACATCAAAGCAGGCGATCTGACCTCGGACGTACTATCCCGTCCGAGGTCAGAAAGGGGTTAAAGAACTCAGGTGATTTTTTTTTGAAAGCTATAGAGGATATCAACTGGCAATCATCCTTTTCCCTTATTTCTATAGACGTAGAAAATTTATATACCTGTATTTCACAGAAAACGGGTATTGAAGTGATAAGTTAAATTCTATCTAATACTGAGAAAAGTCAGGAATATATTCCTTTTGTTTCATAAGCCTTGGAGTTCCTGTTGTCTCATAATGCATTCAAATTCTTGGCTAAATGGTACTTGCAACAGGCCGGGACTAGCGATGGGCGACCTCCAACTGTAAAGTTCGAGACCGTACTGAACACATAGTGTTTGGTCACACGGTCCCGAACACGGGTTTACATGGCAAACCCGTGTTACAGTTCGGGTCCAGTTCGAGCTGTAAAAAAAGCAGAAAATTTATAATAAACATTATAATTATACTTACCTGTCCAGTGACGCGTCCTCCCGTCCCGCTGTCTCCCGGCCGCCTCTGCTTCCGGGGCCATTTGTTACCTTCTGCCGGTACTCACTGCACTCGGCAGTCTTCGGCTTTTTCTGGCAGTCACTGCACAAACACTGCCGGAAAAAGCCGAAGACTGCTGGCAGTTAATGAGCGGCCCTGGAAGCAGATGCGTCCGGGAGACAGCGGGACGGGAGGACGCGTTGCTAAACAGGTTAGTATACAGTCATGGCCAAAAGTATTGACACCCCTGCAATTCTGTCAGATAATACTCAGTTTCTTCCTGAAACTGATTGCAAACACAAATTCTTTGGTATTATTATCTTCATTTAATTTGTCTTAAATGAAAAAACACAAAAGAGAATGAAGCAAAAAGCAAAACATTGATCATTTCACACACAACTCCCAAAATGGGCCAGACAAAAGTATTGGCACCCTCAGCCTAATACTTGGTTGCACAACCTTTATCCAAAATAACTGTGACCAACCGCTTCCGGTAACCATCAATGAGTTTCTTACAATGCTCTGCTGGAATTTTAGACCATTCTTCTTTGGCAAACTTCTCCAGGTCCCTGATATTTGAAGGGTGCCTTCTCCAAACTGCCATTTTTAGATCTCTCCACAGGTGTTCTATGGGATTCAGGTCTGGACTCATTGCTGGCCACCTTAGAAGTCTCCAGTGCTTTCTCTCAAACCATTTTCTAGTGCTTTTTGAAGTGTGTTTTGGGTCATTGTCCTGCTGGAAGACCCATGACCTCTGAGGGAGACCCAGCTTTCTCACAATGGGCCCTACATTATGCTGCAAAATTTGTTGGTAGTCTTCAGACTTCATAATGCCATGCACACGGTCAAGCAGTCCAGTGCCAGAGGCAGCAAAGCAACCCCAAAACATCAGGGAACCTCCGCCATATTTGGCTGTAGGGACCGTGTTCTTTTCTTTGAATGCCTCTTTTTTGTTTCTCCTGTAAACTCAATGTTGATGCCTTTGCCCAAACATCTCTACTTTTGTCTCATCTGACCAGAGAACATTCTTCCAAAATGTTTAAGGCTTTTTCAGGTAAGTTTTGGCAAACTCCAGCCTGGCTTTTTTATGTCTCGGGGTAAGAAGTGGGGTCTTCCTGGGTCTCCTACCATACAGTCCCTTTTCATTCAGACGCCGACGGATAGTACGGGTTGACACTGTTGTACCCTCGGATTGCAGGGCAGCTTGAACTTGTTTGGATGTTAGTCGAGGTTCTTTATCCAACATCCGCACAATCTTGCATTGAAATCTCTTATCAATTTTTCTTTTCCGTCCACATCTAGGGAGGTTAGCCACAGTGCCATGGGCTTTAAACTTCTTGATGACACTGCGCACGGTAGACACAGGAACATTCAGGTCTTTGGAGATGGACTTGTAGCCTTGAGATTGCTCATGCTTCCTCACAATTTGGTTTCTCAAGTCCTCAGACAGTTCTTTGGTCTTCTTTCTTTTCTCCATGCTCAATGTGGTACACACAAGGACACAGGACAGAGGTTGAGTCAACTTTAATCCATGTCAACTGGCTGCAAGTGTGATTTAGTTATTGCCAACACCTGTTAGGTGCCACAGGTAAGTTACAGGTGCTGTTAATTACACAAATTAGAGAAGCATCACATGATTTTTCGAACAGTGCCAATACTTTTGTCCACCCCCTTTTTTATATTTGGTGTGGAATTATATCCAGTTTGGCTTTAGGACAATTCTTTTTGTGTTTTTTCATTTAAGACAAATTAAATGAAGATAATAATACCAAATAATTTGTGTTTGCAATCATTTTCTGGAAGAAAATGAGTATTATCTGACAGAATTGCAGGGGTGTCAATACTTTTGGCCATGACTGTAATTATAATGTTTATTGTCAATTTTCTGCTTTTCTTTTACAGCTCCCCCTCCCCATCCCATATATGTAAAGTCCAAGTTCGGGGTTCGGACGCAAGTTTATGTCTTCTCCGGCCCCCAACTCAAACTTTACAAAAAACTAGAGCGAACCCGCCATTCCCGAACATCGGGGGGTTAGCCCATCACTAGTCGGGACAGCAATGGGTACACCTGTTGCATGTGTTTTTGTTACTTTATTTTTGGCATTTTTTGAAGAAAAAATACATTTTGGGAATATCTAATCCATATTTAAAACATGTGCGAACTTTTTTGAGGTTTGTGGACGATATTTTTATAGTGTGGGATGGTACAAAAAATGAATTTTTTAAATTTGTGGATTATTTGAATACATCTAATACAGAAAATATGTGCTTCGCAACTTGTAGAGGGGGAATCACTAATGTGATGCTTCATTATAACAGTGCACACCCAATACATACAAAAAGGGGCTTATCATTCAGTCAGATGCTGAAATTAAGAAAGATAAATAACAATGAAATGGTGTTTGAAGAACAAATAGCTGAATTAAAAAATAGATTTTTAGAAAGAGGTTATCAATCCATGAAATTAAACGAAGCACAGAACAAAGTAAAAAAAAATTCACAAAAAGATCTACTATACCGAAATGAGAATATAAATAGAGAAAAAAAAACCTATGAAATGTATTTTTAATTTCAAGCATAATCTCATTGAAAATACTGTTCATGCGGCCATACGAAAAAATTGGAAACTCCTACGAGGAGATAAAGACTTACAAAAAATCAGCTTTGTTAAACCTATGTTTTCATATTGTAGAACACGCAAACTAGGTGACATATTAATCCACAATTGTCTATTACCCTCCGATCAACATTGGTTAAAGACAAATAAACTAAGGGGTAACTTTAAATGTGGGAACTGTATAAGCTGCCGCCTGCACGATTCCCGGAATCCTCTTCGCATTGGTTCAATTACTCACAAAGTGTCCAATTTCATTTCCTGTAAAACTAATCTTGTAGTCTAAATTATTTTTTGTCCCCGTCACTTATTTTATATAGAGAAGACAATCAGACAATTATCCACCAGGTTTCGTGAGCATTATCGCTCCATAAAATCAGGGATAGGGTCATTAAGGCTGATACGCTACATACAGGAAAAACATGATTCAAACCCAGAAATGTTAAGATTTGCAGGTTTAGAAGTTGTACAATATCCTCCACAAGGCGGAAATCATAATACAATTTTGTAAAGACATGAAGCACATTGGATATTAAAAACTAACGCACAGGGACCACTCAGTCTAAACGTTAGGACTGATTTATCGGTCTTCCTCTAAAAATAAATTTAATAAATTATTACTAGATGCTGTTAGATAGTAATTACTGATTTTTATGATATATATCATTGTTTTTTCTTTTTTTACTGTTATTGTATTTGTAAACTTTTGTTTGCTAAAATGATTGTTTTTATTGGTCTACCCTATAAAAAGGAAATGACCTCATGTAATTGCTGACCTGGACCCTTTGAAGGGTTCAGTCGTGAATTGGCCGGTGTCCACTTTTCCTCCCCCTGCATGCCTCTTTGAACCTGCATGTCCACATGTCGCTTGAACACACTGTGAAGGGTGTAATAAAGGACGGCATATTTGCTTTCAAACTGGTGAGTGCCGCTGTTTTTCTTTTTCATCGATCTTGGATGCATATGAATTTTTCTTCAGCTGAAGCACCATCTATTGTTTGAATTTAGGTTGTCATATTTCAGTTATTAAGGGGATCCACAGCTATAACAGTGCTTGAAGCTATTGCTCTGGTGCGGTTCTGCTGTTTTCCTATGCCTGCATTAAGTAGCTAAAAAACCTGCTGACACATTCTCTTTAATCAAATCGATATTTCCACCTAATTAGATATTCCACAGAAATAGGCCATAAAGCATGACATAATATATAAACTCCAAAAAGAAAAGCACAAGGGCCAAAGTTAAAGCATTAGATTTTTATTGAATATAAAAACAGGTGACAAAGCATTTCAGTGCGAAACGTGCGCCGGGTGTGGTGGGTCCCTCAATTGTTTATTGAGGAAATGTTGTGTGCCATGCTCACTATGTATTGACTATCTATGTGATTTTGTGTTAAGTTATCCTGTACCTATAAGTTATTTGACAGCATTATGCCTTTAGCACTATTGCTATTCAATTTTCTTGCTCACCAGCACTTTTCAAAAGTTTTTGATATTTCTTTTACTTACATTATGACATGGATGCTGCCATACACCTTTAGGTTATTACAGACATTGTTATTTATGGCTTGTTGTGCTTCAATCAATTAATGGTTTACTTATGAGGCATGCACATGAAAAAAGCTCTCTTATTTAAAGGGAACCTGTCACCCCGTTTTTTCAAGATGAGATAAAAATAGCGTTAAATATGGGCAGAGCTGTGCTTTACATTAGTGTATTTTGTGAGCCTTTATTTCCCACCTGTGCTGCCGAAATACCTTTGTAAAGTCGCCGTTTTGGGCTGTCACTCACCCTGGTCTGGTCATATGGGCGTGGTGACAATACTTGTTTCTCCCCCAGATCTTGCTCATCTTTCCGTTGGTGGCGTAGTGGTTTGCGCATGCCCAACAGGCGAATCCACTGCGCAGCTGAAGGAAAAGAGCGCGATCTGCGCTATTCAGCCGTTTATCGGTGGGCGCGGCCATCTTTGTGAGGCCGCGCGTGCGCAGATGGTACTGCTCGGCTTCCCGGGGCTTCAGGAAAATGGCCGCGGGATGCCGCACGTGCGCAGATGGAGATCGCGGCGGCCATTTTCCTGAAGCCGAGATGCGAACTTCCATTTTCCGGGAAGCCGAGCAGTACCATCTGCGCACGCGAGGCCTCACAAAGATGGCCGCGCCCACCGATAAACGGCTGAATAGCGCAGATCGCGCTCTTTTCCTTCAGCTGCGCAGTGGATTCGCCTGTTGGGCATGCGCAAACCACTACGCCACCAACGGAAAGATGAGCAAGATCTGGGGGAGAAACAGCGATGGCACCACGCCCATATTACCAGACCAGCGTGAGTGACAGCCCAAAACGGCGACTTTACAAAGGTATTTCGGCAGCATAGGTGGGGAATAAAGGCTCACAAAATACACTAATGTAAAGCACAGCTCTGCCCCTATTTAACGCTATTTTTATCTCATCTTGAAAAAACGGGGTGACATGTTCCCTTTAAGTATTGAGGATTGCATAACTTAGTTTTTGACGCACAAACCCATTAATCATTGCACATGTTTATCTCGGCATACCCACTTATTGTCTTACCAGTGGTTTCTCGCTTTTTGTTATATATGTCTATATTGTTTTTATAGTCATGTATTTAATAAAAATCTAATGTTTTAACTTTGGCCTTCGTGTGAAGCTTTTCTTTTTGGAGTTAAATCAATAGTTGGTATGACCACTCTTAGCCTTCAAAAACAACATCAATTTACCAATGGACATTTGTACACAAGTTTTGAAGGAGCTCAACAGAGAGGTTGTACCAAACATCTTGGATAACGAACAACAGATCTACTGTAGATGTACAGTTGTGCTCAAAAGTTTGCATACCCCGGCAGAATTTTTAGTTTCTTTGCCTTTTTTCAGAGAATAAAACCCCTGGCAAAAATTATGGAATCCTTGGCGGTGGAGGATGTTCATTCAGTTGTTTAATTTTGTAGAAAAATAAGCAGATCACAGACATGGCACAAAACTAAAGCCATTTCAAATGGCAACTTTCTGGCTTTAAGAAACATTAAAAGAAATCAAGAACAAAAAATGTGGTAGTCAGTAATGGTTACTTTTTTTAACCAAGCATAGCGGAAAAATTTTGGAATCACTCGATTTTGAGGAAAAAATGCTGGAATCACCCTCTAAATTTTCATACCCAAAAATAACACCCGCAACAAATTAGATCTGCTTGTGATCTGCAAGTGATCACAACTTGGAGAGCTGTTGCACCAAGTGGCTGACACGAATCATGGCTCCAACAAAAGAGATCTCAATTGAAACAAAGGAGAGGATTATCAAACTCTTAAAAGAGGGCAAATTATCATGCAATTGTTCAAAAGATGTTGGTTGTTCACAGTCAGCTGTGTCTAAAATCTGGACCAAATACAAACATGGGAAGGTTATTAAAGGCAAACATACTGGTTGACCAAGGAAGACATCTTAAAGACAACTTAAAGCAATATGTCTCCAAAACAGGAAATGCACAACAAAACAAATGAGGAACGAATGGGTGGAAACTGGAGTCAACGTCTGTGACCGAACTGTAAGAAACTGCCTAAAGGAAATGGGATTTACATACAGAAAATCTAAACGAAAGCCATCATTAACACCTAAATAGAAAAAAACAAGGTTACAATGGGCTAAGGAAAAGCAATCGTGGACTGTGGATGACTGGATGAAAGTCATATTCAGTGATGAATCGCGAATCTGCATTGGGCAAGGTGATGATGCTGGAACTTTTGTTTGGTGCCATTCCAATGATATTTATAAAGATGACTGCCTGAAGAGAACATGCAAATTTCCACAGTCATTGATGATATGGGGCTGCATGTCAGGTAAAGGCACTGGGAAGATGGCTGTCATTACATCTTCAATAGATGCACAAGTTTATGTTGATATTTGACACTTTTCTTATCCCATGAATTGAAAGGATGTTTGGGGATGATGAAATCATTTTTCAAGATGATAATGCATCCTGCCATAGAGCAAAAACTGTGAAAACATTCCTTGATAAAAGACACATAAGGCCAATGTCATGGCCTGCAAATAGTCCGGATCTCAATCCAATTGAAAATATTTGGTGGAAGTTGAAGAAAATGGTCCATGACAAGGCTCCAACCTGCAAAGCTGATCTGGCATCAGCAATCAGAGAAAGTTGGAGTCATATTGATGGAGTACTGTTTGACACTCATTAAGTCCATGCCTCAGAGACTGCAAGCCAGACTAAAAGCCAGAGGTGGTGCAACAAAATACTAGTGATGTGTTGGAGTGTTTTTTGTTTGTTTTTCATGATTCCATATTTTTTTCCTCAGAGTTGAGTGATTCCATAATTTTCCCCCTATGCTTACTTAAAAAAAAAGTAACCATTACTGACTACCACATTTTTTGTTCTTGATTTCTTTTAGTGTTTCTTAAAGCCAGAAATTTGCCATTTGAAATGACTTTAGTTTTGTGCCATGTCTGTGATTTGCTTTTTTTCCTACAAAATGAAACAACTGAATGAACATCCTCCAAGGCCAGTTTTTCCATAATTTTTGCCAGGGGTTGTATAAATGATAACCCCAAAACTTTTTCTCCACTCATGATTAATGGTTGGGTGAAGCCATTTATTGTCAAACTACTGTGTTTTCTCATTTTAAATCATAATGACAACCCAAAACATCCAAATGACCCTGATCAAAAGTTTACATACCCTGGTGATTTTGGCCTGAGAACATGCACAGAAGTTGACACAAATGGGTTTGAATGGCTACTAAAGGTAACATCCTCACCTGTGACCTGTTTGCTTGTAATGTGTGTGTTGTTGTGAATTCTGTTATCGAACTCCCTCCTGTGGTCATGAATGGTACTTTGGCGAGTTCGGTCCATGGACTCCCTCTGGTGGCTGTGAGTGGAGCTGCTGCTTCTGAGGTTCCTTCCACAGGTGACTTAATTTATTCTTTGGCTGGCTGCTCTATTTAACTCCACTCAGATCGTTACTCCATGCCAGCTGTCAATGTTCTTGTACTGGTTCAGTTCGCTCTTGGATCTTTCTGGTGACCTGTCTACTCCAGCAGAAGCTAAGTCCCTGCTAGTTAATTAATTATTTGTTCATTGTTTTCTTGTCCAGCTTGCTATCATGATTTTGCCTTGCTAGCTGGAAGCTCTGGGATGCAGAGTGGCACCTCCGCACCGTGAGTCGGTGCGGAGGTCTTTTTGCACACTCTGCGTGGTCTTTTTGTAGTTTTTTGTCCTATCCTCTGTCTGTTTAGTAAGTCTGGCCTCCCTTTGCTGAAACCTGTTTCATTTCTGTGTTTGTGACTTTCATCTTAACTCACAGTCAATATATGTGGGGGGCTGCCTTTTTTTTTGGGGAATTTCTCTGAGGCAAGGTAGGCTTTATTTTCTATCTCTAGGGCTAGTTAGCTCTTAGGCTGTGAAGAGGCGTCTAGGTAGAGTTAGGTACGCTCCACGGCTATTTCTAGTTGTGTGATAGGATTAGGGGTTGCGGTCAGCAGAGCTCCCACTTCCCAGAGCTGTGTTAGTTTAACCATCAGGTCGTTCCGGGTGCTCCTAACCACCAGGTCCATAACAGTGTGTGCATACAAGCTGAGTGAGTTTCTGGGATCTATACAGACTCTTGCATCTTTCATCCAGCCACTGATATTTCTGGATTGTGAGTCATGGAGAAAGCAAAAGAATTGTCCAACGGATCTATGGGAAAAAGTAGTTGAACTGTATAAAACGGGGAAGGGATACAAAAATATCCAAGGAATTGATAATGCCAGTCAGCAGCGTTCAAACTGTGATTAACAAATGGAAAATCAGGGGCTCTGTAAAAACAAAACCACCGTCAGGTAGACCAACAAAAATGTCCACAACTGCCAGGAAAATTATTCAGGATGCAAAGAAAAACCCACATATAACATCAGCTGAAATACAGGTCTCTCTGAAAACTAGCGGTGCAGCTGTTTCAAGATGCACAATAAGGAGGCACTTGAAGAAAAATGGGCTGCATGGTCGAGTTGCCAGAAGAAAGCCATTAATGTGCAAATGCCCCAAAGTGTCTCGCTTACAATGCACAATACTACACAGAGACAAGACTCAAAACTTCTGGAACTATGTAATTTGGAGTGATAAGACCAAAACTGAACTTTTTGGCCACAACCATAAACGTTACATTTGGAGTTAGGTCAACAAGGCCTATGATTAAAGGAGCACCATTTCTACTGTAAAGCACGGAGGTGGATCGCTGATGTTTTGGAGATGTGTGAGCTACAAAGACACAGGAAACTTAGTCAAAGTTGAAGGAAAGATGAATGCAGCACGTTATCAGCAAATACTGGAAGCAAATTTGCACTCATCAGCCCGAAAGTTGCACATGGGACGTACTTAGATGTTCCAACATGACAACGATTCAAAACACAAGGCTAAGTCGACCTGTCATTGGCTACAGCAGAGCAAAGTGAAAGTTCTGGAGTGGCCTTCTCAGTCTCCTGACCTCAATATCATTGAGCCACTCTGGGGAGATCTCAAGCATGCAGTTCATGCTAGACAGCCCAGTAATTTACAGGAACTGGAGGCTTTTTGCAAAGAAGAGTGGGCAGTTTTACCATCTGAGAAAATAAAGAACCTCATCCACAACTACCGCAAAAGACTTCAAGCTGTCATTGATGTTAGAGGGGGCAATACACAGTATTAAGAAATGGGGTATGTGAACTTTTGATCAAGGTCATTTGGATGTTTTGGGTTGTTATTATGATTTAAAAAGAGAAAACACAGTAGTTTGACAATAAATGGCTTCACCCAGCCACTAACCATGAGTGTAGAAAAAGTTTTGTTGTTATCATTCATATTCTCTGAAACAAGACCAAGAAAGCCAAAATTCTTCTGGGGTATGTAAACTTTTGAGCACAACTGTAAATTTGGGTAAATCCTTCTGTCTCTTTATGTAATCTCAGACAGGCTCTATGATGTTGAGATCAGGACTCTGTGTTGCCGTGTCATCACTTGCAGGACCGCTTGTTCTTCTTTACTCTGAAGATAGTTCTTAATTACATTGATTGTATGTTTGGGGTCATTGACCTATTGCAGAATAAATTTGAAGTGAATCAGGCTTTTTCCTGATGGTGTGACATGATGGATAAGTATCTCCCTGTATTTCTCAGCATTGAGAACACCATGAATCCTGACCAAATTCACAACTCCATTTGGTGAAATGCAGCCCCAAACTTGCAAGGAACCTCCACCATATTTCACTGTTGCCTGCAGACACTCATTATGGTACTACTCTCCAGCTCTTCTGCGAACAACCTGCTTTCTGCTACAGCCAGATATGTCAGATTTTGACTCATCAGCCAGAGCACCTACTGCCATATTTCTGCAGCCCAGTTTCTATATTCTTGTGCATAGTAGAATTGCTTGGCCTTGTTTATACATCAAAGGTATGCTTTTTTATGCCTGTAATTCTTCCATGAAATCCACTTACCGTATATACTCGAGTATAAGCCGAGATTTTCAGCCCAAATTTTTGGGCTGAAAGTGCCCCTCTCAGCTTATACTCGAGTCACGGTCGGCGGCAGGCTCAGCGGGTGAGGGGGAGAGAGGACTGTCGCATACTTACCTGCATCCGGCGCTCCTGGTGCTGTCCCTGCCTGTCCCATGGTCTTCGGGTGCCGCAGCTCTTCCCCTGTTCAGCGGTCACGTGGTACCGCTCATTAAAGTTATGAATATGGACTCCTCTCCCATAGGGGTGGAGCCGCATATTCATTCCTCTAATGAGCGGTGCCAGTGACTGCTGACAGAGGAAAAGGCTGCGGCACCCGGAGACCATCTGTCAGGGATAAGGAGCCAGGAGCAGGTAAGTATGTCATATTTACCTGTCCGCGTTCCACACGCCGGGCGCCGCTCCGTCTTCCCGTCCTCTTGCTTTGACTGTGCAGGTCAGAGGGCACGATGATGTACTAATCTGCGCACCGCCCTCTGCCTGAACAGTCAGTGCGGAGAGACGCCGAGACGGGACGCTGAGGAGCTGCAGGCAGCAAGCGAGGGGAGTATGTCGGGTTTTTTTTTATTGAAGCAGCAGCATTATATATGGGGCACATCTTTATATGGCACATCAATGGGGCAATAATGAACGGTGCAGAGCATTATATATGGGGCACAGCTTTATATGGCACATCTATGGGACAATAATGAACGGTGCAGAGCATTATATATGGGGCACAGCTCTATATGGCTCATCTATGGGGCAATAATGGTGCAGAGCATCATATATGGAGCACAGCTTTATATGGCACATCTATGGGGCAATAATGAACGGTGCAGAGCATTATATATGGGGCACAGCTTTATATGGCACATCTATGGGGCAATAATGAACGGTGCAGAGCATTATATATGGGGCACAGCTTTATATGGCTCATCTATTGGGCAATAATTAACGGTGCAGAGCATTATATATGGGGCACAGCTTTATATGGCACATCTATGGGACAATAATGAACGGTGCAGAGCATTATATATGGGGCACAGCTTTATATGGCTCATCTATTGGGCAATAATTAACGGTGCAGAGCATTATATATGGGGCACAGCTTTATATGGCACATCTATGGGACAATAATGAACGGTGCAGAGCATTTTATATGGGGCACAGCTTTATATGGCACATCTATGGGGCAATAATGAACAGTGTAGAGCATTATATATGGCACAGCTTGAAATGGAGCATCTTATGGGGCAATAATGAACGATACAGAGCATTATATGGGGTACAGCTTTATATGGAGCATCTTATGGGGCAATAATGAATTGTACAGAGCATTATATGGGGCACAGCTTTATATGGAGCATCTTATGGGGCAATAATGAACGGTACAGAGCATTCTATATGGCACAGCTTTAAATGGGGCAATAATGAACAGTATGGAGCATTATATATGGCACAATTGATGTCTCAATTAATTTTACTTTTATTGGTATCTATTTTTATTTTTGAAATTCACCAGTAGCTGCTGCATTTCCTACCCTAGGCTTATACTCGAGTCAATAAGTTACAGAAGAATTTCTAAACAACTAAAGGTTCCAATGAGCACTGTTGTGGCCATAATTCAGAAATAGAGAGAACATAATTTCACCATAAACACTACCAGGTGCTCCCAGCACAAGAAATATGGTGGATAAAACCAGTGAGCTGTCTCAAGAGCTTTGCAGCAAACGGATACAATCAAGATGGGAAGGTCCTAGGATATTGGTCCCTTCTCGCCCTAAAAAAAATCACCAGCGAGCAGTCACCCCTCATATTAAATGGTCAAGTTTTGAGGGTACAATAATAAAGAATAAAGATCACCGCTCTGCAATGCAGATATGTGAGCCTACGAAGTAGCTGGGGTGCATATATAGTAACCAAGGGACTTACTTGACTAGGCTTGAAGGGATGCTGGTGTGCTGCACCGATGGCTGGATAGTGGGCGCGCAGAGAGGCCAAGGTGTAGGGAGCGTCCTTCCGTGGTGGCGACACTCGCAAGCCTGGGATCCGGAGGTGGAAGGTGCGCGTGTACCAGTTCAGAAACTAGCGGCGGGCTTCGGCTGGAAGCGCCGCTGCAGTGAAGCAAGTTTGCCGGTTGCCGAGGAAACGTGACGTCATGTATGGCAAGGACGGGTGCATGGAGAGGACAGCAGTTGATCAACACGTTTTGAAGGACAGCGGTCCTTCATAGGGGTTACGGCTGCTGTCTAAAGACCATCCATAAATAGAGAGTCTCGGCAAACTGGTGCAGCTGCTGGCTAATGATCTGCTAATGTGATTAGTCAGTAAAGGTACCTTCACACTAAACGATATCGCTAGCGATCCGTGACGTTGCAGCGTCCTGGCTAGCGATATCGTTTAGTGTGACACGCAGCAGCGATCAGAATCCTGCTGTGATGTCGTTGGTCGGGGCTAGAAGGCCAGAACTTTATTTGGTCGCTGGCTCTCCCGCTGACATCGCTGAATCGGCGTGTGTGACACCGATTCAGCGATGTCTTCACTGGTAACCAGGGTAAACATCGGGTTACTAAGTGCAGGGCCGTTCTTAGTAACCCGATGTTTACCCTGGTTACCAGCGTAAACGTAACAAAAACAAACGCTACATACTTACCTACCGCTGTCTGTCCTCGGCGCTCTGCTTCTCTGCTCTAGCTGTGAGCACAGCGGCCGGAAAGCACAGCGGTGACGTCACAGCTCTGCTTTCCGGCCGCTGTGCTCACAACCAGTACAGAGAAGCACAGCGCCGGGGGACAGACAGCGGTAGGTAAGTATGTAGTGGTTGTTTTTTTTACTTTAACGATGGTAACCAGGGTAAACATCGTGTTACTAAGCGCGGCCCTGCGCTTAGTAACCCGATGTTTACCCTGGTTACCGGCATCGTTGGTCACTGGAGAGCTGTCTGTGTGACAGCTCTCCAGCGACCAAACAGCGACGCTGCAGCGATCAGGATCGTTGTCGGTATCGCTGCAGCTTCGCTTAGTGTGACGGTACCTTAAGTGTGTTGGAACCTGGAAGCAGCGCAAAAAAAAAAGGGAAGAAGCCAGCACTGCTTATGGTCAGAACGCAATAACTGAAGTGCAATTGCACATAAATTCTAACTGTATTTCAAATATGAGACATTTAGCAAACAATTGAACAATTCTTTGAGCTACCCCGCCACTTCACGGCAATCTCATAATGGGGCAGTCCTAATCTTCGTATTTTATTTACGTTGTGCCATTATGGCTTCCTGAATGTATAAAAAAAAAAAAAAAAAAAAAGGACCACATTAAATGCGAACTGTACCTGGAGCATTTTCAGAATCACTCCCTTGGTGCCAGGAAAGGCAAGCGCAGGTAAAGGCCGATCAGGTCCAGTGCGGACATTTCAGATCTGGCTTCCACACTGCCAAACCCGCACCAAAGATGAAGGGTGAGACAGGCTGAGACACAGGTGCACAATTAACTTGAGCCTGAGGCGGGGCAGGGCTGCTGTGTGTGTGCACAGCAGCCTATCAATCACAGTGAACACAGAAAGAATGGCGCACATAACCCAGCGTGCGCGGCAACAGTGGTGGTCAGCCACATACCAATGCAAAGCAAAAAAAAAAAGGGAAGAAGCCAGCACTGCTTATGGTCAGAACGCAATAACTGAAGTGCAATTGCACATAAATTCTAACTGTATTTCAAATATGAGACATTTAGCAAACAATTGATCAATTCTTTGAGCTACCCCGCCACTTCACGGCAATCTCATAATGGGGCAGTCCTAATCTTCGTATTTTATTTACGTTGTGCCATTATGGCTTCCTGAATGTATAAAAAAAAAAAAAAAAAAAAGGACCACATAAATGCGAACTGTACCTGGAGCATTTTCAGAATCACTCCCTTGGTGCCAGGAAAGGCAAGCGCAGGTAAAGGCCGATCAGGTCCAGTGCGGACATTTCAGATCTTCCCTTTTTTTTAACCTGGAAGCAGCACATGATAGAAGGGGCTGGAGTTTATAATTAAGGTTCATTATGGAAAAGGACTTTATTGTGCTGTGTGATTTGGCCCAAGATGGATAAAGATCATAATAAAAGTGTCTATTATGATCTAAAAGAACAAAGAGACATCTAAAATATAGAATCAAAGAACATCTGGACAATGTAAATAAGGGCTTTAACCCCTTCATGACCGGGGGATTTTTCGTTTTTTCCGTGTTCGTTTTTCGCTCTCCTCCTTCCCAGAGCCATAACTTTTTTATTTTTCCGTCAATTTGGCCATGTGAGGGCTTATTTTTTGCGGGACGAGTTGTACTTTTGAACGACATCATTGGTTTTAGCATGTCGTGTACTAGAAAACGGGAAAAAAATTCCAAGTGCGGTGAAATTGCAAAAAAAGTGCAATCCCACATTGGTTTTTTGTTTGGCTTTTTTGCTAGGTTCACTAAATGCTAAAAATGACCTGCCATTATGATTCTCCAGGTCATTACGAGTTCATAGACACCAAACATGACTAGGTTATTTTTTATCTAAGTGGTGAAAAAAAATTCCAAACTTTGCTAAAAAAAAAAAAAAAAATTGCGCCATTTTCCGATACTCGTAGCGTCTCCATTTTTCATCATCTGGGGTCGGTTGAGGGCTTATTTTTTGCGTGCCGAGATGACGTTTTTAATGATAGCATTTCGGTGCAGATACGTTCTTTTGATCGCCCGTTATTGCATTTTAATGCAATGTCGCGGCGACCAAAAAAACATAATTCTGGCGTTTCGAGTTTTTTTCCCGCTACGCTGTTTAGCGATCAGGTTAATACTTTTTTTTATTTGATAGATCGGGCGATTCTGAGCGCGGCGATACCAAATATGCGTAGATTTGATATTTTTTTTATTGATTTATTTTGATTGGGGCGAAAGGGGGGTGATTTAAACTTTTATGTTTTTTTTATTTTTTTCACATTTTTTTAAACTTTTTTTTTTTTAACTTTTGCCATGCTTCAATAGCCTCCATGAGAGGCTAGAAGCAGGCATAGCACGATCGGCTCTGCTACATAGCAGCGATCTGCTGATCGCTGCTATGTAGCAGAATTGCACGTGTGCTGTGAGCGCCGACCACAGGGTGGCGCTCACAGCGACGGGCAATCAGTTACCATAGAGGTCTCAAGGACCTCTATGGTTACAATATACAAGCATCGCCGACCCCCGATCATGTGACGGGGGTCGGCGATGACGTCATTTCCGGCCGCCCGGCCGGAAGCGGTAGTTAAATGCCGCTGTCTGCGTTTGACAGCGGCATTTAACTAGTTAATAGGTGCGGGCAGATCGCGATTCTGCCCGCGCCTATTACGGGCACATGTCAGCTGTTCAAAACAGCTGACATGTCCCGGCTTTGGTGCGGGCTCACCGCGGAGCCCTGCATCAAAGCAGGGGAGCCGGCATCGGACGGTATAGTACGTCCGATGCCGTTAAGGGGTTAAAGGTCACCCCCTTTCTCATCATTTTTTGGAGGTACATAAGCAATCCTATAAGGGGACTACTTTCTGCAGCATTCAACTTGTCCAGCAAAATAAAAGGGGTGAGGACTTTCTAAAACAGATGTCAAGGGTCAAATCCAGATGGATATTTTTATTGGACAGCCTAGCCGCGAGAGGGTTGAATCAGGAAATCGAACTGTACGCTTTTTAATAGTCTATAGTATATTCCTTTTAAATATTCTCACCTTAATTTTAGTGAGAATACATATGTAATTTTATTATTTACACGCCCTCGGGATATTATATTATTGGGGCTGGAATTACATTCTATGGGGGGCTGGATTACATTCTATGGTGGGGCTGTATTAAATTCTATGGTTGGCTGTCTTATAATATATGGGGAGGCTGTATTACATTCTATGGGGGGTTGTATTACATTTTATGGTGGGCTGTATTACATTCTATGGTGGGGCTGTATTACATTCTATGGGGGCTGTATTACATTCTATGGTGGGCTATACTACATTCTATGGGGGTTGTATTATATTCTATGAGGGAGGATTGCATCATACTCTTTTATGGGGCTACATTATATTCTATGGGGAGGTAGTCTTTATTATATTCTATATTAAATGTATTCTACGTATTAAATTTATTAGATTATATGAGGCGTGATTGCATCATACTCTCAGGGGGCTACATTATATTCTATGGGGAGCTGCATCATACTATATGAGGAGGGCTGCATTGTATTCTATGGAGGGGCTACATTATATTCTATGGGGGCTGCATTATGCTCTATGAGGGGGCTACCATATATTATATATGCAGGGACTGCATTATACTATATGAGGGGGCTGCATTATATTCTCTGGGTGGCTACATTATACTCGGGGCTACAAAATATTCTGTGGGGTGGCTGCATTATACTCTGGGGTGGCATCATTATATTATACTAGATGGTGGCCCGATTCTAACGCATCGGGTATTCTAGAATATGTATGTATGTATATAGCAGCCACATAGTATATAGCAGAGGCCACGTAGTATATAGCAAATACTACGTGGCCTGTGCTACATACTATGTGGTTGCTATATACATACATACATACATATTGTAGATTACCCGATGCGTTAATACAGGCCACACAGTATATAACACAGCCCAAACAGTATATAACAGCCCACATACTATATAACACAACCCACGCAGTATATAACACAGGTGACGTAGTATATAACACAGGCCACACAGTATATAACAAAGGGCACGTAGTATATAGCACAGCCCACGTAGTATATCACACAGCCCACGGAGTATATAACAGCCCACGTACTATATACCACAGCCCACGTACTATATAACAGCCCACGCAGTATATAGCAGCCACGCAGTATATAACACAAGCGACGCAGTATATAACACAGGCGACGCTGTATATAACACTGCCCACGTAACATATAACAAAGGGCATATAGTATATAGCACAGCCCACGGAGTATATCACACAGCCCACAGAGTATATAACACTGCCCATGTAGTATATAGCAGCCACGCGGTATATAACACTGCCCACGCAGTATTTAGCAGTGTGGGTACCATATCCCTGTTAAAAAAAAATTAAAATAAAAAAGTTATATACTCACCCCCTAGGGTCCAGCGAAACTCTGGCGATGCGCGCGCGCGGCTGCTGTTATTTTCCGTTCCGGTAACGGAAGATGGCGGCCGGCGCGAGAGCATCGTCGGACGATGGAAGGTGAGAATAGCAGGTTTTTTGTTTTTTTATTATTTTTAACATTACATCTTTTTACTATTGATGCTGCATAGTTGGGGACACACAGGGTTAATAGTAGCGGTAACGGAGTGCGGTACACGCAGCCCGTTACCGCTGGCATTAACCCTGTGTGAGCAGTGACTGGAGGGGATTATGGAGCGGGCGCCGGGCACTGACTGCAGGGGAGTAGGGGAGGGACTAATCGGACTGTGCCCGTCGCTATACTATATGGAGGACTGAGGAGTGTATTATACTATATGGAGGACTGAGGAGTGTATTATACTATATGGAGGACTGAGGAGTGTATTATACTATATGGAGGACTGAGGAGTGTATTATACTATATGGAGGACTGAGGAGTGTATTATACTATATGGAGGACTGAGGAGTGTATTATACTATATGGAGGACTGAAGTGCACATTATAATATATGGAGGACTATGGGGTGTATTATGCTAAACAAGCAAAATGCTGCCTATTCATCAAGTGACTGGATTGTTTATGTGGGAACAGAAATCCTTGTTCTCAGCAGCACATCGCCGCTGTAAACTGTAGTTGTGCTGCTGATAACATGACACTGTATGGGGACAGATTGATCTAATTGTGATTGTTCTGTTCCCTTCATTCTTTCTCAGTTGGTGTAAAGAGGCCGGGAAACAAGCAAACAACTTCATTATTGTCGATCACACTTATTTAGTGGCCTGAGATCAGCATATGTAAATACAACAGAAATGCTTCGCAGGGACACCAGGCATTCTCTTGATGACTTCAAGAGGTAGTCACCGGGAATGGTTGTCAATTCACAGGTGTGCCCTGTCAGGTTTAATAAGTGGGATTTCTTGCCTTATAAATGGGGTTGGGACCATCAGTTGTTTTGTGCAGAATTCTGGTGGATACACAGCTGATAGTCCTACTGAATAGCTGTCTCTTCCTGCTCCGTCGCATGCCCCGTCACACCTGGCACTTGCGATATTCACCTGTCCCACCGTCACGTGCCACTCTGTCATCTGGGTCCTCTGGCTGTGACTGTTCAAGCAGGGGGCGCACACTAACCACGTCACCCCGCCCTATGAACTGAACGTCACAGCCAGAGGACGCGGAAGACCCAGCGGTGGAACCACGACAGGTGAATATAGCATGGCTCGCCCTCCCCCTTCATACTCACCCTCCTGGTGCGTCCCTGCTTCTCCGTTGGAGATCGCGGTATGCGTTCAGTGCTTACTCATACTGCGATCTCCTGGGCCACAATCCTCCTCCCCGGATGCGTCACCCTGTGGGGTCCAGACTGCGCAGGCGCGTCGCGCTTGCACAGTCTATAAAGAGTGACGCTCTCAGCGTTATATATATATGTCACACACATACATATATATACACATACATGTATACACACACACACATACTGTATATACACACATATATATACACACACATACACACACATTTATTCTATGTGTATATCTCTATTCTATCTATTGTAATCTCACCTGTCACTCTGATTAAAATGTACGCGGCTGATCATTTGCCGGCTTTTAATCTATCTATCTAGAATATATACATATAAGTAAGTGTGTGTGTGTGTGTTTTGAAGAATATTCCGTTATTCCGTTTTAAAACTATGTAAATGATTTAGTTCATTTCTCTATGTAAAAGCTCATGTTAAAATCGCATTGCAGTCTTATAGCAATCGCACTGCAGTCGGATGTAAATCGGGTGCTAGGTGTGAAAAGTCAGATTGTACTCGCACAAAAAACGCATGACACTCACATGACACTTGCATTGCACTCGTCAGACTTTCCTGCATTAAATCGGACCGATTTTTAAATCGCTAGTGTGTCTCCAGCCTGTGTGTGTAATAGTGGTATGAGATCAATAGCCAAGGTCATTTAACCCATTAAAAACATCAGTTACTTATTCAAATCTGTGAAACTTTGATGCCAGTTCTGGTGCCCAGAACCCATTTGGGCCAGGCCGGAGGGACCAGGGTTTGATGCAGGGCATCATTGTCTGTGTATTTTATGTGTCATATCAGTGGCCCAAAGCCATTTAACCCCTTAAAAACATCAGTTACTTACCGTATATACTAGAGTATAAGCTGATGCGAGTATAAGGCTACGTTCACATTAGCGTTGCGCCGCCGTGCGTCGGCGACGCAACGCGCGACGCACGCTAAAACGCGCGCAAACGCGCGCAAAAACGCGCGCGTTTTGCGACGCGTGCGTCGTTTTCCGACGAAAATCGGACGCACAGAAAATGCTACATGTAGCGTTTTCTTGCGTCCGACGCTGGCGTCGGAAACGACGCACGTGGCGAAAAACGCCACCAAAACGACGCACGCGTCCCCTATGTTAAACATAGGGGCGCGTCGCCGCTGCGTCGCCGGCGCAACAGCGACGCACATTGGCGGAACGCCAATGTGAACGTAGCCTAAGCCGACCCCCCCTAATTTTGCCATAAAAAACTGGGAAAACTTAATGACTCGAGTATAAGACTAGGGTGGAAAATGCAGCAGCTACCGGTAAATGTCAAAAATAAAAATAAATACCAATAAAAGTAAAATTAATTGGATATCAGTAGGTTAAGTGTTTTTGAATATACATATTGAATCAGGAGCCCCATATAATGCTCCATATAGTTCATGATGGGCCCCACAAGATGCTCCATACAGACATTTGCCCCGTATAATGCTCCACAAATGCTGATTATGGCCCCATAAGATGCTCCATAGAGATATTTGCCCCATATAATGCTCCACAAATGCTGATTATGGCTCCATAAGATGCTCCATAAAAACATTTGCCCTGTATAGTGCTCCACAAATGCTGATTATGGCCCCATAAGATGCTCCATAGACACATTTGCCCCATATAATGCTCCACAAATGCTGATTATGGCTCCATAAGATGCTCCATAGAGATATTTGCCCCATATAATGCTGCACAAATGCTGATTATGGCCTCATAAGATGCTTTATAGACACATTTGCCCCATATAATGCTCCACAAATGCTGATTATGGCTCCATAAGATGCTCCATAGAGATATTTGCCCCATATAATGCTCCACAAATGCTGATTATGGCTCCATAAGATACTCCATAGAGATATTTGCCTCATATAATACTGCACAAATGCTGATTATGGCCCCATAAGATGCTCCATAGAGATATTTGCCCCATATAATGCTGCACAAATGCTGATTATGGCCCCATAAGATGCTCCATAGAGATATTTGCCCCATATAATGCTGCGCAAATGCTGATTATGGCCCCATAAGATGCTCCATAGAGATATTTGCCCCATATAATGCTGCACAAATGCTGATTATGGCCCCGTAAGATGCTCCATAGAGATATTTGCCCCATATAATGCTCCACAAATGCTGATTATGGCCCCATAAGATGCTCCATAGAGATATTTGCCCCATATAATGCTGCACAAATGCTGATTATGGCCCCATAAGATGCTCCATAGACACATTTGCCCCGTATAATGCTGCACAAATGCTGATTATGGCCCCATAAGATGCTCCATAGAGATATTTGCCCCATATAATGCTGCACAAATGCTGATTATGGCCCCATAAGATGCTCCATAGAGATATTTGCCCCATATAATGCTGCACAAATGCTGATTATGGCCCCATAAGATGCTCCATAGAGATATTTGCCCCATATAATGCTCCACAAATGCTGATTATGGCCCCATAAGATGCTCCATAGAGATATTTGCCCCATATAATGCTGCACAAATGCTGATTATGGCCCCATAAGATGCTCCATAGAGATATTTGCCCCATATGCTGTTGCTGTGATTAAAAAATATAAATAAATAAATCACATACTCACCTCTTGTCGAACAGGCCCCGGCACTTGCTACAGTTAGGGCCAGAAATATTTGGACAGTGACACAATTTTCGCGAGTTGGGCTCTGCATGCCACCACATTGGATTTGAAATGAAACCTCTACAACAGAATTCAAGTGCAGATTGTAACGTTTAATTTGAAGGGTTGAACAAAAATATCTGATAGAAAATGTAGGAATTGTACACATTTCTTTACAAACACTCCACATTTTAGGAGGTCAAAAGTAATTGGACAAATAAACATAATCCAAACAAAATATTTTTATTTTCAATATTTTGTTGCAAATCCTTTGGAGGCAATCACTGCCTTAAGTCTGGAACCCATGGACATCACCAAACGCTGGGTTTCCTCCTTCTTAATGCTTTGCCAGGCCTTTACAGCCGCAGCCTTCAGGTCTTGCTTGTTTGTGGGTCTTTGCGTCTTAAGTCTGGATTTGAGCAAGTGAAATGCATGCTCAATTGGGTTTAGATCTGGAGATTGACTTGGCCATTGCAGAATGTTCCACTTTTTGGCACTCATGAACTCCTGGGTAGCTTTGGCTGTATGCTTGGGGTCATTGTCCATCTGTACTATGAAGCGCCGTCCAATCAACTTTGCAGCATTTGGCTGAATCTGGGCTGAAAGTATATCCCGGTACACTTCAGAATTCATCCGGCTACTCTTGTCTGCTCTTATGTCATCAATAAACACAAGTGACCCAGTGCCATTGAAAGCCATGCATGCCCATGCCATCACGTTGCCTCCACCATGTTTTACAGAGGATGTGGTGTGCCTTGGATCATGTGCCGTTCCCTTTCTTCTCCAAACTTTTTTCTTCCCATCATTCTGGTACAGGTTGATCTTTGTCTCATCTGTCCATAGAATACTTTTCCATAACTGAGCTGGCTTCTTGAGGTGTTTTTCTGCAAATTTAACTCTGGCCTGTCTATTTTTGGTATTGATGAATGGTTTGCATCTAGATGTGAACCCTTTGTATTTACTGTCATGGAGTCTTCTCTTTACTGTTGACTTAGAGACAGATACACCTACTTCACTGAGAGTGTTCTGGACTTCAGTTGATGTTGTGAACGGGTTCTTCTTCACCAAATTAAGTATGCGGCGATCATCCACCACTGTTGTCATCCGTGGACGCCCAGGCCTTTTTGAGTTCCCAAGCTCACCAGTCAATTCCTTTTTTCTCAGAATGTACCCAACTGTTGATTTTGCTACTCCAAGCATGTCTGCTATCTCTCTGATGGATTTTTTATTTTTTTTCAGCCTCAGGATGTTCTGCTTCACCTCAATTGAGAGTTCCTTTGACCGCATGTTGTCTGCTCACAGCAACAGCTTCCAAATGCAAAACCACACACCTGGAATCCACCCCTGACCTTTTAACTACTTCATTGATTACAGGTTAACGAGGGAGACGCCTTCAGAGTTAATTGCAGCCCTTAGAGTCCATTGTCCAATTACTTTTGGTCCCTTGAAAAAGAGGACGCTATGCATTACAGAGCTATGATTCCTAAACCCTTTCTCCGATTTGGATGTGGAAACTATCATATTGCAGCTGGGAGTGTGCACTTTCAGCCCATATTATATATATAATTGTATTTTTGAACATGTTTTTGTAAACAGCTAAAATAACAAAACTTGTGTCACTGTCCAAATATTTCTGGCCCTAACTGTATATTCACCTGTTCTCGTTCCACCGTCGGTGCTGCTGTGTCTTCCGCATCCTGTTCACTGAGTGTTCAAGCAGAGGGCGGCGCGCACACTAATCGCGTCATCGTGCCCTCTAACCTGAGCGTCACTGCAGAGGATGCAGAAGACAGAGCGGCGCCGACGGTGGAACAGGGGACAGGTGAATATCGCGCACTGCCCCCCCTCCGTCATGCTGACCTGCTCCGGCACGGTCCCTGCACATACCTGGTTCTCCGGGCATCGGCAGCTTCTTCCTGTATTGAGCGGTCACATGGTACTGCTCATTACAGTAATGAATATGCGGCTCCTCCTCTATGGGAGTGGAGTTGGGTCTATATCCATTACTGTAATGAGCGGTACCATGTGACCACACAATACAGTAACAAGCTGTCAGCACCCGGAGAACAAGGGACGTGCAGCGACCGCGCCAGGAGCAGGTGAGTATTATAAGACAGCTGCCGCTCCCCTGCCGACCCTTGGGAAAGATTTGAGTATAAGCCGAGAGGGGCAATTTCATAGTTACATAGTTATTAAGGTTGAAGGGAGACTATAAGTCCATCTAGTTCAACCCATAGCCTAACCTAACATGCCCTAACATGTTGATCCAGAGGAAGGCAAAAAAAAAACATGTGGCAAAGAGTAAGCTCCACCTTGGGGAAAAAAATTCCTTCCCGACTCCACATATGGCAATCAGACTAGTTCCCTGGATCAACGCCGTATCAAGGAATCTAGTGTATATACCCTGTAACATTATACTTTTCCAGAAAGGTATCCAGTCCCCTCTAAAAAAATGGGCTGAAATTCTCGGCTTACACTCGAGTATATACGGTATTCAAATCTGTGAAAGTGGGCTGTTTGTGCACTTTGATGCCAATTCTGGTGCCCAGAACCCATTTGGGCCAGGCTGGAGGGGCCTGGGGATTGATGCAGGACATCACTATCTGTGTATTTTAAGTGTCAGATCAGTGGCCCAAAGTCATTTAACCCCTTGAAAACATCAGTTACTTGTTCAAATGTGTGAAAATGGGCTGTTTGCCCACTTTGATGCTAGTTCTGATGCCAAGAACCTATTTGGGCCAGGCTGAAGAGACCTGTTTTTGATGTGGGGCTCCCTGTTCTATATGTATGCACTGTGGTATCAGTGGCCCAAAGGCATTTAACCTCTTAAAAACATCACTTATTCAAATGTGTGAAAATGGGCTGTTTGCCCACTTTGATGCCAGTTCTGGTGCCCAGAACCCATTTGGGCCAGGCTGGAGGGACCTGAATTTGATGCAAGGCATCACTATATGTGTATGTTAAATGTCTGATCAGTGGCCCAAAGTAATTTAACCCCTTAAAAACATCACTTATTCAACTCTGTGAAAATGGGCCGTTTGCTCACTTTGATGCCAGTTCTGGTGCACAGAACCCATTTGGGCCAGGCTGGAGGGACCTGTTGTTGATGTGGGGCTCCTTGTTCTATATGCGTGCACTGTGGTATCAGTGGCCCAAAGGCATTTAACCCCTTAAAACCATCAGTTACTTATTCAAATCTGAGAAAATGGGCTGTTTGCCCTCTTTGATGCCAGTTCTGGTGCCCAGAACCCATTTGAGCAAGGCTGGAGGGACCTGGGTTTGATAAAGGGCATCAGTATCTGTGTATTTTAAGTGTCAGATCAGTGGCCCAAAGGCATTTAACCCCTTAAAAACATCAGTTACTTATTCAAATGTGTGGAAATGGGCTGTTTGCCCACTTTGATGCCAGTTCTGGTGCCCAGAACCCATCTAGGCCAGGCTGGAGATATCTGGTGTTGATGTGGGGCGTCCTGTTCTATATGTCTGCAGTGTGAGATCAGTGCACCAAAGGCATTTAACCCTTTCTTCAGTGCTCTTTGGTGCCCACTTTATTGTTTTTGCAGCTGTTAGGCTACGTTCACATTAGCGTTTCCCGACGCAGCGTTGGGCAACGCTGCGGCGACGCATGCGTCATGCGCCCCTATATTTAACATGGGGGGGGCGCATGGACATGCGTTGTGCTGCGTTTTGCGATGCATGCGTTTTTTTTGCCGCAAGCGTAGGGAGCAGAGGACGCAGCAAGTTGCATTTTTTTGCGTCCATTTTTCGGCAAAAAAGGACGCATGCGTCGCAAAACGCAGCGTTTTAGCGTGCTTTTAGCGTGCGTTTTGTTGCGTTGTGCGGTGCGTCGCCGACGCAGTCCCGCACAACGCAAATGTGACCGTAGCCTTAAGTGTATTCACATAAGGGCTCTTCACTGCATTGTGTTTCATTATTGTGATGATTATTTTTTGTTGTTAAACCTATAAAAGAAAAAATTGGCGAATAAGAAACTGAGGAATGAGAAGCCAAGTTCAGCCTCGTGCGGGTGGGAGAGAGGAGATTATCATTGGGCAGGGTAGAGCTGTGCTGCAGGCTGTCAGTGAGCCGGCTACTACTACATCACCAGCCAGAGGGAAGCTCCACTGCACAGCGCAGCCCCGGGACATCCACCTGCTGCTAACCACACAGTGATCGCTCCCATCAGCCTCTTCCAGTTAACCTCTGACCCGGAAGTTTACGCCCCCACTATCTCCTTGTGGAGCTTTCGTTTTCTGAGCCCCTTAGTAATGCCCCGCACAGGACCCGCCACTGCGGCGCCCGCAATCCTCAGCGGGACCGTAATAATGACCGTACGCGCTCGTGAGTGACGTCATTAGCCCTGGGAGAACACTAGGGTCACAGACGTATATAACGAGCATTGAATGGAGTGTCCTCAGCAGAGCAGGCCGCCATTTTATTGTGGACCTGACACAATCATCACAGCGGTTCAGGCTTCAGTCCCCAAAGCTCCTGATTGCAAGAATTGTGAGTCCCAGAATCCTCAGTGTCCATGGATGACTACAATCCCCAGAATGCTGCTTTTCTTTAATATTTCCTGTGTACCATTGCAGTAGCCCAGGAGCTGTGTCCCTGAGCCCAGAGCCTCCTGGCAGGTAACGCCTGGGGATGTGCACTGTCATTCATCACTGCTCTGGGTTTTAGCATGATTTTATTTTAGTTCTATATTTTTAGATCCATAGTTAGAACTAAAATGAGCTATAATTATAAAACAGCAGCCTGACACAATAGGAAAGTATTGTACTTCTGTTACAGGAGATGCTAAATATTAATATTCAGAATTTTCGGAAAGAAGCATAATTACTGTGTTATGATAATAATAAATGAATATTGTTTTGCACTAATATATATCAGGGGTGAGAACCTGTTTTCCTGCTCTGGGCCGTTTGGCCATTAATAATCTCATCCGGGGGCCGTACAGAATTGTCAGCCTACAAACAGTTAATGAACTTGTCCCTAATGTGACGGCTGGAGCGGCCTCTGATGCGTCAGTATGTTAGGTGTTATCAATGATGTAGCTACTTCTAACTGCTTTTCCAGGTTTGCGTCGGTCTGGAGCGCAGTCGTCTCTTTGCGTTGATAAGTTTGTAAAGAACCGATCACTGCAATAAGTTGTACCAAACACAGATGTATATTACACTGCATCTCTTCTTAAAGTGTGAATTTCATTACTTACATAACATTTATATAACTCAAGCAGTTGGAGATTTGCAGTATACACCACATAGGAGATACAGAGAATCCTTTATAATACAACACATAGGAGTCGGCAAGGCTGCTGTATACATCACATAACAGATGCCAAGGCTGCTGTATACATCACATAACAGACGCCAAGGCTGCTGTATACATCACATAACAGACGCCAAGGCTGCTGTATACATCACATAACAGACGCCAAGGCTGCTGTATACATCACATAACAGACGCCAAGGCTGCTGTATACATCACATAACAGACGCCAAGGCTGCTGTATACATCACATAACAGACGCCAAGGCTGCTGTATACATCACATAACAGACACCGAGGCTGCTGTATACATCACATAACAGACGCCAAGGCTGCTGTATACATCACATAACAGACACCAAGGCTGCTGTATACATCACATAACAGACGCCAAGGCTGCTGTATACATCACATAACAGACAGCAAGGCTGCTGTATACATCACATAACAGACGCCAAGGCTGCTGTATACATCACATAACTGATGCCAAGGCTGCTGTATACATCACATAACAGACGCCAAGGCTGCTGTATACATCACATAACAGACGCCAAGGCTGCTGTATACATCACATAACAGACACCAAGGCTGCTGTATACATCACATAACAGACGCCAAGGCTGCTGTATACATCACAAAACAGACGCCAAGGCTGCTGTATACATCACATAACAGACACCATGGCTGCTGTATACATCACATAACAGACGCCAAGGCTGCTGTATACATCACATAACAGACGCCAAGGCTGCTGTATACATCACATAACAGACGCCAAGGCTGTAAAAGAGATTAACCTGTAGCGAGAAATAAAATCAAAATGCCAGAATCATGTTTTTTGGTCACCGCGATCGAAAGATTGTATCTGCACAAAAATGGTATCACTGAAAACATCAGCTCGGCATGCAAAAAATAAGCCAAACCCAGATCACGAAAAATTGAGACGTCACGGGTCTCGGAATATGGCTCAATTTTTTATGTTTGGTGTCTATGAACTCGTAATGACCTGGAGAATCATAATATCAGGTCAGTTTTAGCATTAAGTGAACCTAGCAAAAAAGCCAAACAAAAAAACAAGTCTGGGATTGCACTTTTTTGGCAATTTCACCACACTTGGAATTTTTTCCCCATTTTCTGTTACACGTCATGGTAAAACCAATGGTATCGTTCAAAAGTACAACTGGCCCGCATTACATAAATACCTCACATTGCCATATTGACCAAAAAATAATAAAGTTATGGCTCTGGAAAGAAGGGGAGCGAAAAACGAAAACGCAAAACCGAAATAAGCTCCGGGGGTGAAGGGGTTAATATGCTTGGATACAGCACTCTGTGAAGAACAGCCAGCTTCTTTAGCAGTGACCTTTTGTGGCTTACCCTCCTTGTGGAGTGTGTCAATGACTGACTTCTGAACATCTGTCAAGTCAGCAGTCTTCACCATGATTGTGGAGCCTACTGAAAGAGACTAAGGGACCTTTTTAAACTCTTAGGAAGCCTTTAGAGGTGTTTTTTGTTAATTATTCTAATTTACTTAGATAATGACTTTGGGGTTTTCATTGGCTGTAAACCATAATCATCAACATTAAAGGGAACCTGTCAGCAGATTTTACCGCTATAAGATGCGGCCTCTGCCTTTCAGGGCTTATCTACAGCATTTTATAATGCTGTAGATAAGCCCCTGGCCTGAACTACAAGTGAAAAAAATAAGTTATATTATAGTCACCCGAGGGCGGTCCGATGTGGTCCGGTCCGATGGGTGTCACAGGTCCCAGTCCATCGCCTCCCATCTTCTTGCGACGGCGCCCTCCTGCTTCTTCATCGTTCCCCGGCATCGGCGCTCCTGCGCAGGTGTACTTCTCTGCCCTGTTAAGGGCAGAGTAAAGTACTGCATTGCACAGGCTCCAGGAAAGGCCAGAGAGGCCTAACGCCTGCACACTGCAGTGGGAGGCGCCGGACACGGACCTGCGACACCCATCGGACCGGACCGCATCGGACCGCCCTCCCCCGAGTGAGTATAATATAACTTATTTTTCTTCATTTGCAGGTCGGATCGGGGGTTTATCTACAACATTATAGAATACTGTAGATAAGCCCTGAAAGGCAGTGGCCGCATCTTATAGCGGCAAAATCTGCTGACAGGTTAACTTTAACAGAAACAAACACTTGAAATAGATCACTCTGTTTGTAATGACTCTATATAATATGAGTTTCACTTTTTGTATTGATGAACTGAAATAATTTAACTTTTTGATGGTATTCTAATTTTGTCAGAAACATCTCTGCATCACATAGGAGACACTGAGACTATGCTGTACATACATCAGATAGGCGACACCGACTCTGCTGTATATACATCACATAGGATACACTGAGACTCTATGGTATATACATTACATAGGAGTCACTGAGACTTTGCTGTATATACATCACATACGAGACACTAAAACTCTGCTGTATATACATAACATAAGATATGCTAAGACTAATTTATACATCACATAGGATACATTGAGAAACATCTGTATATACATCACATAGGACAAATTGGGTCTGATTTATCAAAGCGTAATGCCAGAAAAGTGATGTAAAAGCTTTGAAAAGTCTCTAAATTTTTGTGCATTCTGGAGTTGTGTGAAAATTTTGTATTTTTTGGTGTTATCATGCCCCTTTGAATCAGCTCTGCCAAAATGTGCAAAGCTGGGGAAAAGGTGGGACGGGGTGGGCTGTCCAGTTAATTAAAAGTGATTGTTTTGTATGCCAGAAATGCCACTCCAGTTCCTGATTGGAAAATTGAAAATGATTATAATGTAAAAATGATGATGTCTGTAACGTGCTGCAGAGATTAATAACGGTATAAAAATGAGGAAAATAAAGTTGTTGTTTTTTAATAAAAAGGTGTACGGTATATATTTGTTCTCACTGTGTGAGTTAGGCATCCTAGCCAGTTAGATGTCCCAGACATTATTGACCGAAGTATCTAAGCAGTGAGACAGAGGTAGGAACCTTACTATGTCATTCTATCTGCCCCTAGGGATTACCTCTTTAACCCCTTTATGACATGCACCCTATACATACTGCTCTGCGTCAGCTGCGTTCCCGCAAAGAGAAGTTTATATACTGCGCCATGATTGCGCAGGCTCACGCTGAGCACCGCTGCGATCAAATGCGGGTGTCAGCTCTATATGAGAGCTGACACCCTGCAAATGCTAGCAACTATCTCGGACTTTTAACCCCTGTGATGCCATTGTCAATAGTGACAGCAACATTGTGAGACATTGCAGAGGGAGGGAGCTTGCTTTGTGCTCCCATCAGCACAATGCCGATGGTTTACATGGTGACATCAGGCCCAAATATGGCCGCAGGGTCACTTAGTGACGTGGCCTTTCAGCTCATGCTCAGAGCACGAGCTGCGGCCTCCTCCCTGCATGTCAGGCACTGATCTACTGCTCTGCAATGCAGAAGCATTGCAGAGTATTAGATCAGAGATCTGTCAGTGTGAATAAATGGATGTCCCATCCAGGGGCAATGTAAAAAAGTTTAAAATGAAAACTCAATGAAAATTGCGAAAATATTTTTTAAAAAATAACAAAATAATAAAAAAAGAAAAACATTAATCCAATTTATTTCTTAATGTAAAAAAAAAGTACACGTTTGGTATTGACGCGACTGGAATGACCCGACCTGTAAAACTGTTAAAAAAATAAATGAAAAACAAGGCAAAGAACGATGCTTTATCATCATACCACCGAACAAAAAGTGAAATATAATGCGATCAAAGATAAAAATGTAAATAAGAGTGGTATCTCTGAAAATGTCATCTGGTCCTGCAAAAAAACACAATTACAGCTCCATCAGCGGAAAAATAAAAATGTTATAGCTCTCAGAAGAAAATGATGCAAAAATAATTATTTTTTCTATAACATACCGTATATACCCGAGTATAAGCCGGCCCGAGTATAAGCCGACCCCCCCCTAATTTTGCCACAAAAAACTGGGAAAACTTATTGACTCGAGTATAAGCCTAGGGTAGGAAATACAGCATTTACCGGTGAATTTCAAAAATAAAAATAGATGCTCCATACCGTTCATTATTGCCCCATAAGATGCTCCATATAAAGCTGTGCCACATATAATGCTCCATACATTTCATTATGGCCCCACAGATGCTCCATATAAAACTGTGCCATATAGAATGCTCCATACATTTCATTATGGCCCCATAGATGCTCCATATAAAACTGTGCCACATATAATGCTCCATACATTTCATTATGGCCCCATAGATGCTCCATATAAAACTGTGCCATATAGAATGCTCTGCACTGTTCATTATGGCCCCATAGATGCTCCATATAAAACTGTGCCATATAGAATGCTCTGCACCGTTCATTATGGCCCCATAGATGCTCCATATAAAACTGTGCCATATAGAATGCTCTGCACCGTTCATTATGGCCCCATAGATGCTCCATATAAACCTGTGCCATATAGAATGCTCTGCACTGTTCATTATGGCCCCATAGATGCTCAATATAAAGCTGTGCCATATAGAATGCTCTGCACTGTTCATTATGGCCCCATAGATGCTCCATATAAAACTGTGCCAAATAGAATGCTCTGCACTGTTCATTATGGCCCCATGGATGCTCCATATAAAACTGTGCCATATATAATGCTCTGCACCGTTCATTATGGCACCATAGATGCTCCATATAAAACTGTGCCATTTGGAATGCTCTGCACCGTTCATTATGGCCCCATAGATGCTCCATATAAAACTGTGCCATATAGAATGCTCTGCACCGTTCATTATGGCCCCATAGATGCTCCATAAAAAGCTGTGCCATATAGAATGCTCTGCACCGTTCATTATGGCCCCATAGATGCTCCATATAAACTGTGCCATATAGAATGCTCTGCACCGTTGATTATTGCCCCATAGATGCTCCATATAAAGCTATGCAATATATAATGCTGCTGCTGCAATAAAAAAAAAAAAATGACATACTCCCCTCTCTTGCTACCCGCAGCTCCTCAGCGTCCCGTCTCTCCGCACTGACTGTTCAGGCAGAGGGCGGCGCGCACACTAGTACATCATCGTGCCCTCTGACCTGAACAGTCAGTGCAGAGGACGGGAAGACGGAGCGGCGCCCGGCGGGTGGAACGTGGACAGGTAAATATGTAATACTCACCTGCTCCCGGCGTCCCTGGCTCCTTATCCCGGACAACTGGTCTCCGGGTGCCGCAGCCTCTTCCTCTGTCAGCGGTCACCGTTACCACTCATTAGCGGAATGAATATGCGGCTCCACCCCTATGTGAGTGGAGTCCATATTCATAACTTTAATGAGCGGTACCACGTGACCGCTGAACAGGGGAAGAGCTGCGGCACCCGAAGACCATGGGACAGGCAGGGGGAGCGCCAGGAGCCCCGGAAGCAGGTGAGTATGCGACAGACCTCTCTCCCCCTCACCCGCCGACCCTGCCGCCGACCGTCACTCGAGTATAAGCCGAGAGGGGCACTTTCATCCCAAAAATTTGGGCTGAAAATCTCAGCTTATACTCGAGTATATACGGTAGTTTTTTATTGTGTAAAAGCGCCAAAACATAAAAAAATATATAAATGTGGTATCTCTGTAATCATACTGACCCGAAGAATAAAGCTGCGTGATCAATTTTACCACACATGGAACGGCATAAAAAAAGGAAAAAAAACAATTCTTGAATTGCTGATTTTTGTTCATTCTGCCTCCCAAAATCAGAATAGAAAGTGATCAAAAAATGTCATGTGCCTGAAAATAGTACCAATAAAAATGTCAACTTGTCCTGCAAAAAACAAGCCCTGATATGATTCTGTGGGCCGAAATATGGTATTGCAAAAACAACTGTCATTTAGTGTGTGACAGCAGCCAAACATAAAACCCAATATAACACCGGTATCGCTTTAATCACACCCAACTAAAGAATAAAGTTGCCTAATAACTTATACCACATGAAGAACAGCTTGAAAAATAAAACCAATTCTACACTTGCTACTGATTTTTTCTTTCTGCCTCCCAAAGACCGCAGTAAGGTTTGGCGCACATTTATCCTGTGCTCTGCGCTGATCTCTTACATCGGGGTTTCCATGTAAATCTCTGAAATACGTAAATCAGAGGGAATCCCTGGCAGAAGATTCTCTATAATAAGGCAGATTGAAGCACTGTGGACGCCATAATACCTGTGATCCGGCAGTACAGTTGTGGCCAAAAGTATTGACACCCCTACAATTCTGTCAGATAATACTCAGTTTCTTCCTGAAAATGATTGCAAACACAAATTCTTTGTTATTATTATCTTCATTTAATTTGTCTTAAATAAAAAAAACACAAAAAGAATTGTCCTAAAGCCAAATTGGATATAATTCCACACCAAACATAAAAAAGGGGGTGGACAAAAGTATAGGCACTGTTTGAAAAATCATGTGATGCTTCTCTAATTTGTGTAATTATCAGCACCTGCAACTTACCTGTGGCCCTAACAGGTGTTGGCAATAACTAAATCACTCTTGCAGCCAGTTGACATGGATTAAAGTTTACTCAACCTCTGTCCTGTGTCCTTGTGTGTACCACATTGAGCATGGAGAAAAGAAAGAAGACAAAAGAACTGTCTGAGGACTTGAGAAACCAAATTGTGAGGAAGCATGAGCAATCTCAAGGCTACAAGTCCATCTCCTCAGACCTGAATGTTCCTGTGTCTACCGTGCTCAGTGTCATCAAGAAGTTTAAAGCCCATGGCACTGTGGCTAACCTCCCTAGATGTGGACGGTAAAGAAAAATTGACAAGAGATTTCAACGCAAGATTGTGCAGATGTTGGATAAAGAATCTCGACTAACATCCAAACAAGTTCAAGCTGCCCTGCAGTCCGAGGGTACAACAGTGTCAACCCGTACTATAAGTCGGCGTCTGAATGAAAAGGGACTGTATGGTAGGAGACCCAGGAAGACCCCACTTCTTACCCTGAGACATAAAAAAGCCAGGCTGGAGTTTGCCAAAACTTACCTGAAGAAGCCTAAAACGTTTTGGAAGAATGTTCACTGGTCAGATGAGACAAAAGTAGAGCTTTTTGGGCAAAGGCATCAACATAGAGTTTACAGGAGAAAAAAAGATGCATTCAGAGAAAAGAACACGGTCCCTACAGTCAAACATGGCGTAGGTTCCCTGATGTTTCGGGGTTGCTTTGCTGCCTCTGGCACTGGACTGCTTGACCGTGTGCATGGCATTATGAAGTCTGAAGACTACCAACAAATTTTGCAGCATAATGTAGGGCCCAGTGTGAGAAAGCTGGGTCTCCCTCAGAGGTCATGGGTCTTCCAGCAGGACAATGACCCAAAACACACTTCAAAAAGCACTAGAAAATGGTTTGAGAGAAAGCACTGGAGACTTCTAAGGTGGCCAGCAATGAGTCCAGACCTGAATCCCATAGAACACCTGTGGAGAGATCTAAAAATGGCAGTTTGGAGAAGGCACCCTTCAAATATCAGGGACCTGTAGCAGTTTGCCAAAGAAGAATGGTCTAAAATTCCAGCAGAGCATTGTAAGAAACTCATTGATGGTTACCGGAAGCGGTTGGTCGCAGTTATTTTGGCTAAAGGTTGTGCAACCAAGTATTAGGCTGAGGGTGCCAATACTTTTGTCTGGTCCATTTTTGGAGTTTTGTGTGAAATGATCAATGTTTTGCTTTTTGCTTCATTCTGTTTTGTGTTTTTTCATTTAAGACAAATTAAATGAAGATAATAATACTGAAGAATTTGTGATTGCAATCATTTTCAGGAAGAAACTGAGTATTATCTGACAGAATTGCAGGGGAGTCAATACTTTTGGCCACAACTGTATTTGTCTTGTTAGGTGTGCATAAAAGCGCAGTTTGCCACATTTTTGAACATTTCTGAAAAGATGGACACCACTAAAAAGAGGCAAGACGAAGTCCAGAATAACTCTGCTGCTGCATTATAGTGAATGGATCCCTTGGGGGTTTCATCTGAATCACATCACTCAGACATTTAGATGTAAACCCCAATGTAAGTGCTCAGTGTAGCGCACTGGATAAATGTGATCCCAAAATGTTCCCAACAAAAGCTTCAACTCAGTGAACAAAAAAAGCAAGTCTCCACTGTCATCTGTTAACAGAAATATAGGGGACTGCCACGTTACTGGTAGCAAAAAGGCTCTGGAAGAGCGAAATGGCTCCATGCCCCCACCCCCCCAAATAATTCAGCAAATTCTGCGCTCCCAGATCCAAATGTCCCTCTCCCTTTTGAGCCACAGTGTGTCTAAACCACATTTAGCATCCACATGATTGGCATTTCTGTAACGATGACAGCCTGCCTAATTTACGGGTGCATGTTTCCAAAAGCATCAGCTGAGCACAAAGTACTCCCATGAAGTCAAAATTGTCACTACATGTAGATAAATTTCCCAAAGGGTTATCATTTTCAAAATGGGGTCACTTGATGGGTATTCTGCTATTCCAGCACTTGGGGCTCTGTATATTGAGTCCGCAAATTATTCTAGCCAAATTTGCACTCCAGGAGGAAAATAGCACTCCCTCCCCAGTCTCTCCGTATGGCTAATGCGGAACTTTACAGCTACATTTAGGGTATTTCTACATTGAGCAGAAATTGTGGGACAAATTTTGGTGACATTTTTACCCATTTCCCTGTGTGAAAATGTGAAATCTGGGCTAAAACAAAATTTTGGTGGTAAAAATGTAATTATTTTTTCTCCACTGCCCAATGGTATAAAATTCTACGACACACCTGTGATGTTAATATGATCACTGAACCCCTAGGTGAATTCATTGAGAGGTGTAGTTTGTAAAATGGAGTCATTTATGGGGAGTTCTGTTGTTCTGGCACCTCGGGGACTCTGCCAATGTGACATGGCACCCTCAAACCAGTCCAGAAAAATCTGAACTCCAATATGGAGCTTCTTCCCATCTGTTCCTCAAAAGTAGCTTTTGACCACATATGGGGTGTTGATGTACTCAGGAGAAATTACACAACACATTTTAAGGTCTATTTTTCCCTGTTAACGTTGTGAAAATAAAAATTTGGGGCTAAAAAACTTTTGTATGTGAAAATGTGATTTTGTTTATTTTCACGGCTCAACATTATAAACTTCTGTGAACCACCTGGGGGGTTCAAGGTGCTCACCACACATCTAGATAAGTTCTTTGAGGGGTCTAGTTTCCAAAATGGGGTCATTTGTGGCTTTTTCCACTGTTTAGGCACATCAGGGGTTCTCTAAACGTGACATGGCGTCCGCTAATTATTCTAGCAAATTTTACATTCAAAAAGTCAAATGGCGCTCATTCCCTTTGACGTAATCAGGAGAAATAGCACAACAGCGCTGGCTCAGAAAAAGTCACAGACCACTCCTGCCGGCGATTCTTTTGCTTCACTTCCACATAGCAGCTCTTCTTCTACCATGCTGCTCTGTTGACAGAGCATGATTGCCAACGTTATGTTGATTGACAGTTCTTAACAGGAGCAACTGTCAATCAGCATGACATCGGGAGTCACGCCCCCTCAACAGAGCAGATAGAAAGCGAAGCAGCTGCTCTGTCGGCTTGTCAGCAGAGACTTACAAAACCTCCAAGAGAAAAAAATGAGGAAAAACCCTGTTGTAACTAAATAAGTAAAAAGCAAAAAGTGCATGTAAATAACAGAGTTTTTAGTAATACTGTGTTTGATCAAAAATAGCATAAAAGCCATCCCACCACGACAAGGTGACTCTGATCGGGACGGTCCTACACTGTCTAATATTAAAACATTACCATGTGTCAGTGTTGACCTCAGTGTGAATAAGGGCAAACAAAAGAACCGGGTGCAACCAGTCTGGGGGAGCCTTATATACAATCTCTACCATTTCAAAAGCTTCTGCCGCGCAAGAATTTTGGTGCAATTTGAGGCAAAAATGCCAAACAATCTTTCATAACTTGCCCCATGTATATTTTAGCCAATATTGGCACCTGAGATTTAGACAGTAGTGATAAATTTACCTCAATGTATTTATTTTATTGTATAATAAACATTTTTCTTTCATTTTAATACAGTATATAGTATAGCAATGGTTAAATAAAAATGAAAACAACAAGTCCTCATACAGCTTCGTCAACGGAAAAATAAAAAAAGGTTTTGGCACTTTGAAGATGGGTTGAATGCAAAAAGAAAGAATGCATCCTTAAAGGGGTTATCCGGGACTATTTTATTTTTTACTGTGGGCCTAAGAACTGACGGGCAGGTAGTTGCTAACCAGACCATACCTGCCAGCGATTCCACAGTTTCTGCTGACAAAAAAATGTGCTGAAAATCTTGGCTTATACACGAATATATACGGTACTTCGTTCCCAGTCTCTCCATTGGCTCACCAGTTCATGACTACCCTATAGCTCACAAACTGTCTAAATGCCTCTTTTAAAAGCTGTAGTGCTGCTAAAGGTTAGAGTTTACTGTAATATAGCATGGACCTTCCAACAATATCATGACATATTTGTATAAAGGCATCCTTTACTTCTGACTTCCCTTCAGCTCCTATATTTATCCATTAGTTTCCATGTTTAGGTGATTGTATTGTGAAACTTGTGCAATTCTCTAATATTTTATGTAAAACCTATTTATCATATCCCCTGTTATGCTATATGCATGGGGATCTCATCTCCATCATGGACTTGGTGGCTATTTTATACTGCATGCTATTTCTTTCTGCTATTTCAGCCCATGGAGGTTTTTCCATAATTGTGTTGTCTTTTTTTTCTTTAATCTTGGTTTGGCTCATTGGCATGTGGATCTGGCATGTCCGATTTCGAGCTACCCATCTCATTGTTCTCCGTGAGATAAGCCGCTGCCCAACTTCTCAGTCGGCAACTTTCTTCTAGAGAACTTAGGAGTGCTCAGGCAAACGAGCGGATATGGCCGTCACCTGAATGATCAGCCAAAACATTGCTTGGCCGTCAGTCATCTAATGTGTATGGCCAGCAATGGATTCAACTAAACTTTATTCCTGTTCTATAGATTGATTATTAAATGTTCCTTTTTTGTACAGTGTATCTATTTCTGTATTAAATTGTTCTGTTTATTTATCATAAAGTAATTATTCCTCTTGATCCACAAGGATCACAGTAGTCCTGTATACATAAGTGTGACTTTTGACTATTAGTAAATTGGGCTTGGAAGAGCCAAAGGAAAGCAATGATAGAAGAACACTGAATTGGTACTATGACTGAAAAATAGAAGAGGGAGAAAACCAGGTTCTCCCTTGAGCAGTGTTTGGTATGATCAACACATATAAATGGTGCAGTGGCTATATGCTTACCTTAAGGGTATGTGTCCACGTTCAGGATTACATCCGGATTAGCTGCGGATTGAAAGCTGCGTACAGCCGCAGCGTTCAATCCGCAGCGTCCAGATGTTCCAGCATAGTGGAGGGGATTTTATGAAATCCCGTCTCCACTATGCATGCGAACACGCATCGGGCAGACCTGCATTTATGGACATGCGGTGCGTCTTTTTAGAAAGCAGCATGTCTGTTTACCTTGCGGCAATGCTCCGTTGCTGCAAGGTAAATCACAGGGCCCGATGTATGGGGTGCAGAGATTCCGGATGTGTGCAATGAACACATCCGGAATCACCGCGCGTACAGAAGGGGGCGGCGCTTTGGGCGGAGCCAGTTTTCCGCTCCATCCAAAGCTCCGTCATTACGGACCGTGGACACGCACCCTAAGAGATATGCATAAAAGCATAGCAATAGAAAGGCTGTAGCTGTTCCCTTGCTGGACAACCAAGGACGACCGTTTGGTATCAGGTAGAGATATTGAGGAAAGAAATTAGAGATCTTCTGGCGCTTATATGATAGTTCTTATACTAATTCTAATACTAGTTCTAGTATTACTAGTAATACTAGTTCTAATACTGTGTTGATGTCTCTATATTTCCACATTTTTTGTTTGTTTAACGTTATGTATTTTATTGGGATTTTATGTGATATACGAACACAAACTAGCAAGTATTTGTGAAGTGTAAAGGAAATGAGACATGGGTTTCTTATTAATTTAAAACTAAACATATGAAAATTGTGATGTGCATTTGTATTTATCCCCCTGTAATCTGATACTCCTAAATAAAGTCCTGAGTGACCAATTGCCCCCAGAAGTCACATAATTAGTAAATTGAGCCCACCTGTGTGTAATTTATTCTCAGTACAAATATAACTTTCGGTAAAGGTTTCTTTGAGAACATTAGGGATCACACAGCATCATAAAAACCAAAAAAGATACCAAACAGGTCAGGGATAAAGTTGTGGAGAAAAGTAAAGCAAGGTTAGGTTATAAAAAATATAACTCAAGATCTGAACATCTCACAGCCTTTATGTAAGATAAAATCTGGCCTTTATGGAATGGCGGGAAGAAAGCCATTTTTGAAAGCAAGCCGTAACAAGTTCAGTTTTCAGTTTGCAAAAAGCCATGTAGGGAACACAGCTAACATAGTAACATAACATAGTAACATAGTTAGTAAGGCCGAAAAAAGACATTTGTCCATCCAGTTCAGCCTATATTCCATCATAATAAATCCCCAGATCTACGTCCTTCTACAGAACCTAATAATTGTATGATACAATATTGTTCTGCTCCAGGAAGACATCCAGGCCTCTCTTGAACCCCTCGACTGAGTTCGCCATCACCACCTCCTCAGGCAAGCAATTCCAGATTCTTACTGCCCTAACAGTAAAGAATCCTCTTCTATGTTGGTGGAAAAACCTTCTCTCCTCCAGACGCAAAGAATGCCCCCTTGTGCCCGTCACCTTCCTTGGTATAAACAGATCCTCAGCGAGATATTTGTATTGTCCCCTTATATACTTATACATGGTTATTAGATCGCCCCTCAGTCGTCTTTTTTCTAGACTAAATAATCCTAATTTCGCTAATCTATCTGGGTATTGTAGTTCTCCCATCCCCTTTATTAATTTTGTTGCCCTCCTTTGTACTCTCTCTAGTTCCATTATATCCTTCCTGAGCACCGGTGCCCAAAACTGGACACAGTACTCCATGTGCGGTCTAACTAGGGATTTGTACAGAGGCAGTATCTCTCTCATCTCTCATCATGTGTATCCAGACCTCTTTTAATGCACCCCATGATCCTGTTTGCCTTGGCAGCTGCTGCCTGGCACTGGCTGCTCCAGGTAAGTTTATCATTAACTAGGATCCCCAAGTCCTTCTCCCTGTCAGATTTACCCAGTGGTTTCCCGTTCAGTGTGTAATGGTGATATTGATTCCCTCTTCCCATGTGTATAACCTTACATTTATCATTGTTAAACCTCATCTGCCACCTTTCAGCCCAAGTTTCCAACTTATCCAGATCCATCTGTAGCAGAATACTATCTTCTCTTGTATTAACTGCTTTACATAGTTTTGTATCATCTGCAAATATCGATATTTTACTGTGTAAACCTTCTACCAGATCATTAATGAATATGTTGAAGAGAACAGGTCCCAATACTGACCCCTGCGGTACCCCACTGGTCACAGCGACCCAGTTAGAGACTATACCATTTATAACCACCCTCTGCTTTCTATCACTAAGCCAGTTACTAACCCATTTACACACATTTTCCCCCAGACCAAGCATTCTCATTTTGTGTACCAACCTCTTGTGCGGCACGGTATCAAACGCTTTGGAAAAATCGAGATATACCACGTCCAATGACTCACCGTGGTCCAGTCTATAGCTTACCTCTGTGGAAGAAGATGCTGTCTGCAGATGAAACCAAAGTAGAACTTTTTGGGCTAAATGCAAAACGCTATTTTTGCAGAAAATGAACACTGCACATGACCCTGAAAATACCATTCCCACTATCAAACATGGTGGTAGCGACATCATGCTGTGGGGATGCATTTCTTCAGCAGGGACAGGGATGCTGGTCAGAATTCATAGGAAGATAGATGGAGCTAAATACAGTGCAATCCTGGAGGAAAAGCTGTAAAAGACTGCAAAAGGCTTGAGCGTAGGTTCATCTTGAAGCAGGACAACGACTCTAAACGTAATTCCAGAGCCACAATGGAATGGTTTAGATGAAAGCATAGTAATGTGTTTTAATGACCAGTCACAGTCCAGACCTAAATCCCATTGAGAATATGTGGCAGGACATGAAAATTGATGTTCACTGACACATCCATCCAGTCTCACTGAGCTAAAGCTAATTTGCAAAGAAGAATTGGCAACAATTTCAGCCTGTAGCAGTGCAAAGCTGGTAGAAGCATATCCTAAAAGACCCGTAGAAGTAATTGCAGCAAAAGATAGTCCTACAAAGCATTGACTCGGGGGGCTGAATATAAATGTTTGTCACAATTTTCAGATTTAGATTTTTAAAATAACACAGATATGCAAAATTTGGGTTTATGAAAAACATGTACACAGTATTATATATAAAAATGTATTGAACATTCATTCTGCAACTTCATTGGAAATTAATTCTTGCGCCTTTTCTTTTTCTCGTCAAAGCTTCTCTTGATACCATTTCTCTTATAGAAGACCCGTGGATTTTCTCTGTGAAGCATCCAGCAGTAGTCCCCCATGATGTTCACGTGCCATCTACTTTGGGATCTTTGTTCTATCTCCTTGGTATCCTGTTTAAATCTTTTTCCTTGCTCTTCGTTAACAGCAGCAAGGTTTTCAGGAAAGTAGTCCAAATGAGAATTTAATAAATATAACTTCAATTTCATCAAACAACCCAAGGTTTTGAAAAATTTCAACAAGTTCTCCTGGATGGACTTAAATTTTGGATCTTTGTTGTTACCTAGAAATTTCTTCACGACTTCCTTAAAAGAATCCCAAACCCTTTTCTCAACAGCGTTCATTTTTGTTTCGAACACGATTCCTTCCTTCAGTTTTGCTTCGGAAAAGTCCCTGAAACTTTGTACACAGGTACTTAAAAGTCTCTCCTTTAGTAAAGCTTTCACAAACTGCCTCATCAGTCCAGTTTTAATGTGGAGTGGTGGCAGGAGAAGTTTAGTGGGATTAACTAAACTTTCCGCAACTATGTTCTTGAGTCCAGGTGACAAAGATGTTCTCGTTGCCAACTTTTTTTGGCTACAGTGATGAGTCCTATCGTGGCTGTCTCATTCACGCAAAAAACACGAGTATTTTGTGTATCCTTCTAGTTGCCTAAGGAGCAAAAACAGAACTTGCAGATCATCACATATTGACTATCCTTAATCCTCGTAGTTACTCTATATCAGTGGTCCCCAACCTTTCTGACCTTGAGAGCCACATTCAGCTTACAGAGAGGGTCGCGAGCCACATCCAGCTCCCACCTCCTTCAAAGTAGTGTCAACCAAAGCCCCCATTACAGGTGTAATGATAACCGAAGCTTTTCCACAGAAATCACTCCAGAGCAGTATACTGAGATCCAGGGGTATTCTCCCAACACACTGTCACATCCAGCTTTGAGCACCTCTTCTAACAGGTAGTACAAACCTCCAGCGTAGCATACCTAAAACATCTCGAAACCCCTAAGACCAGTAAATGTGCATCCAGATCTGCAATTCTGTGCAGGGCTACTCACAAAATTCCCCATTTTGAGATGTGCTCTTTATACCTGTTAGCTAGACCTGGACCTAATGCATCAAGCTGGCAGACAGTCGCGAGCCACAATTCATGGGGCCGCGAGCCACATGTGGCTCCCGAGCTACAGGTTGGGGAGCCCTGCTCTATATACTCGTGTATAAGTCGACTCGAGTATAAACCGAGGCACCTAATTTTGCCTTGAAAACTTATTGACTTGAGTATAAGATGGGTATGCATTGTCCCCTCATCCCTGTCCTGGTATGCATGGCTCCCCATCCCTGTTCTTGTATGCATGGCTCCCCATCCCTGTTCTTGTATCCTTGTATGCATGGCTCCCCGTCCTTGTATGCATGGCTCCACATCCCTGTCTGCATGGCTCCCCATCCCTGTCTGCATGGCTCCCCATCCCTGTCCTTGTATGCATGGCTCCCTTTCCCCGTCATTGTACAGTTAGGTCCATATATATTTGGACAGAGACAACATTTTTCCAATTTTGGTTATAGACATTACCACAATGAATTTTAAACCAAACAATTCAGATGCAGTTGAAGTTCAAACTTTCAGCTTTCATTTGAGGGTATCCACATTAAAATTGGATGAAGGGTTTAGGAGTTTCAGCTCCGTAACATGTGTCACCCTGTTTTTAAAGGGACCAAAAGTAATTGGACAATTGACTCTAAGGCTATTTCATGGACAGGTGTGGGCAATCCCTTCATTATGTCATTCTTAATTAAGCAGATAAAAGGCCTGGAGTTGATTTGAGGTGTGGTGCTTGCATTTGGAAGGTTTTGCTGTGAAGTAAACATGCGGTCAAAGGAGCTCTCCATGCAAGTGAAACAAGCCATCCTTAAGCTGCGAATACAGAAAAACCCATCTGAGAAATTGCTACAATATTAGGAGTGGCAAAATCTACAGTTTGGTACATCCTGAGAAAGAAAGAAAGCACTGGTGAATTCATCAATGCAAAAAGACCTGGGCGCCCACGGAAGACAACAGTGGCGGATGATCGCAGAATAATCTCCATGGTGAAGAGAAACCCCTTCACAACAGCCAACCAAGTGAACAACACTCTCTAGGAGGTAGGCGTATCAATATCCAAATCTACCATAAAGAGAAGACTGCATTAAAGTAAATACAGAGGGTTCACTACACGGTGCAAGCCACTCATAAGCTTCAAGAATAAAAAGTCTAGATTGGACTTTGCTAAAAAACATCTTAAAAAGCCAGCACAGTTCTGGAAGAACTTTCTTTGGACAGATGAAACCAAGATCAACCTCTACCAGAATGATGGAAAGAGAAAAGTATGGTGAAGGCGTGGTACAGCTCATGATCCAAAGCATACCACATCATCTGTAAAACACGGCGGAGGCAGTGTGATGGCTTGGGCATGAATGGCTGCCAGTGGCACTGGGTCACTAGTGTTTATTGATGATGTGACACAGGACAGAAGCAGCCAAATGAATTCTGAGGTATTCAGAGACATACTGTGTGCTCAGATCCAGCCAAATGCAGCCAAACTGATTGGTCGTTGCTTCATACTACAGATGGACAATGACCCAAAACATAAAGCCAAAGCAACCCAGGAGTTTATTAAAGCAAAGAAGTGGAATATTCTTGAATGGCCAAGTCAGTCACCTGATCTCAACCCAATTGAGCATGCATTTCACTTGTTAAAGACTAAACTTCAGACAGAAAGGCTCACAAACAAACAGCAACTGAAAACCACTGCAGTGAAGGCCTGGCAGAGCATCAAAAAGGAGGAAACACAGTGTCTGGTGATGTCCATGAGTTCAAGACTTCAGGCAGTCATTGCCAACAAAGGGTTTTCAACCAAGTACTAGAAATGAACATTTTATTTAAAATTATTCAATCTGTCCAATTACTTTTGGTCCCTTTAAAAACAGGGTGGCACATGTTAAGGAGCTGCAACTCCTAAACCCTTCATCCAGTTTTAATGTGGATACCCTCAAATGAAAGCTGAAAGTCTGAACTTCAATTGTATCTGAATTGTTTTGTTTAAAATTCATTGTGGTAATGTCTATAACCAAAATTAGAAAAATGTTGTCTCTGTCCAAATATATATGGACCTAACTGTATGCATGGCTCCTTATCCCCTATCCTTGTATGCATGGCTCCCCATCCGTTTCCTTGTATGCATGGTTCCTATAAAAAAAAAAAAAACATCCTACTTACCTTCCCTGCACGCCCTCGCTGCATCTTATTTTGGCTAGAAGCTCTTCCGACCGAGCGATCACGTGTCCGGCTCATTAAGGTAATGAATATTCACTCCATACCTATGGGAGTGGAGAGGGGTTAATATTCATTACCTTAATGAGTGTGCACCATTTAGAGCCTGGACGCTGCTGGAAGCTGTCGGCTACTGCTGTAACTACGCGCGCTATAAGGCTATGTGCACATGATGCGGATTTAGTGCGGATCCGCAGCGTTTTTTTCCACGCAGAAACGCTGCAGATCCGCAAAGTGATTTACAGTACACTGTAAATCAATAGGAAAAAAAATGCTGTGCTAATGGTGTGGAAAATTCCGCATGGAAAATGCTGTGGATCAAAGGAAGGAACATGTCACTTCTTTTGTGCGGATCTGCAGCGTTTCTGCACCCTTCCATTATAGAAATCCGCAGGGGTAAAAAAACGCATGAAATCCGCACAAAAATCGCACAAAATCCGCATAAAAAAATGTATCAAATCTGCACCTGCGTTTTTCTGCCAGGAGATGCAGATTTTGTGCAGAAAATTCTGCACCCCAATCCGCAATGTGTGCACATAGCCTAAAAGATGAATATTCACTGGCAGCAATGTGAATATTCATTTCTTTTTAGCAGCTGCACAGTGACAGCTGCCGGCTCCTGCCTCTGTGACCTGCTGCTCCCCCTCCCCCACAGTCTTTCTGGGACAATGACTCATGTATAAGCTGAGGGGGCGTTTTCAGCACAAAAAATGTGCTGAAGATCTCGGCTTATACACGAGTATATAAGGTAAGCTTTTTGAGAATAAAGTCTATTCTCATAGCTTTGCTTCAAGTGCACAAAATGCCCTATAAACACTGAAGCATACTTGCTGCCATTGTGCAGAAGCACAGCTTTCAGACTTTTATTGGGGATGAATCAATAACATCACTGCAATACACTGGAGCACTGTTTTGAGAAAAGTATGGAAGAAATTCCTTTTCTACAGTATGCTAGTGTACCATGAAAAACATTTCTAACCAATCTTAGTGACACCAAAATCATCCACAAAATGTCATACAAAGGGGGTCAAAGTATGGTGCAAGAAAAAGCCTATGGAGTCAGTGTTTGTAAAAATACTGTACGTAATGGAATTTTTAAGAGATTTTTACCGAGTTCAGCGATCAAAAGTATATAAGAATGCCTTCTTACTTTTCAAACAATTTTACCCTTGCAGACCTGTGTAATTAGAAAACTTTATAATTTTCTTTACACTACACAAATTCTTAATATTTTGTGTTGGTATATCACATGAAATATAATTAAAAAACATTTAAGTTTATGGGAGCAACGTGACCAAACGTGGAAAAGTTCATGGGGTATGAATATTTTTTTCAAGGTACTGTGTATGTGTGCCTATATAATTAATTTGGTGAAGAATTAAGTAATATATCATACATGGCTGAGATTAGATCCTTAGCTGTGGATTCTGTTCTGCATATTCTTTCAAACCAAGTTGGAAATGAATCTCGGTTACCTTGAAATAAAGAAGTGGCAAATTTGGAAATACTGATATCAACTTTGGCTTACAAGGCTGAATTTGGATTGATGGTCCTCAAAGCAGTACAGTGATCCAGTCCTGTGGTTGATGATGTCCATGAAAATATGCAGGCCCGCTTGAGACCATGGTTTAGACATAACGGTTATAAGGCTGTCAGGGAACTGTGGATGGAATAGGATAGAGGTCACATGGTTTTTATTTGATATGGGGCATGGTTTTATGTAAAGAATTACTCCCATGAAGATTTGTTTTTGTGAATACTAGGAGAATCTCTAAGATGTTACTATTGACCAAATTATGTCACTGCAGCCATCATTCAGCCATGAGCCAGGAAAAAAGGGCTGTGTGGAAGCCTCCAACTTAAAAGGGTTGTTCACTACTTTTTTTTTCTTACTAAATTTGTCTATATATGTACAGTGTCTTGAAAAAGTATTCATACCTTGCGAACTTTTCCACTTTTTTCACGTTACACCATCAAAATTAAATGTATTATATAGGGATTTTATGTGATATACCAACACATAGTAGCAAGGATTTGTGAAGTGTAGAGGAAATGATACATCTTTTTCTAATTATTTCAAAAATATAAGGCTACTTTCACACTAGCGTTGGACTTGGCTCGTCGCAGTGCGTCGGGCCGATGTACCAACGCTAGCAATGAATGCGCCACACAACGGGGGCAGCGGATGCATTTTTCCAGCGCATCTGCTGCCACATTGTGAGGTGCGGTGAGGTGGGGGCGGAGTTCCGGCCGCGCATGCGCGGTTGGAAATGGCGGACCGTCGGCAGCAAAAAACGTTACATGTAACGTTTTTTGCTCCCGGCGGTCCGCCACAACACGGCGCATCCGTCGCACGACGGTTGCGACGTGTGTCAATGCGTCGCTAATTTTAGTCTATGGGGCAAAAACGCATCCTGCAGACAACTTTGCAGGATGCGTTTTTTCCCATAAACGACGCATTGCGACGTATTGAAAAAACGCTAGTGTGAAAGTAGCCTTAATCTGAAAATTGTGAAATGCATTTGCACTCAGCCCCCCAAGTCAATACTTTGCAGGGCCACTTTTCGCTGCAATTACTGTTGAACAAATGTGGAAAAGTTCATGGGGTATGAATACTTTTTCAAGGCACTGAATACAGTGTAGTGTTCAGTCTTCTCTGGGATCCAGCACCGTCCTGCTCCTCAGGGACGTCACTGCTCTTCAGACTATCCGGCCTTTGGAGCCTCCATAGATTTACATTGTAAAAGTCACTTCTGGCTCATGGCTGAATGACGGTGCAGTGACATCACTGGGCCTCTAATGTCTTCTAAGAGCTTCTCCTGGTGTTCACAAACACCAAACACGTGACTCCTTTGAGGGAAAGATTTGTTTCTGAAATGTGAAGTTTTATTGTCTACATACTTAACCATGCAGTTATTCTCATTTTTCCATTGCAGAAAGTACCTCATGTTTGATTATATCCAAGAAGGCCTTGTCCTGTATTTCAAGTTTTAACAATGGAGGAGGGAAAGAGTCTCATGACTGAAAGAATATTAAATCTGACCTTGAAGATTATCTACCTACTGACTGGAGAGGTGAGGGACTCTGGGAGTAATTATTACTATAATAACTCCTTAAGAATGCAGCTTTTTTAAGCCTAAATAGTGTTGTCTGGGATTTTTAGAAGACAACCCAAAAAGTGGAAATGCGTTAAAATAATAAAGTTATCAATAGTTCTTTAACCCCTTTACCCCAAAGGGTGGTTTGCACGTTAATGACCGGGCCAATTTTTACAATTCTGACCACTGTCCCTTTATGAGGTTATAACTCTGGAACGCTTCAATGGATCCTGGTGATTCTGACATTGTTTTCTCGTGACATATTGTACTTCATGACAATGGTAAAAATTATTTGATAGTACCTGCGTTTATTTGTGAAAAAAACGGAAATTTGGCGAAAATTATGAAAATTTCGCAATTTTCCAACTTTGAATTTTTATGCAATTAAATCACAGAGATATGTCACACAAAATACTTAATAAGTAACATTTCCCACATGTCTACTTTACATCAGCACAATTTTGGAACCAAAATTTTTTTTTGTTAGGGAGTTATAAGGGTTAAAAGTTGACCAGCAATTTCTCATTTCTACAACACCATTTTGTTTTAGGGACCACATCTCATTTGAAGTCATTTTGAGGGGTCTATATGATAGAAAATACCCAAGTGTGACACCATTCTAAAAACTACACCCCTCAAGGTGCTCAAAACCATATTCAAGAAGTTTATTAACCCTTCTGGTGCTTCACAGGAATTTTTTGAATGTTTAAATAAAAATGAACATTTAACTTTTTTTCACAAAAAATTTAATTCAGCTCCAATTTGTTTTATTTTACCAAGGGTAACAGGAGAAAATGGACCCCAAACATTGTTGTACAATTTGTCCTGAGTATGCCAATACCCCACATGTGGGGGTAAACCACTGTTTGGGCGCATGGCAGAGCTCGGAAGCGAAGGAGTGCCATTTGACTTTTCAATGCAAAATTGACTGGAATTGAGATGGGACGCCATGTTTCGTTTGGAGAGCCCCTGATGTGGCTAAACATTGAAACCCCCCACAAGTGACACCATTTTGGAAAGTAGACCCCCTAAGGAACTTATCTAGAGGTGTGGTGAGCACTTTGACCCAACAAGTGCTTCACAGAAGTTTATAATGTAGAACCGTAAAAATAAAAAATCATATTTTTTCACAAAAATTATCTTTTCGCCCCCAATTTTTTATTTTCCCAAGGGTAAGAGAAGAAATTGGACCCCAAAAGTTGTTGTACAATTTGTCCTGAGTACGCTGATAGCCCATATGTGGGGGTAAACCACTGTTTGGGCGGATGGGAGAGCTCGGAAGGGAAGGAGCGCCGTTTGACTTTTCAATGCAAAATTGACAGGAATTGAGATGGGACGTCATATTGCGTTTGAAGAGCCACTGATGTGCCTAAACATTGAAACCCCCCACAAGTGACACCATTTTGGAAAGTAGACCCCCTAAGGAACTTATCTAGAGGTGTGGTGAGCACTTTGACCCACCAAGTGCTTCACAGAAGTTTATAATGTAGAACCGTAAAAATAAAAAATCATATTTTTTCACAAAAATTATCTTTTTGCCCCCAATTTTTTATTTTCCCAAGGGTAAGAGAAGAAATTGGACCCCAAAAGTTGTTGTACAATTTGTCCTGAGTACGCTGATACCCCATATGTGGGGGTAAACCACTGTTTGGGTGGATGGGAGAGCTCGGAAGGGAAGGAGCGCCGTTTGACTTTTCAAAGCAAAATTGACAGGAATTGAGATGGGACGCCATGTTGCGTTTGAAGAGCCACTGATGTGCCTAAACATTGAAACCCCCCACAAATGACACCATTTTGGAAAGTAGACCCCCTAAGGAACTTATCTAGAGGTGTGGTGAGCACTTTGACCCACCAAGTGCTTCACAGAAGTTTATAATGCAGAGCCGTAAAAATAAAACAAAATTTTTTTCCCACAAAAATTATTTTTTTAGCCCCCAGTTTTGTATTTTCCTGAGGGTAACAGGAGAAATTGGACCCCAAAATTTGTTGCCCAATTTGTCCTGAGTGCGATGATACACCATATGTGGGGGGAACCACTGTTTGGGCACATGGGAGGGCTCAGAAGGGAAGGAGTGCCATTTGAATGCAGACTTAGATGGAATGGTCTGCAGGTGTCACATTGCGTTTGCAGAGCCCCTAATGTACCTAAACAGTAGAAACCCCCCACAAGTGACACCATTTTGGAAAGTAGACCCCCTTAGGAACTTATCTAGATGTGTGCTGAGCGCTTTGACCCACCAAGGGCTTCACAGAAGTTTATAATGGAGAGCCGTAAAAATAAAACAAAAATTTTTTCCCACAAAAATTATTTTTTAGCCCCCAGTTTTGTATTTTCCCGAGGGTAACAGGAGAAATTCGACCCCACAATTTGTTGTCCAATTTGTCCTGAGTGCGCTGATACCCCATATGTGGGGGTGAACCACTGTTTGGGCGCATGGGAGGGCTCGGAAGGGAAGGAGCTCCATTTGGAATGAGGACTTAGATGGAATGGTCTGCAGGTGTCACATTGCATTTGCAGAGCCCCTAATGTACCTAAACAGTAGAAACCTCCCACAAGTGACACCATTTTGGAAACTAGACCCCCTAAGGAACTCATCTAGATGTGTTGTGATAGCTTTGAACCCCCAAGTGTTTCACTACAGTTTGTAACGCAGAGCCGTGAAAATTAAAAAAAAAAATCTTTCCCCCCAAAATTATTTTTTAGCCCCCAGTTTTGTATTTTCCCGAGGGTAAGAGGAGAAATTCGACCCCAAAAGTTGTTGTCCAATTTGTCCTGAGTACGCTGATACCCCGTATGTTGGGGGAAACCAACGTTTGAGCGCATGGCAGAGCTCGGAAGGGAAGGAGCGCCATTTGGAATGCAGACTTAGATGGAATGGTCTGCAGACGTCACATTGCGTTTGCAGAAGCCCTAATGTACCTAAACAGTAGAAACCCCCCACAAGTGACCCCATATTGGAAACTAGACCCCCCAGGGAACTAATCTAGATGTGTTGTGAGAACTTTGAACCCCCAAGTGTTTCACTACAGTTTATAACGCAGAGCCGTGAAAATAAAAAATCTTTTTTTTTCCCACAAAAAATATGTTTTAGCCCCGAGTTTTGTATTTTCCCAAGGGTAGCAGGAGAAATTGGACCCCAAAAGTTGTTGTCCTATTTGTCCTGAGTACGCTGATACCCCATATGTTGGGGTAAACCCCTGTTTGGGCACACGGGAGAGCTCGGAAGGGAAGAAGCACTGTTTTACTTTTTCAACGCAGAATTGGCTGGAATTGAGATCGGACGCCATGTCGCGTTTGGAGAGCCCCTGATGTGCCTAAACAGTGGAAACCCCCCAATTATAACTGAAACCCTAATCCAAACACATCCCTAACCCTAATCCCAACAGTAACCCTAACCACATCTCTAACCCTGACACACCCCTAACCCTAATCCCAACCCTATTCCCAACCGTAAATGTAATCTAAACCCTAACTGTAACTTTAGCCCCAACCCAAACTGTAGCCCTAGCCCTAACCCTAGCCCTAACCCTAATCCTAACCCTAGCCCTAACCCTAGCCCTAACCCTAGCCCTAACCCTAACCCTAGCCCTAACCCTAGCCCTAACCCTAGCCCTAACCCTAACCCTAACCCTAGCCCTAACCCTAAACCTAACCCTAGCCCTAACCCTAGCCCTAACCCTAGCCCTAACCCTAACCCTAACCCTAGCCCTAACTCTAACCCTAGCCCTAATGGGAAAATGGAAATAAATACATTTTTTTAATTTTTCCCTAACTAAGGGGGTGATGAAGGGGGGTTTGATTTACTTTTATAGCGGGTTTTTTAGCAGATTTTTATGATTGGCAGCCGTCACACACTGAAAGACGCTTTTTATTGCAAAAAATATTTTTTGCGTTACCACATTTTGAGAGCTATAATTTTTCTATATTTTGGTCCACAGAGTCATGTGAGGTCTTGTTTTTTGCGGGACGAGTTGATGTTTTTATTGGTAACATTTTCGGGCACGTGACATTTTTTGATCGCTTTTTATTCCGATTTTTGTGAGGCAGAATGACCAAAAACCAGCTATTCATGAATTTCTTTTGGGGGAGGCGTTTATACCGTTCCGCGTTTGGTAAAATTGATGAAGCAGTTTTATTCTTCGGGTCAGTACGATTACAGCGACACCTCATTTATATCATTTTTTTATGTTTTGGCGCTTTTATACGATAAAAACTATTTTATAGAAAAAATAATTATTTTTGCATCGCTTTATTCTCAGGACTATAACTTTTTTATTTTTTTGCTGATGATGCTGTATGGCGGCTCGTTTTTTGCAGGACAAGATGACGTTTTCAGCGGTACCATGGTTAGTTATATCTGTCTTTTTGATCGCGTGTTATTCCACTTTTTGTTCGGCGGTATGATAATAAAGCGTTGTTTTTTGCCTCGTTTTTTTTTTTTTCTTACGGTGTTTACTGAAGGGGTTAACTAGTGGGCCAGTTTTATAGGTCGGGCCGTTACGGACGCGGCGATACTAAATATGTGTACTTTTATTGTTTTTTTTTTTTTATTTAGATAAAGAAATGTATTTATGGGAATAATATTTTTATTTTTTTTTTCATTATTTTGGAATATTTTTTTTTATTTTTTTTTACACATTTGAAATTTTTTTTTTTTACTTTTTTACTTTGTCCCAGGGGGGGACATCACAGATCAGTGATCTGACAGTTTGCACAGCACTCTGTCAGATCACCGATCTGTCTTACAGTGCTGCAGCCTTCACAGTGCCTGCTCTGAGCAGGCTCTGTGAAGCCACCTCCCTCCCTGCAGGACCCGGATCCGCGGCCATCTTGGATCCGGGGCTGGAGGGAGCAGGGAGGGAGGTGAGACCCTCGCAGCAACGCGATCACATCGCGTTGCTGCGGGGGGCTCAGGGAAGCCCGCAGGGAGCCCCCTCCCTGCGCGGTGCTTCCCTGTACCGCCGGCACATCGCGATCATCTTTGATCGCGGTGTGCCGGGGGTTAATGTGCCGGGGGCGGTCCGTGACCGCTCCTGGCACATAGTGCCGGATGTCAGCTGCGATAAACAGCTGACACCCGGCCGCGATCGGCGGCGCTCCCCCCGTGAGCGCTGCCGATCGCATATGACGTACTATTGCGTCCTTGGGAAGTAAAGCCCACCCCACATGGACGCAATAGTACGTCTAATGGCAGAAAGGGGTTAAGCTTGTTGCTCTAACGCTTCAGCCCCAGTGGTTCCTTCTGGTCCTTTCCGGTTGTGCAGTTAATCACTGACCTTAGAGGTCATATGCTTCACTTATATTCATCACCGTTGAAGCCAATAATAAATGTGCAGATATCGTTGCAAGATGATCATGGACCTCTGGAGTGACAGAGATCAGATATATATGGAATTATTATTTTATTATTTGAACACATATTAAGCTCTTGGGAGTTAAAAAAAAATCAGCCAAACTAACTTTTTTTTTAATCTCTGCACTCAAAAAAGCCTACATTTTTTATTTGTCCATGTGGCAATAAGAGAACAAGTTGTATTTTTAATGGCACCATTTTGGTGTACATATTAAGTATTATGGAACTGTTATTATTGTTTGGGGAATGGTATAGAAAAAAATAGAATTATTTTATTGATTTTTTACTACTGCTCTTACCATACAGTGTAAATTACAGGTTACCGTATTTTGCGGATTATAAGACGCATCGGATTATAAGACGCACCCCAAAGGAGAAAAATAGGAAACAGACTTTTTTTTTTTAATAAAATGGTGGTGCTTCTTATAATCCATGCACCTTATTGCTTACCGGGGGTGGTGGCTGCGGTGAAGCGGGGTCCCAGGATCACTGCTGGAGAAGGCAAGAGTGGAGCATTGCTGCATGCCGCAGGCTGGTATGAGGGGGTGTTCCGATGTGCGCCGCTGCTGGTGTTCGGTGGTGCGGGGGCTCTGTCGACATTTTATGAAATCCCAGAGCCCCCACACTTATGGTACATGGTTTACTGTGCGGTGGACTCCGAGAAAATGGCTGCTAGGGGTGGTGCATGTGCAGATGGAGATCTCGGCACCATGATCTCGGGAAATGAGATCTCAGCGCCGAGCTCTCATCCCCCGACATCTTGGTGCCGAGATCTCCATCTGTGCATGCGCCGCCCCCGGCAGCCATTTTCCAGGAGTCCACAACATAGTAAACCATGTAAGCACCACCGAACATCCGCAGCGGCGCACATCAGAACACCTCCTCATACCAGACTGCGGCCTGCAGCAACGCTCCACTCTTGCCTCCTCCAGCAGCGACTCTGGGACCCTGCTCCACCGCGGCCGGTAAGGTAAATCCTCATTATAAGACGAACCCCCATTTTCCTCCCAAATTTGGGGGAAAAAAGTGCGTCTTATAATCCGAAAAATATGGTAATTTTATGTAGCGTCTATATTTAATAAATTTCCCTGCCTGTTTTATCCCAGTAGTGAGTGTCTCTGCTAAGTCCCCAGTCTTGTGAATGCATCATAAATCAAGTCAGTGACATACAGTATATCGTCAGCATCTGCTGGATCTCCTACTTCACTGACTTAACTCATGATGAGCTCACAGGACTGGTGACTCAGTAGAAACACTCATTCCTGTGATTAAACAGGCAGGCAAATGGGTTACCTCAGAAAACAGCAGTTCCAAGCTGTAGCTGTATTGTCTGTATACTCAGTTGTTATCAGTGAGTTATGTTATCCTCCCTGGCCAAGAGCTGTGGTATGGCCAACCATGAACTGTAGCAGCTGTGTGGCTGGTGGAACACAGGAAATAACAGTACACAGCAGGGGCACATGTATAATATTATCTCAGCACAGGAACATTTTTTTAACACATCCAATTGTGGACCTTATTATTATTCCAAGATCTATTTTCCCTTTAATGTAATCATGATAGATTTTATAAAAATATGTAGTGCTATTTGTGTTTTTTCAATCAGGATACAACTGTAGTGATAAACTCATCAGGAGAGCCAGTCATCTCCAGCAATGCCTCACATGTGTCAGGAGGAAGTAGCAGGACAATGGGACCCACTATGGAGCCTTCAGCTCACTCACTTTTACATGATAGAAAGAAGATCTTAGAACTCACAAGAAAGATAACTGAGCTACTTACTGGAGAGGTGAGCTCTGCTGGGAATGCTGGAACATTATAATCATAAAGTTAGGTATCTGGATGATGACTATATCTCTGTTTGTCAGGTTCCTGTAAGGTGTCAGGATGTCACTGTCTATTTCTCCATGGACGAATGGGAATATTTAGAAGGACACAAGGATCTATATAATGATATCATGATTGGGAACCACCTACCCCTGACATCACCAGGTAATATTGAATGTAAAGGGAGATTAATTTTTCAGATCACTAAAGACACCCATATCCATATACATTGCTCAGATCTACTAAATTCATTGTGAACAGCTGACCATTTGTGGGGACTCTCCTTACAGATGATGTCAGGAGAGATAAAGATTAGGCAGTTTCATTTAAATGCCAAGTCTTTTGTTGTTCGAGTTGAAAAGACACAGACCGATGAGTCTGGCAGCAGCTTACACTGCTTTCTATCTAGAGAATACATGAACGCTCGGCCGAGAGTCCATGTGTATGGGGAAGTCGAGGGACAACTGTCAAACAAACAAGCTTTTGAGCCATCATCTAATCATTACATATAGACACTGTATTAAATCGGCTTGTGTGTAATGAATCTACAGATGAAACTAGTAAAATAAATCCACCCAAGAGATGTCTCAGTCTGAATTCCCAGGATGATCCAAATGAAAATCACAATGTCCCTCAAGATTATCAGGTAGATCAATAAACTTGTTAAATTTAAAAAATGAACCTCTTCATGATAAATGTGGAATTGAAGAATTAATAACATTTACATTTAAGTTTTAATCTCTGATTCTGTGGATTACCTAGGTTGAAGGTTTGGTTGGCATTAAAGTGGAACTTATAGAAGAGATGGAAGAGCCATATTTGAGCCATGATCTGTGGTGGACTAAGAAGGAAACCCCTACAAATTTCAGCTTAAGTAAGTGATAAAAACACAGCAAAACAATACAAGAACACTTGTTGATCTATTTAAAGTGAACCTAACAGCCGATACATGCTGCATGATCCACGGCAACAGAGTGGTGACAGAATACCCTGTCTGTACTCTGCCATCGCAAGTCATTACTGCTGATCTGAGCCGACAACAGAGTGTGCGTTGTCACTGTACACAGTGCACAGCGTGCAGGGACTAACTCAACCCCTGAAATGAGCATCACCGATGATGCTTCGTTTCAGTGAGGGGCAGGGACCGCAGCCTTTGTTCCCTGATGTCTCTTCGTTTGAGTATCTCAACATTCACTGGGATTCTCAAATGAATCATCATCAAAGAGGAAATTGGAAAAAACTTAGAAAAGCAGTTGGATAGTGTAGTTAGGGAAGGATTGGGAATTTTTAAATCCAGTAAATTAGAAAATAGCTTATGGCACTAAATAGGGATTTAGAACGAAAATTACTTTGCCTTTTGACTACCCTTTTAAAGTTTTGGATAGCAGAGAGCAGCTCCATAGAAGAAGAATTGGAATCAATCTTTTTGCTAATCTCCCAATGAATAGAGGGAAGAAGCATATTTACAAAGGTATTCCTTAATTTTCCTGGGATGATCGGAGTCTGGAAGATGGAAGAAGAATATTTTCCTTTATTATATAGATTCTCATAATACACTGTAAAAATTTTGTGGAAAAGATTTTCCCTCTTTTCTTACACCCAAAATTTGTAATAGAGACGCTGAAGTGTGTTCCTAGCTTCTTTATCTCTCTGGTCTAATAAACAATGTAGGTCTGTCCACATTTCATTAAGTTCTGCAAGTGTAGAAGCAGTAGTGGAATGCTTTATGGAGGCACTCTAATATATCAAGTTTTGAGTATAGTTTTTTGATGTCACTTGAGCTAAGTTTAAACCTTGTTGCATGTGAAATAAGTGTCCTTAATTCTTAAGAGCTTACCATTGTATTTGAGCTCACTTGTGTTTAACCTATGTGTATTCAAGAAGGTAGAGATATTACGTGTATCAGCCTGACACTTTGGGTCTTGAAAGATGATTCCGTGAATAGGATTTACTAAAAACACTCACCCCATTGGTTAGATGCCCACATCATAGCATGGTCTGACAGTAGAATTGGTTCTGTTTGCTTCGGGTAACAAGGAGGAAATGAGATAGAAAAATCTAGTCAAGGAGGAGATATGAATTGTGAGGGGTAGAGAAAAAGGTGAAATCCTTATTTTTCGGGTAAAGAGGAAATTCTTTAAATATCAAAGAGATGCATTCTTGTAAGGTGTCACCCAACTCTACAGACTACCCCAAAAGACAAGGAGGACTTAATATTTGAAGTGTCCTACTCTGCTTACAATGGGAAATTGAATTCCTTACCCAAAATGAAAGGAAAATTCTCTGCACATTCCTCCAAAACCTCTAGAAATCTCTGTGCAAATTCCTTCTGACCTCTGTTCCGTAAATACTACAGTTTTCTGTTATAGAGATAAGGGTTAGTTATACGTTTAAGTATAATTACAACTCAAATCCTCTTCAGTAAAGAGGAGAAAAGGCTGACTATAATCCTGTGAGTAACCTGCTAAATTATGGGATGCTGGAAATAGAAGAACAGCATATCAAGTAAGAAACAGAACAATAAAAAACATAAGGACCTACGTTCCACATTTTGAAGGTTCACAATAATTAGACCCCATTTTTGAAATATGACCACTTATCAGACAAAGGCTAATTACATTTCAGGCAAAATTAATAAAAGAAATACAGAAAATTCATGTTGGGAGCCGGATGAACAAAAAAGGAAATTAAGGCAGTAAGGCCAAAAATCAATGTTGGAAAAGTTTTGAAGGAATATAAGGACAGTCCTCATCTTTTCAATTTAGCAAAGGAGAAAGGGACAGAGCTCCATTGGCCTTGCTCAGGAGGAAAAATTAGATGAGGCAGTGTCGGACAATCAGGAATAGCTACCATTGATAGTTCAAACATAGTTAAGAACTTGGGTAGATCTACCAGGAAATGGGAGGAAGCCAAGTTGAAAAGGGAATTCCCATCAGTACACTCTCTCCTTATCTCTCAGGTCTGAGAGTAATGGTCGGATGACCGTATGCAAATAGAGAGCATGTTTGGCGAGGTGACCCCAGGTCCTTCAAACACGCAGACTCTAAGACTCCTCTAATACTTCGATTATTTCTTAAAACATGCTTTAAGACAACCAGAAAGCCAGTTCTTTCTTCCATTCATTCCTATGTTAAGTTTGGAAAGAGGCTTTCTACCGGACACATCATTGTAATTATTGGTTATGGCCACCTTTACAGCATTTCTATTTAGTTAGGCAAGCAGAGCTTTATGGCTTAAAGGAAACCTATCATTAGATTGGTGTTCCCTAATCTACGGGCAGCATGAATCGGAGCCTGGCCGCACAACTGCAACCAGGTATGTTTTTCTCTGAAACGCTCCATGGTTTCAGGGAAAACAGAATTTGAAGATCCTGCACCATTCTAGCTGATTGACAGGTCCTTCCCAATATTCACAGCATGAATCAGCTGACAGATTAC